>NC_134590.1:97088057-97435557 GCF_037038515.1 Microtus pennsylvanicus | reverse complement strand
TAACAACAACTCCACCTGGTTGATATGACGTCAGATACTGATAGCGCTACAACAAGACCTGCTTTGGATACCAGCTGCACAAGACAGTTCCAACTTGGTTAGCTGAAATGGTGCACATCTTGTACAACATTCTGGCCAGACCTCCACAAAATACTCAGAGACTATTTGCAATTTTAAAAGACATTGATCTTGAAATTTAACCATCATTTTACTTTCACAGGATCCCCCAGAAAGAACGTCGCCCCTATGACAGCTGGAAGTAATTCTAGAGGACGACGTCCCCTCTCCCAGTAAAGTTTGCCCTTGGGTTTAGGGACATCATTTAGGGGTTGATTATAATTAGTATATGATTGAGGGTTGGGGGAGGAATTTTATAAGCTCAGGGATCATTTTGAAAAAAAAAAAAAAAAGAGGGATGATGGGATAATAGATTTGTAATTGTGAGTTACTGTTGTTAGACAAATATATTGATATAGATTCTTGTATATTGATACAAAGTTAAATTGTATTGACTATTGTATGCATTCATGTTTCTACCTCTGTTTAAAACATTTTTTATGTATTGACATATATATATTGTATATATTTACCATATTGCAGTGTACATTTCTACCTCTGATTAAGATACTTATATAATGTTCGTGTATTGGTATATATTTACCCACTGCAATGTATATTTGTACATTGTTTATATTTGGAGGTCATTGTCCTCATTTGTTTCACAGTCGTTTATTGTCTTAGTCTTTAAGTTAGATAGATATTGAGAATTATATAGACTAATAGTCATCTAAGTTTGTCATTTATAATTAGACTAATCAGGTTCTTTAGATATATAGAGATTATACTCAGTATAGATAGATAATCTTCAACTTCTTCAAAGAGCTGTAGAAAATGGCCTTTAATCTAACTCAGAGTTTTGTGGTAGTGAGACACAATTGCTCCTGGCAACACCACTCTATTCCCGAGAGAATGTTGAGCACCAAAGACACTCCACCTGGAGCATTTCTTTTTGGCAGAACTGGCCTTGGGGCAAAGAAATGCCCATACCTCAACCACTGACAAAGATACAGAGCATGCATCAATGGATAAAACAGGGCTGTCTTATCCTGCCAAGACAGGGTAAGATAGTTTTGAAAGTTGCTTGCCTTTGAAAATGGTGTGTCAGTTATGTTAGGCCTTAGCCAAAGTTGGTTGCTTCAACGCTGCTAATGTGACTTTGGGTGATTGCCTAGGTAGCTAGTTGTCTCTGTGATTTGTTGCATGTTTTGGAAGTTGTTTTACTGAACTTCCTAATTACCCAGGTAACATTATTTCCCTTCTCAGATCTTTGATGGGGTTGAAGACTATATAAATGTAGTTACTTTCTCTCATGACTTGGCCAAGTTATTTATTATACAAGACCTAAGCTAGTTAGAATAGGATATTTGTACTTATTGTATATAATTTCATAGTAGGTTTAGAACTCTCTTATTTAAACAAAAGGGGGAGGTGTTACGGGAGGTCCTCCCACTCCTCCAGCCTATCGCCGCTGAGATACCAGCCCCTTGGGGCGTGGTCTCTCTCCCTTTAAAAAAGCGGCCACTTCCCTCTCCTCTCTCTCTTCACTTCCTGCTCCGCCGGTGACTTGACTTCCTTCCTGGTTACGCAGAGGGCTGAAAGTGATCTGTAAGTTTTTTCCCCTTTAAATAAATATCACCCTATTAATCATAATCCCAAATTGGCATTGTTTGTGACTTACGCCTTCACATATATACACAATACACATCACACTAAACCACATACATACACACATCACACACTCCACACTATACCACACTACATAACACGTACCACACACATACATATACACACCATCCACATCACACACACCTACACACTACACCACACACACATACCTACACACATCACAATACACCACTCACATACCT
Source organism: Microtus pennsylvanicus (assembly GCF_037038515.1). Lineage (NCBI taxonomy): Eukaryota > Metazoa > Chordata > Mammalia > Rodentia > Cricetidae > Microtus > Microtus pennsylvanicus. The sequence goes on along the minus strand of NC_134590.1, from coordinate 97,433,629 downwards.
ACACACATCACAATACACCACACACACATACATACACATGGCACACGCCATACTACACCACACATACCACACTAAACCACACACACCATACACACACATGCACACACTATAAAGAATCTTAAGAAAGCAGTTAGACCTGGGCATGGGCATAGTGGCACACACCTTTAATCTCAGCACTTGAGAGGCAGAGGCAGGCAGATCTCTTTGAGTTCAAGGCCAGCCTTGTCAACATAGAGAATTTCAGAACAGTCAGGGATACATAGAAATCGTGTCTCAAAAGTACAAAAGGAAAAAAAAACATCAGCAGCAAGTAGTTAGTTTAACCAATCCAGAGAATAAAGAAATTTTATGGAAAAATAAAGTAAAAATGAACACTGCCTAACTAAGGTTTTCATTAATCTTAAACATAGCCCAATTTCTTGCTATTTTTAGAAGAATTATTTATGTGTGTGAGTGCTTCTATTTGCATGTGTGCCTGCATGAAAGAAGAGGGCATCAGTTCCCATTACAGATGGTTGTGAGCCACCATGTGGGTGCTGGGAATTGAACTCAGGACCTCTGGAAGAGCAGCCAGTGCTCTTAACCGCTGACCACTCCTCTAGCCCCAACTCCTTGTCATTTTAAGGCAAGAGATACTGTTCTATTTCTCCTTAAACCTTACACCAAACAGAAAATAGCAAGGTAAAGCAAAATTTTAAATCACAAAGATAACCACAGCTCCTCAAGAATGGCCTGGGTGCCAAGAATGTAGAATCCAAAAAATTGTGTATACAGAAGTCAAATCCATACTTTTTTTTTCAAAAACAATGGATCATGTCAAAGCTTGAAAACATCACTTTTTCTTTGCACATGAAAAATATGTACGTTAATAAGACCTAACAGGAGATGTAAATATCTGGGTAGGGCAGGTCTATAATCACAGAACTTAGGAGGCAGAGGCAAGTGAATGCATCAACTCCAAGCCAACGTGGGCCACACAGTAAGACCCTATCTCTGAAGAAAGACCAACTAACCAACAAGTAACCAGAGTAATCCCTGTAGCATTCTATAGCCATCTTCTAAGATTTCAAAGATCACTTTCAGACTGTTTAACTTCAGGATGATGCAGAAGGATCACAACAGCAAACATTTGTTTTCTGATGGTAATGACAACCTCTGAATTACTTTTATTTATTTATTTATTTTAGAGCCCGACCGCAGTTTCCCCTCCTTCCTCTCCTCCCATTCTCTCCCCCTCACCTCTGTGCCCCCAGTCTACTGTTTCTGCTGCATTACTTTTTAAGTTGTCTTTCCTATCCTTGTGAGCAAAATAAAAAACACAACAAACAGAGCTCACTCATTGTTTCTTTCCTTTAGCCTTTTCCTCAACTGTTAGATTTCCCCAAACACACATGGAAATGTCCAGTATGAAGGAAGAAATGGAATGTTTTCACATTCGGTACTTAACTGGTAGCGATCCATTTTCATTATTCCATGCTGGGCTTAAAGTTGCTATGCACAGTTTTTTTTTTAAGATTTATTTATTATGTATACAGTGTTTTCCCTACATATATGCTGCAAACCAGAAGAGGGCACCAGATCTCATTACAGATGGTTGTGAGCCACCATGTGGTTGCTGGGAATTGAACTCAGGACCTCTGGAAGAGCAATCAGTGCTCTTAACCTCTGAGCCATCCCTCCAGCCCCTATGCACAGTTTCTTATGTTTGTTTTTCAGGCTATTTAAGACAAATTTCTAAAATGAATTTATGAGTTCAAGCAGTAAGACCTTTGAGAGAGTTACAAAAATTTGCATACTGCTTTTCAAAGCTAATAAATTGTACATTTTTATCTCTTTTGAAAAGGTCAAATCACTGCATCCTCAAAAACATTGGACATTTTTAGTGTTATAGTATTTGTGTTCTAATAAATAAAGTTTTACTGGAGATCAGAAGGCAAAGCAGCCACCCTAGTCAGCCCTACAGGCCAGGGAGTGGTAGTACATACCTTTAATCCCAGGACTCAGAAGACAGAGTTAGGCGGATCTCTTTGAGTTCAAGGCTACCCTGGGCTACATAAAATCAATCCATAAACAGATCCAGGTGGTGATGGTTCACACCTTTAATCCCAGCTTTTGGGACTCACACACCTTTAATGGAGAGAGGTGAAGACAGGAGCAATATGACTGGGCAGAGAGTAGAATATTTTTTGTTCGTCTGAGAGTTGGTAGAGATAAGATCTCTCTAGTTGCTTGACTGCTTTGCTTTTCTGATCTTCAACTTGAACCCAATATCTATCTCAAGGTTTTTATTATTCGTGCAACAGAAATTTCTCTTCCTAAAAGAAAATCAATTTAAGCACCAAAAGGAAGTCCGAAGGACTGTTGGGGGATATCAGGAACAAAGCCCGTGTCTCACCCACCCATACTAAACAAATACTCTACACTGAGTCACAGTCTCAGTACTCAAATGTTTCATCACAAGTTTACACATTTTAAAGGTGACTGCATTTGTCTGTGCTTCAAACTGTACAAACTTTTAGTCACTTTTCCAGGATCCCCTAATATTAAGTTGCTATACCTCAACATAAAACTGCTGCTTGACATCCAGAAATTTAGTGTTTATACAGTCCAAAAAACCTTACTTACTGTAACTTTCCCACTATTTTTATTATTGGAAAATTCTCTTCCATTTTGACATAGCTATTGATATAGTTTCAGTGCCTTTGTTAAACATACTACACATTTCAGACATAGACCTCGGGGAAATAGAGTTGGAACTGACCTGCAAGCCTCCTTCCCAAGGACTAGCTCTAGTAGTACCTGAAGATGCTATGCAAGCTGCCAAAGGAAAAGAGAAATCAACATTCCTACCCAGCTATAAAACTTATGAACCTCAGTGATACCTTTCTGACAAGATACCCCCATGGTACAATAACAGCACAAGGGCACTTTATCCCGGAAATGACCAACATCTGTCTAATAGAACTTAAGGTCTACTCAATAGGAGGGAATGCACACCCAGTACTATAAACTTAGCCAATATCTATGGATAGAGAGGTTCGAGACCCTAGGGGAGAACCCGCAATTGCCAAAATCAATATACTTTCTAACAATACTCTAAATGCTTACTCTTATACCCAAAGATAAGGGTTACTCTCACCCCCCCACAAGAAAACCCTTCTTTTGTAGTAGAGAACATTATAGAGATATACAACAGGTCCACATGTAGAGAATATGTGACCACAGGTGCTCAGCCCCAACTGGTTTTCCTACAATGTAACTCCTACTCCTAAGGCCCAGAAAAAACATGGAAGAGGAAGAAGATGGGAAGAACCAGATGACCCAGGACACTTGTTGCTAGTATCTTCTAGACATGACAGAAAAACTGTACCTATGAAATCTCAACAATACAGTTACCTAAACAAGACTTGCATAGTGATGCCACCAGTCGACATGCCAATGCACATGAGGGAAATTTGACAAAGCCCCACCCCTCGATGAAGAGAAAAGCTAAGCACAACTCACTGTGGCTGACAGAAGGCGAATCAGTTTTTCCCAAGAATGAGCATCCAGATAGGTTATCCAATCCCAAGTGGTCAGCCCTTAACACGTGTACAGCAATATGGCTAGGATTAAAGCTGTGGCTTTGATGGCTGGTTCCAGCCTATTCCTTAGCTTTATTCTGAGAGTCTTGCCTCATGGCAGAAGTACTGGCTGGAGTCATGTTTATTGCCACAACTCTATGGCATTTCAAGGTCTCTACCACCACCAAAAAGCATGCAGTCAGCTTTTCATCAATACCATTTAAGGTTTGCAGCTAAAGCTGAGTCAGGAAGCCTCTCTTTTTTTTGTCAAATATTTATTTATTTATTATGTGTACAATATTCTGTCTGTGTATATGCCTGAAGGCCACAAGAGGGCACCAAACCCCATTAAAGATGGTTGTGAGCCACCATGTGTTTGCTAGGAATTGAACTTAGGACCATTGGAAGAGCAGGCAATGCTCTTAACCTCTGAGCCATCTCTCCAGCCCCAGTAAGCCTCTCTTAAACAAGAGTGCTTGCCTCTAGCAAGCAGAGCCTACCTGAGAAAGTGCTGCTATCAGCTGTGTTTAACTCTATTCTTTTCTATCTAGAATAACTTCCCAAGCTCTTCAAGGCTTTAAAGTGGATTTGGTCAGCCCCACATTGGCACATCATTCTGTTGACTGAGGTTTGTGTCCTACCAGGTCACACATCTACTTAGTTCCAAATAAACACATAGAGACCTACATTAATTATAAACTGATTGGCCTAGTAGTTCAGGATTCTTATTAACTCTTATAACTTATATTAGCCCATAAGACTTGTCTGTGTTAGCCATGTGGCTTGGTACCTTTCTTGACAAGGCAATCACATCTTGCTTGCTGTGTCTGGCTTCCTCTGTGTCTGGATGAAGACTGCAGACTGAAACTTCCCTTTTCTCAGAATTCTTGTTGTTTCACCTCTACTTCCTGCCTGGTTGCCCCGCCTATACTTCCTGCCTGGTTACTGATCAAACAGCATTTATTTAAAATACAAGTGACAGGGTACAGACCATTGTCCCATGGCACAAACCACTAAACACTAACTGATAATTATTTCTGGATAACTTCCTGTTTAGCACATGACACCACTAAACTTATCCTTTTTCTTGGAAATTGACATCTTTCCTTCTAAAAAATGAGGAGTATGAGGATTCTAAGATAGCTGGAAAAATGGGAGGCCCTTACATCTTTCTTGCTAAAGGCTAATTCACACATATAGTCCTTGTGTAAATCTTCAAGGACCAATTCCAGGAGACCACAACATTCTGTTGTTGATATAACTGCAGCAGCACGACTTTTTGACACGGAAGGTTACATGCTAAGATTTTCTCTGAGATATAATCACAAAGAACACATAATTTCATATACTTAGTACAAATAGATTCATTCTTGATATAGTAATTATATCAGATGAGTCATAAATGTTTTAACCAAAATAATGAAAAAGAAAGCCTGAGGATAAGCTAATAATGTCAATATTGACTATTATCAAAATGTTCTCCAGGACCTGATTAGTAGAGAACCTCAGAGATGCCCAAAGGCTCCTGCACAAGTGACAGATCAGGGATGTGGAAAGGCATTCTGAGGACATGCCATGTCTTCTGTGTAGACGAATTGTTAGGGTTCTGCCTGGGAGATGCAGGGAACCAATCCTAAACTATAATACCACTCTTACAGCAGCACCCTGAAGTCTTCCCCAACCATCACCACCCAAGTTGTCATCCCCATAGAACCATTTGATAGTATGTATGGTCATAAGAAAATTGTACAGAATTTCAAAAAGTTATAAAATTAATAAAGCCATGCAATGCACATGTATTAGTGAGAAAAATATGATGGTGCTATCATTGAATTTTACAGAAAAAGTACAAGTCATATCAAAAAAAATTCTTGCCATTTTTATTTTTGATGAAAACTTGATAAATGTTCTGACTCAAAATGTGTAATAGAAGACTATATAAAAATAATCTTAGCAAGAGAAGATAGTTGTTTCTTAAGACAGGGATATATTAAGTCAGTGGTAAAGTCTTCTAAAAGATAAAAAAAACAAGGTAAAAAGAAAATGAGCAGATTTTCTATGTCCATCTCCTTTGATCAATCAGACCTTGCACAGCTGACAAACCACCCAGGACACACGCTTTTCAACTCCTGTTTTAATTTCATTCTCTGCATGGGCTTGGAAGAACAGAAACAAGCAGAAGAGCAAGCCCTTCGTGTGATTGTGCAGTTAGAGGTGGTTAAATCCTTCCCTGTCTCCCCTTTCCCTTCATAATGTTCCTACTAGAAACATGTAGACCACTTCTATAATTTGGAAAGTTCTGAGTCAAGGTGTCCACAGAATAGAGCTTCACACTTCCATGGTGTGCATGTGCACATACAGTTTTCTGCACACTGAGCTTACAAGCTATTGGTTTCTCATCATTCTCTAGTTAGTTAAGAAGTTTTTTTTATATATATAAATTAGGTGATCTTGTTCGTTCAGCAGATCCAAGCCTCACCCTGGTCCAGCTGAAACAGTCACTGGTAGACAGGTTATGAAAGCATATGTAAGGCTTTTACTTTCCCTAGTTGCTTTGAAAACAAACCCTAGTTATAATCTAGGACATAGATGAGTGGTTCCCAACTTTCCTAATGCTGTGGCCCTTTAATATAGTTCTTCATGCTGTGTTGACTCCCAACCATAAAATTATTTTCATTGCTACTTCATAACTGATTTTGCTAGTGTTATGAGTCATAAGTAAATTATTTGTGTTTTCCAGTGGTCGTAGACACTTAGACAACCCCTGCAAAAGAGTTGTCCAACTTCCAAAAGAATCACAACCCACTAGTTGAGAAATTCTGACCTAGACACTTCTTCCAACACCTTTGCCTTTCTAAAAATCTGTTCTTCCTGGGGCCCTCAGTTGCTTATGGGGTGAGTGTGAGTTTCTCCTCCTCCTTTTAAATTAGAAGCTTTGAAGTTGTCCACTATTGAGAGTGATGCTGACTGTGGGAGAGCTACATATGATTTACAAAGTAGGAAATTCATACACCAGCAGTATTAGACTACTTGTGTGTAAGTCAATATCATTCTCACATTTGCTAAAATTTAATAATTTAGGTCATTAACTAATTTATAAATAATCCTGACATTCAAATCAAATTCTGTGACACGAAATCTGGAGCCCATGGTTTTACTTCATTCTTGTAGAAGGAGCAAGCAGACAACATTATGAGAAAAACAAAACCTGATTAAGCCTGAAACACAGGCTCTTCACTTCTGGAGAAAATGACGGACATATTGATAGACATGCATTCATCACACTTAAACAAGGGAATGCAGAAGAAAATATGGAAAGGCATTTAATGCTTAATACTGGTAAATCTTAAGAATTTCAATGCTTTCCTAATTTCCAAATCTAAGGAAAAATTTCCCAAAAAGAATGCAACCGAGGAAAACCACATTCAGTTATATGTGCTCTTAGTGAAGCCTAACGTGGGTGAGCTTCTGAGTGCATTGTAGTCAAACGTGCTCATTTCCATCAGAAGATGAGTACCCCACATAGCTGCTAAGAAAAATACAGAGTGGGAAAAAGTAAGACTGTTTTATTAGTTTACCGTGTCAAACGATTTAATTGGGTTTTCTAACCAAACTGTGCACTGGCTAAAGTAAAAATTATGGGAATCATCAAGGTAACACAAAATCTCCTGCTCCAGCTGGGGTACTATGTGCACTGTACCTCTGTGTCAGGCCCAAGGAGCTTCCCTGTCACTTCCATCTGCGGTGGACACAAAATAAGGTGGGTGACCTCTATGACCACATTTTCAACACATCTGAAAGCTAAGCACAGTTCTCTCCTGAAGATACATCCAACTGTTGGGTTTATGATGCTTTCCACCAGGAAAAGTGCAGAGAAGCTATGGTGGACGCAGATATGAAGAAAGGTATGTTTATATACTGAGGTTTCCACATATAGATATAGGAGTGGGAGCATGATTAATAAAAACTCAGAGACAGGTATTAGGGTTCAACCAGAAGACCAGAAAAGCAAAGCAGTCAGTCACTGGCTCTGACCTTAACCTCAGTCCGAAAATGGTGATCCTACCTCCAGGAAGTCTCAGAATGAGACTGTGACTGAGAGCTGTCTCCTCCCATTTTATAATCATCTCTAATTCTGGGATTAAGGGCATGCACCACTACTGTTTGGTTTCTATGGTAAACTAGTGTGGCTACTGGGATTAAAGGTGTATGCCATTGTAACTACTGGGATTTAAGGTGGATGTCATTGTAACTACTGGGATTAAAGTATGTGTCATTTGCTGCATAGTCAGTAAGACTGGCCAGTGTGGCTGTTTTACTTTTCCAAGCTTCAGGCAAGCTTTATTTTTAAAAATACAAATAAAATGACACTACAGAAGTTTGTCTTAAGACCTAAGAAATTAGCTAAATGTGAAAACAGAAATTCTACTAATGAGGGGACCAAAAATAGTTCTCATGCACTAGTGTAAACTAACAGATCCATGGCCTGCCCTCAGTTCCCCACACCTGGTCAAGGGTAAGATATCCTTAGAGTTCACAATGGGAATTTTAATTTTGTGTTGGTTTTTATGATAAAATGTATGCATCACCCCATTGTGAAATACATCTAAATAACTACCTCTAAATGAAGCACAGCCACACAAACTCCCACCAAAAGCTCTAACTCTTTAGGTGCAAGGTATGTAACTTGGACAGGAATTAGTTGGGAAAATAAGATAATACCTAATTTAAAGATATGCTCACAGCAAGTTACGGGCAGAGAATATTCACTTACTAGGAATAGAAGTCAGTTAGCTATATAGCTGGCTCAGTGCATGGCATTCTGAAGGGCACTGCATCAATTCTGCACACCAACATAGCATTAAGCACTGAAGGGATCCGTGAATAGCAGTTAAGTTAGTACAAACATTACCTGCAGCTTTATCCTGATAACTTACATTTTCACAGGTCATGAAGGTTGGCCAGTTCTTTCACAGCCACTGTGCTTGGATGGCATTGCAGTATGGAACCTTTGCATATCATCTTTATATTTATAAATATCTTTAAATTGCAATGCAGTTAGCAATCTCTATCATTTGTATGCTAGATTTTCATGTAGATTGTTTTACCACTATTGGTGGTGGTGCTCTAGAGCAGTGGATCTCCACCTTCTTAAAGCTGTGACCCTTTAATGTAGTTCCTTACGCTGTGGTGATCCCAAACCATATTTCACTGTGTACTGTTATTTTGTTTGTGTTTTAACAAACAAAGCTTGTCTGAAGATCGTAGTTCAAAGGTAAACCACTTGAACCCAGGGAGTGGGGGCTCACACCTTTAATCCCAGCACTAGGGAGGTAGATAGGACTAGACAGGACTATAAAGAGGGAGGAGTCAAGAGCACTGCAGTCTGAAGATTTAGTGGAGACAGATACAGTCTGGAGATGCAGTCTGAAGATAGGATTGCCCCTTGGTTTGTGCACTGGTAGAAGTAAAAACTCTCTAGTGGCTGGCACTCTGCTTCTCTGATCTTCAGCATTAACACCCAGTATCTGACTCTCAGTTTTTATTATTAATAAGAATTAGAATTCATGCTTACATCATTGCTACTTCATAACTACAATTTTGCTACTGTTAAGAATTGTAAAGAAAATATCTGATATGTGGGATATCTGAGATGTGTCCCCTGTGAAAGGGTCATTCAGCCCCAGGAGGTCATGACCCATGGGCTTTGAACCACAAGCTGGATTCTTGTAAAGCAGCCCTCTACCACTGAGCTACACTCACCTGCCGCACTTATTCTTATTTTCTTTCTTTTTTTTTTTTTTTTTGGTTTTTCGAGACACAGTTTCTCTGTGGCTTTGGAGCCTATCCTGGAACTAGCTTTGTAGACCAGGCTGGTCTTGAACTCACAGAGACTGCCTCTGCCTCCCGAGTGCTGGAATTAAAGGCGTGCAACACCATCGCCCGGCTTTCTTTCTTTTTTTTTTTTTTTTTTGCCTGTCCTGGAACTTGCTCTGTAGACCAGGTTGGCCTCCTACTCACAGAGATCCACCTGCCTCTGCCTCCCAAGTGCTTGGATTAAAGGCATGCACTACCACTACCAGGCTCCTATTCTTATTTCCAGGGGCAAAAACATTCAGGTTTTGTAATCTCAGGGGATTATGAGGAACAACTTCTACTGTTCCACACAGTAGTACAATGACTACAGTTAACAAAAGTTTAGTGAAATGTTTCCAAGTCAATAGCAGAGAGGATTTTGAAAGTTCCTAGCACAAACAAAAAAATATTGGAGGTGATAGATACACCAGTTACCGTGACATGATCATTAACACTGTGTACATGCATTGAGATAGCTCACAATATCCCATAGCTATAACTCCTATGTAGCAAATAAAATCAAATATAGCCAAGAGTGGTCATATACATCTCAAACCCAATATTTGGGAGGCAGAAGAAGGTGTATCTTAGTTCCAGGTCAGCCAGAACTACAACAATGAGACTTTTGTCCAAATAAATAAACTGCAACTATAAGGCTAGTGGAAGGGTTTCAAACTGAAAGACGGTTGACATCTGCAAACAAACTGGGGCACAATGAGTGTAGCATCCCACTAACAGGCTCATTCAAGCAGTGGTTCTCCAGCCTCTGGGGTCCTTCAATTCTCCTCTCCTGCATCCTTAATCTTCCATGGATCTAACCGCACAGTTTAGCCCTAAGTTTAGGCAAGCAATACCGACTGTGACTTAGATTCAGCACTCACACAAGTAACAAAAGTTCAGAAAACAAGTGTTCGTCCAAAAATGAAAGACAGACAGACAGGCCTTCCAAGAATGAGAAGACTTGAGGGAAATGGGTCATATCTGAAGGACAGATAAACAATAAGCAGGGCAGGCCTGAGATGTAACTCTGATGTCAAAGTGCCTGGGCACCTGGAAGAGGAGAAGGGAGTTAGGGGCTGGAGGAAGGAAGAGGAGGAAAAGGGGAAGAAGGGGAAAGAGGAGGAGGAGGAAGACATAGCCTTATGAATCTCCACATGGTCTATTCAGAGTCAAAAAAAAATAAAGTAGGCAAGGCATGGTGGTGTATGCCTTTAATCGCAGCACTTGGAGGTGGCAGTGGGTGTCAGGCATAATTTTGCTGGAAGATTCTGAAGACCACGACACAAGTATCTCTAGGAGCCAGACTACTAAGTATTTAAATGCACTATAAGATTCATGTGTAACTTCCCAGCTACTGACTTTGATCACTAAACTAAGGAGACACATATCCACTGAGCCACTTTTCAGGTTCTTTCACTCACACGGGCTTAATGAACATGCATAGAGCCAGCAATACATTTTTAAGACTTTCTTCAGGTGAGGCAAAATACTGTTAAGAGATGAAGATGATGAGCAAGGAAATGGGGGAGGAGACTCTTGATGACTGAGAAACAATTTTATCATTATTTCAAAATTAATCTTAAATTTGTAAAAGATAGTCTAAGGAAGAGCTCAATGAACTAAATTGCTCTAAATGTATATTCTGATATGCATATTCCAATAGCAGACCATGGAGACAGCTCCGTCAGTCAAGTGGCTACAGCACAAGCATTAGGATATGCTGGCTGGTCTTACATCAAAGTTGACACACAAACTAGAGTTACCCGGAAAGATGGAACCTCCACAATATTCAGCTGTAGGTTATTTTCTCAACTAACTGTTGATGGGGGAGGATCCAGTCCATTGTGAGTGGTGCCATCCCTGAGCTGCTGGTCCTGGGTTCTATAAGAAAGCAGACTGAGCAAGCCATGATGAGCAAGCTATTAAGCAGCACCCTTCATGGCCTCTGCATCGGCTTTTGACTCCAGGTTCCTTAGTGTGTTTGCTTAAAATGTTAATAAGTGTTACCCTGTAAGCAAAAGCACGTAAATTGATCTTAACAAACCAGTATCTTCCCATTTCTTCTTTCAAAATGGTATGCACATTTACAGACATACATAGAAACAAATGTAATAAAACAAATTTTAAACAAAAAATAAATTTCTTCATGATTTACTTTCAGTAAATGCTATGTCATTTTATATACCTATAACCAGGTGATATAATTTATGTTAGGCAAAAGGGGATGACAAGTGGGAAAAAGTGCTAAAAGCCCTCATCTGGACATTCCAAATGGACCTTCAGAGATACTCCAAGCTCAGCGGACTCAACCCGATTTCCCCACACTTACTGTTGGGAGATGGAGTCCTACAAGAGTCTCTAAGAATAAACAGATTTACAGGAAGCCACACAGCCCACTTGGCAATACTAATCCAGAAAGCTGAATAAACCAGTTAGCTGGTTTAGGAACCATGCTGAAGGAAAACTGTCCTACACCAGACCAGCTGGAGTCTCCAGAGACTTTCAAGGTCAAGGATAGGAGAAAAAAACTGGGCCATGCAAATTTCTTTTGTCATATAAGCTCAAGGGGACAGTGGCTAGGAAGGAGCCTTGTAATCTTGAATCAAGTTCTCTAGTCTTTTTTTAAAAATATTTATTTATTTATTTATTTATTTATTATGGATACAATATTCTGTCAGTGTGTGTGCCTGCAGGCCAGAAGAGGGCACCAGATCTCATTACAGATGGTTGTGAGCCACCATGTGGTTGCTGGGAATTGAACTCAGGACCTTTGGAAGAGCAGGCAGTGCTCTTAACCTCTGAGCCATCTCTCCAGCCCCAGTTCTCTAGTCTTAATTGAAGACAATTTTAGTTTTATTTTAATCACCTCCTAAAGTATGTTTGCTAGCATGGAAGAGGCAAAGAAAATGAAACATTGTTTAACAGCTGACTCACATGAAGTAGAGTGGTTTGACAGCATGGCCAACACTGTACTCACTGAGGTAAGTTACATCAGAAAGCACCCTGGTTCAGTGGGATAAATCTGAACATTTGAGCACATGATTTTAATTGAAACCTGAAACTTCATATGTGTCTTTGCATGTTTGCATATGTGCAGGCACATGTGGGGATATGCATGTACATGACTGTGTGCATGCATGTGGTGGGCTGGGGTTGATGCTGGGACTTGTCCTCAATCACTCTTTCACCTTAAGTAAGGTAGGGATGTCTCTCCATTAACCCCAGAGCTTACTGATACAGCTAGTCTCAGTAGTCAGCTGCTATGGGGATCCCTGACTCTGTCTCACAAAGCTAAAATTACAGGCAAGCCTCCATATCCACCAGCATTTATGTAGGTTCCGGGGGTCCAAATTCTGCTCCCCACATTGCATAACAAACATTCTTTTTAAAAAGGGGGTGGTGAGAAGGCTCAATGTTAAAGACAAGTTCTATATATTCCTGGCAGCTGGGAACTTAACTATTTAGATCAGCTAGCCTTAAATTTTTGATGATCCTCCAGCAGCCTGTACCTCCAGAGCTCTGGGATCACAGGCATATGTCACCCTGTTCAACTAAGAAATTAATAGAGAAAGACACTATTAGACAGATTTCTACTGTAACCAAAAAAGTTGAATTTTCTATTACAGTCATTTTATATTACAAAAACTCTTGAACCAAGTCAGCAAAGACACAGAAACCATTTGTTGTACCATTATTTACAATGTGGTATGATTGTTTGGACTGTATGTGTAGTCAGTGTTTGCCCAAACTACCATTCTCCAAATATCAGCAAGTGAAAGACTTCAAGGAAATTTCCCAACCACCTATTTGGACTAGAAGTGACTCAGAAGGCCACCCATCTCAGAGGACTAGATGTATAGCATGTGTCTTTATATTAATCCAGAAAATGCTCTTATCTCTCCTTTGAAGCAGTTTAATTTAACTTAACAATACCTTGTCAAAATAACTTCAGAGAAGGACCCTAGCATTATTAACCATCTGGAGGTGGAGTGGGTACATCACCTGAGGAACAGTGAATGACACGTGCTTGCACAACAGAGCACTGTGCTGGTGCTCTGACATGGGGATCAGACAAAAATTATCAGGATCAGTTTGCAGAAAACTGGAGACAGGTGGATCTCTGTGAGTTCAAGACCAGCCTGGTTTACATAGTGAGTACCAAGACAGCCAAAGCTATGTAGTGAGACCTTGTCTCTACAAAGTAATGTGGTCCTCTCAATGATGTTTTCTTCATTTTACTGGCACACCTACAGGTTTCTTACTCTCTTCTTTTAGTCTTTAAAACCAAATCTCACTTCTAAGACAAAGTGTGAGGTAGTCCCTTCTACTGCTAAATTATATAGAAAACAATTTTAATTATGTTGTCCTGTAGACAGAGCAAGGGTACCATTTGCTAAAAGTAATGGAGAAATTCGGGCACTTTGAGGACTCCTCAGAATAGCTACCTTATTTCCTTTGGAGGTGAATGGTAAAAGAGAAAGCATCAACTAAGGCCTGTTAGAAATCAGTAACCATGGCATGCATGCTGCTTAGGTTTCATCAACTGTGACATGGAGAAAATGACTTTAGAATATAAGTTTATGCTGAAATAAGAAAACCACCTAGTTCAGAGATCAGTTTCCTCCCTCTTATTGCTATGGCTACATGGAATGCCCTATTTCCATTACGAAAGATGTCTGAGAGGTAGCTACATGTATACATTCAGTCCATACACACTAGGGGATGTATCTGGTCTTTCTGGGTGCTGTTTAGAACTAAAAATCAGGTTCATAACTACCAACCACCCATCCCTTCCCAAAAACTAATAAATATTGCAGAAACTCAAGAATGACCCAACATATTACCAAGTGGTCCTTCTGAGTGATGCGTAGTTGTTGTGCCAGAACTACTAATTTCTAATAGGCCTCTGCTGTCGCTTCCCTTGACCCTAGTTATCCTCTTCAGGGAGAAGGCAGGAGAGATTCATCTTGATTCACCCTGCTGTCGACCAAATGTGGAAAATTCTTTAAGCACAGCTACTTTTCCATTTTGTCTACACACTGAAATCATCTGAGGAACTTTCAAAACTTTAAACGCTCAAGTCACACCCCAACCATGCCACATCATAATATCTAAGGGGTGGGTGGGGCCAGTCACCTATACTTTTCAAAGTGTCCAGTATGGTCCACGATGAAGCCAGGATTGATACCTGCTATGCTGGATCGCCCCTCTTGATTTCGAGTGATTTTTGCCATAAGTGAAATCAGAAAAGCCAACCTGGAGCAAGTCAGAACCACAGGCATGCACAGAAGGTACAGTGGGATCCCAAACAAGGGGATGGTACAGGTGCTGCGCTGAGCTCCACCAAGGGTGACCCCGCGCCTCACTGGAGGACTATGCTTTCAAACAGCTTGCCCTTCCAGCAAAAATAAGTTGGCTAATTTTAAAGGTACCATTGTCTGTATTTGTCTCTACTCATTAGAATTTTCTTCAAAAAAAAAAAGGCAAATCTCTTGAGAAGGACAGAGAATGTGTGCACCCGGGCCCAACACAAACTACAGAGTAGCTCTAATCCCCCTGGCTGCCTAGAAAGCACCTGCCTTGCTCTAGGTGGGGAAGTACCCAGCCCACAGTCACTGCACCTTCCAAGCATTGCCTGCACCTGCCAAGCCTTGCCCACCCCTCCTACCTTCCAGCAGCTCATCCAAGCTGGTGACCTTCCGACTGCAGTCTACGGTGTAGATTGTGCGGACGCCCTGAGGCAGGTTCACATTGTCACAGGGTCAGCTCTGTGAGAAGCGAATCAAAGGAACTGAAGCTATCATTGCAGATGGCAAAGACCAGGCCATTGAAGTAGCAGTCCCCATTCCAGTAGAAGCATGCCTTCTTGGCCTTCTTCTCAAAGCTTAAGGCCTGCAAAGTCTGCGTGCGGTGGAAGTTGCAGTGTGCACTGTGATCCAGGCTGGGGGATGAGCCCATTGCCCTTGGGGCCAGAGATGATGCTGCCCTCTGAGGAGCTGGGAGCCCCTCTCCGCAACCCTGGCAGCGGCCTTTTGTCCTGTTCTTCAAAATGCTCCAGCTCAATGCTCCTGGTGCTGGCCATCGCGGTTGCTCAGAGAAAGCTCTCCACAAATAAATAAATTAATGAAGGAACGTCCCCACAGCCCCAGCCGCAGTGCGCCATGATCTGGGCGCTTTGGCCTTAAAGCATTGGGACACCTGGCCCGAGCACGCGGGCCGTGCTTGCAGGTGGGCCCGCTCAGCCAGCTAAAAGAGGTGGCAGCTTGTAGATGCCCAGCTCATTGTCCCACTCACCCTCTCCGTCACCGCCACCAGCTGGGGAGCCCCACGCCCCCTATGTGCCTCCTTCGCCGGGCCACGCCTCACAAATAGCGCGCGGGCAGCAGGCCAGAAACCACTAAGTTGAAAGGCCCAAGGCTTTCCCTGGTTCGCGTCCAGCCCGCACTCGCTATCCGGAGCGCTAAATGGAGGAAGTGGAGGGGATGGGATGGAGCGCGAGCGTGGGCGAGGCGCCTCGGGGCTGTGTCGCGCGGCCTGGGGTCCCAGGTTCCCGTCGCCACCTCGCCCGCTGCCAGGGCCTGTCCATGGCCAGTGAGCGGCCAGGCTGACCGGGGATCCTCACGCAGCGCTGGGCCCCTGAGGGAAGAGCACAGCCTCCTCCCACGGGCGCACGCTTGCGGGCATTCGAGCTCGTGGCCGCCTGGCAGAGCCTGGATCCAGGAGGACACCTTCTACCACTCTTGGGATACCACAAACCGCAAGGAGAGGGAGGTGGTGAGGAAGAGGGCGGCGCGGCTTGAGGAGCGGCTGGACCTTTCATGGGGGCCCCCGCCCTCCAGGCAGCGGGAGCTGCGTGCTCCCGGGCGTGGACGCGTGCTCAGCAGCTGGGGGGGGGGGCTAGAGTAACCAGGCTAGCCAAAAAACTACAAAGGAAGGAGACTCAAGGGCAGCAAGCACATCCTTAACCCGCCTCTCCAGGGGGAACCGAGGCCAACCTAGGGCAGAAATACAAAAACATATCACTAGGTTTAGACGTGATGTTTATTTTTTTATAAACGACCCATGCACTGTTTTATTTAGAGATCCTTTGGGAGGAAAATCCTTCACAATTGCTATGAAGATAACGCGCTAGTTCCAGTAACTTTGAATGAATAAATGACTAGAAGTTATTGGTTTGGGGAAGGTCGATTTAATCAACTATTTATTGAAAGCTTGCCATTTGACAGGCATTAATCAGTCCCACCATTGGGGATGTTCATGCAGAGAATAGAACCCCTGGGCTCTTCTACAAGTGTTCAATCTGAACTCATAGAAATGGACTGACAAACATCTACCATGCAGAAATCTTTTCCTTAGCGGTGTGTGGTTCACAATAAAAGCGTATTTAGTTATTTCACTTTGACATTGAAGCTCAAAGACATTTGGCCCCAATCTGACATGAAATTAATGATTCAGCACCTGGCTCTTCAGTGGTGATGGGGAAACTGTCCTTTAAGGTAGGATGTCAAAAGAGCTGGAGTCCTGGAACCATGTGAAACAGGAATGGGTGGGAACACAAATTTCAATACCATCGAAGCAAATCACTTTTCATAAGAGATTTAATGAATATGATACAGATCAAGACCTCGCTGGCCACAACTTGAGAGCTCATGGAGGTAGAGGGAAAAATTGTTCCATGGGCATCCAAGATGACTCAGTAGGTAAGGGTACTTGCTGCCAAGTCTGATGGCCTAGGTACGATGGCCAGAACCCAAATGGTGGAAGGGAAGCATATATTCCTGCAAATTATCCTCTGCCCTCTGCATGCATGCCATGGCATACAGTGCAGTAAATAAATGTAAAATCTTTTTTTAAAATTTTATTTATTAATTTATTAAAGATTTCTGCCTCCTCCCCGCTACCACCTCCCATTTCCCTCCCCCTCCCCCAATCAAGTCACCCTCCCTCATCAACCCGAAGAGCAGTCAGGGTTCCCTGCCCTGTAGGGAGTCCAAGGACCACCCACCTCCAACGAGGTCTAGTAAGGTGAGCATCCAAACTGCCTAGGCTCCCACAAAGCCAGTACGTGCAGTAGGATCAAAAACCCATTGCCATTGTTCTTGAGTTCTCAGTAGTCCTCACTGCCCAGTATGTTCCTGCATTCCAGTTCTGATGCAGGTAGGGAGCAGGTAGGCTTTAAAAGAGGCAACGACTAATTAATCTGGATTGCTTTATGACTTAAAATTTATTGAACCATAACAGATTTTCCTCTTTCACAAAATTGTAGAATTTCTACAGTAAGATGTTTAAAACTAGGATTTCCCTTGTTGGGATTTTCTCCTTCTCAGAAACACAGTCTGATGTGCTAATTGTTCACCTGCTATAGACAGTCTGGCAATTAGGTCACTTTCTGAAAGCTGGCAAGTTGACCTTATCTCTCTCTTGGTTGTGAATTTTCTCTATCCTGCTTTGTAACTACCTTTAGTCTAGCATTTACTTGAATAAAAAATTGAGGGAAATATTTCAAATACATTTCCATTTCTCAGTTACAGGCACTTCAAGAAATTAAATCTCAAAATATTCCCTCTCTCACATTAGATATGACTCCTTTTTGTTCTTAGTATGTAATTTATAATCACAGACTATCTAGTGAGTGCAAAAATTTCACTGACAATCTGCAACAAGAATTTTCTAGAAACTTGTAGAAATATCTTGGCACAAAGCAAAGAACTATCATTTGTTCTCCACACTTCTTTTTTGGGCCACCCAGGCTAGCAATGTAATTTAGAACAGTCTTTGGCACCCTACTCATTCTTATTCTCCTCAAGGCCACATTGCCCAGGAAAGATTAATGCAAATGTTCAAGTGGTATAATCTGTTTAAATAAAACTTCATTAAATACTCCACTAAGTGGCTTTATATTAAAAAAAAAAAACCAACAACCTTGCCTTGACATTTCCCAATTTCATCTCATGTTACTCTATTTCTCAAAGGCCTTGTCATGTCTTTACTTTTTTGGCCTCAAGCTTACACTTTGAAAGGCAGTTTTCCAGCTATTCCATTACTTATTACATAAAAGATGCCTACAGACCTTTTAGGCTGCAAGCATTTTGGAGATCTGCTATCTCATGTTTTCATTTCTGTTCACTGTGTGCCAAGCACTTCTCCCAGAAAGAAGTAAAAGTGATGAAGTAACTGTTTCTTAGTGGAAGGGCCTGGAAACCGTAGACTTGAGTTTTTGAAACAAAGCACAGTTTTTAATTTCATAACTTTTAATGATCATAAATCCAAGTGTTTTCCACTAAATGTTAATGGGAAATGACATACAGAGTTCAGGAAGACTTTCCTGTCCCTGCCCCATAGCAAATATCCAGATTGGAACAGAGTGAGGAGAAGCAATTTTCTCGTTTGTTGCTTCCTCAAGGAGAACTTGCTATCCTTCCATACTCAATCTTTACAGCACTCAACATATATAGTTACATAAATAAAGATGTTATTTTCCAAAACTGTGGTTAATAATGCCAAAAGTGCAAGTCCATGGAAAAGTGCTATGGTACTCACTTTTGTTTCTAGAGACTCATATTTCCCAGAGGTAGAAGGAACAGAGATATGAAAGAAACACAGAGACATGGGATAATACCAAGAGAGCAACTTAGTGAGTACTGAATGCTGAATCTCTACAACTGAGTAAAAGATGGTTGTGAACTACCATGTAAACACCAAGAATCAAACCCAGGTCTTCTGCAATAACAAGTGCCCTTAACTGGTGAGCCAGCTCTCTAGCCCAGTGAAAAATTCTTAAAATAACCTAGAATGATACAGTAAAGCACACAGAAAAAAGCCTTGATATATTTCTATATACAACCACTTTATTTTAGAATTAATCCAAGCAGTTTCTTTGACATTAGACTATTGCTTGAATAGGTAGATAACATTAGATACCACTTCTATTTTTCTAGTATGTTCACAGAATCCCTGAAGCACAAACTTTACATGTTGTAAAATATTATTTTAACTATGTAAAGGTATGTAATATTTGTTTATGCTGTGGAATATTACTTTAACTATATAAAGGTGTGCTACATTTGTTTGTGCTGCGTTTACTTAATGATGTAAGGAAGTGTGTTTAACTACATAAATATGTGTCTCATTTGTTTCACCTTGCCTGTCTGAGTCACCTGATTGGTCTAATAACTGGCCTACAGCTAGTCAGAGAAAGGAGAGGTGGGACTGGCATCCAGAGAGAATGAATAGAAGGAAGAATCTAGGTGGGGGTAGAAAGGGGAGAGAGAGAACAAGAGGAACAAGAAGAAGGGGGAGAATGAGGGAGGTACCCAGGGCCAGCAGTCAGGCAGGTACCAGCCAGTCAGATGTGGGAAGCAGTGAAAGTAAGATATACAGAAGGAAGGAAAAGTAAATGGCCCTGAGGCAAAAGATAAAGAGAAACAGATTAATTAAGTTAACAGAACTAGTCAGAAATGAACTTAAGCTTGGCCAAGCATTCAGAACAAATAAGAAGCCTCTATGTCATGATTCAGGAGCTGGTTAGTGGCCCAAAAAAGAAAAAGCCTGATACATACCCCAACTTTGGTTTTGTTAGTAGAATAAAACCACTTGACAAACAGATCTCTCAGTCTGTGACCCAAAATATCAAGATTTTAAAATATATAATCCATAAAGTTGGGAGGGAGCTAAAGATGTAGCTCAAGGTAGAAGCCTAACCTAGCATAGACAGGCTTTGGGTTTAGTTCCCAGTACCACAGATAGGAAGGAAGGACAGAGTCGGGCAGGAGAAAAGGGAGGAAGGGAGAAATTCGTCTATGTCTAATATGAAATAAAAGTACATTTTGGCATCTGGAAGAAGGAATTATTGAAAAGGTTGCTGGTGATTTGTTTTTAAGCATGGTTTTATCCAGAACAAATGACTAAGTAAAAAAAAAAAGCCCTTTGTATTAGTTAGTTAGTTAATTAGTCTCTCCCTGTGATAAAATGACCAAAGCAATTCATACAAAAGCTTATTTTGGCTTCCAGTTCCAGAGGGTTAGGGTTCATAATGGCAAGGCAGAAGCAACAGGCAGCAGGCATGGTGGCAGAAGGATGCAGAGAACTTTCCTCTTCAACTGCAATCTGGAAACAGAAAGTGAACTGGAAGTGGCAAAGCTTTCAAGGCCCACTCCAGAAACTTACTTCCTCTGCCAGGGTCCAGAAAGGTGAGTCCAGTTCCACCTTGAGTCATAGGGTTTGAGCTTATTCTTGTTCTCTCAAAGGTGTTGACAACAGGTATGGCTCCAAATAAGAGGTCCTGACCTAGGGTGTGGTTAATTAGTAGTTTGAATACAAAGGTGGGCCTGCTCCACCTTCACCAAAGGTTGGAGAATTCAAATCTATTCCTGTTCCTTAAGGGGGTGGGGGTTTGGCAGGAGGTTACAGGGAGTGGCTGCCTGCAGGATACCTGGTCTATTCCTTATATCATGTTAATGAAGTCTCTTGCCTCCCTCTCCCCTTTTGGAGTGGAGTATATAATAAGCATGTGGAAAATAAATGTGGAAGATTTAATATTCACTGAATTTCCCTCTCAGTGTTATTCTGTGTCTCTGTCTCTTATTTCTCTCATATCTCTGTTCCTTTTGCTTAATAGTTTTAATCCTCATGCCCCTACCCTGGAATGTGTGAACATTGTCAAGGCTGAAACATGACAGGTGTCACCCCAATGTGTGGCTTATAACATTCCTCCAGCAAAACCATATCTCGTAAACCCTCCCGGCGCCAACAACTGCAGACCAAGTATTCACATGCCTTAGCCTATGGGAGATATTTCCATTGAGACCAACACACTCTTGAAATTCATATTAAATCACAAACAAATGTTATCAGTCAGTTGTGAATATGTTTTTCCTATCTTAGTTTGGTTTTAATCCTAACCAGCATACTCAAAGCTATTTTTATCCCCAGTTTTATTCCTTTAAAAAAAATTTTTTTGGTTTTTTTCGAGACAGGGTTTCTCTGTGGTTTTGGAGCCTGTCCTGGAACTAGCTCTTGTAGACCAGGCTGGTCTCGAACTCACAGAGATCCGCCTGCCTCTGCTTCCCTAGTGCTGGGATTAAAGGCATGTGCCACCACCGCCCGGCTTCCTTTAAATTTTTTTCTAGCTGGGGTTGTAGCTTAGTTGATAAGTGCTTACTTACTCTACACAAAGCCCTGAGTTCAACCCCCAACACCCTATAACCTGGTTGTAATATGTATTGAGAAATACTATTTTAAGGCATGTTGCTTTGGTTTATGCTGCAATTGTATAACTCAGTGAAGTTGTGATTCTTTGGCTGTATAAAACACTTGATGGTCTAATAACATATAGAATAAAGAAAGAATATTAAGAGCTGCAAAGGAAAAAGTTCAAGTAACTTATAAAGGTAAACCTATCAGACTTACACCTGACTTCTCTATGGAAACCCTGAAAGCCAGAAGGTCTTGGATAGATGTACTGCAGAAACTGAGAGACCATGGATGCAAGCCCAGACTACTATATCCAGCCAAGCTTTCATTCACTATAAATGGAGAAAACAAAATTTTTCAGGATAAAAAAAAATTAAATAATACATAGCCATAAATCCAGCCTTACAGAAAGTAATAGAAGGAAAATCACAAACCAAGGAGTCCAACAATGCCCACAGTAACTCAAACATCTAATGATCCTTCGCCAGCACAACATGAAGAAGCGAAACACACAAACTCTACTACCAAAAAAAAATGACTGAAGTTAACAACCACTGGTCATTAATATCACTTAATATCAATGGACTCAACTCACCTATAAAAAGGCACAGGGTAAGAGATTGGATACAAAAACAGGATCCAAAATTCTGCTGTTCACAAGAAACACACCTCAACCATGAAGATAGACATCTACTCAGAGTAAACAGTTGGAAAAAGGTTTATCAAGCAAATGGACCTAAGAAACAAGCAGGTGTGGCCATACTAATTTCTAACAAAGTTGACTTCAAACTCAAATCAATCAGAAGAGATGGGGAGGAACATTTTATATTCATAACAGAAACAATTCATCAGGATGAAATCTCAATCCTGAATATCTATGCCCCTAATAAAAAAGCACCCAATTATGTAAAAGAAACATTACTAGAACTCAAGGCAGTCATTAAACCACACTCAATAATAGTAGGAGACTTCAACTCTCCTCTCTCACCAATGGACAGGTAAACCAGACAGAAACCTAACAGAGAAATAAGAGAATTAATGGAGGTAATGAATCAAATGGACTTAACAGACATTTATAGAACATTCCACCAAAACAGGAAAGAATATGTGGAAAATTGACCACATAGTCGGTAACAAAGGAAACTTCCACAGTTACAAAAAATATTAGTAACCATCTGTGTCTTATCAGATCACCATGGATTGAAGTTAGAATTCAAAAACAGTGCTATCCCCAGAAAACCTACAACTCATAGAAACTGGACAGTCAAATACTGAATCACACCTGGATCAAGGAAGAAATAAAGAAAGAAATTAAAGTCTTTCTTGAATTCAATGTAAATAAAGACTCAACATACTCAAACCTATGGGAAACTATGAAAGCAGTACTAAGAGGAAAGTTCATAGCACTAAGTACCCACTTAAAGAAAATGGAGAAAGCACACATTGGAGACTTAACAGCCCACCTGAAAGCTATAGAAAAAAGAAGCAGACTCACCTAGGAGGAGTAGAAGACTGGAAATAATCAACAAAATAGAAACACAGAAAACAATCCAAAGAATCATTGAAACAAAAAGCTGGTTCTTGGAGAAAAATCAACAAGATTGATAAACCCCTATCCAGCATCTTATGTGATGTTGAAGTGCCCATTCTAAAATCCTATTCTTTCTTTTAGTTTCACTTTGACCCGTGCGCTTTAGTCGCAGCTCCCATTTTCACCCGTGTGCTTCAGTCGCAGCTCCCATTTTCACCCGTGTGCTTCAGTCGCAGCTCTCACTTTGACCCGTCCGCTTTAGTCGCAGCTCCCATTTTCACCCGTGTGCTTTAGTCGCAGCTCCCATTTTCACCCGTGTGCTTCAGTCGCAGCTCTCACTTTGACCCGTCCGCTTTAGTCGCAGCTCCCATTTTCACCCGTGTGCTTCAGTCGCAGCTCTCACTTTGACCCGTCCGCTTTAGTCGCAGCTCTCACTTTGACCCTGTAGTAATAGGGGCAGGCGGCTGGGTTGAAATGTAGCAGCGTAAACGAATGCAGACATGACCCGCCCGCTTTAGTCGCAGCTCTCACTACCCTGCTCTCCCTTCTTACTGGCGAGAGCGGAAAACCCGCTTTTGTCGCGGATCCCCAGCCTTACCTGAGGACTTACCGGTGCACCCCCTGACTGCAGCAAGTTCTGAGCTCCATGGAGAGAGGTTTGGAGGTTCCCCATAGGGGCCACCATTTGTCACGCCCACCTCGAACAGCAAGGAAGATGCAACACCAGAGCTCTTCCTGCAAGCAGTTTATTCAGGACCTTTTGACAATTGAAGATATCTTCCTCTCTCCCCAGGCAAACCTCTCCCAGCCATGAAAAAGGCATGGGCCACCAACCCTGGATTGCCAGGTGGGCACTGCCCATAAGTCCATGCACATGCAAGCAGCTGACAATCATTGCATGACAATAGGATGAGTCAGGCCTTATCCAATAATAGGAGTTGATTATCATAGAGAGCACTCTCTTTTGGGATCGCGGAGGGCAGAAGCCAGCACCATTAGGTGCGGCTCCACGCAGCAATCTATACTGGTGAATAAACATTTGCATCTCATCATACTAATCTCTAACAGGCATGGTTAGCATACTACTTATCTTTGAGGTTTTTGTGGTCCTCCCTTACTTAAATTCTACCTTGTGTGACTTAATGTCTCCTAAGAACTGGTAAATCCTTATACCATTAATTCTATTATCAATTATACTTTTCTACATCACAGTTTAGCAGTGGAGTAATACTCTACACAGGAGAAACCATTTACAAGCTCCATAAAATTAACTACAGATGGATTCTAAACCTAAATGTTAAAAGTGCAGAACTTCTGAAGATACTGGAGAGACCAGTCTCCAAGTTTGGCAAATCTGGTGGTATCTCTCCACATGCGACAATATAAGCACTACAGGCACCACCACTTGAGGCTCCCTATGCTCTGCTCTGTGCAGACACAGCCCAGACAGTGAAGTTATTCAGAGGCTGCCAGCAGAGATCACTTAGAACTACTTAGGATGAGGCAGAAACAAACTAAACTCTGTGTCTGTCCACTGACTCCCACCCAGCCAGGGGAGGTCCCACCACACCAGCAGCGAGAACGGCCCCTCACATACCAAGGCCGGCCACTCCTCCGCACATGGGGACATTGGCCCCTCACTCACCTTGGCCCACCGCTCCTCCCATCTGTGGAGAACAACCACTCACTCTCCATGGTGCAGCTGCCGAGCTGACACGCTCTCTTCCCACAAGGGAGTCTAAGGTGCAGTGCATGAGAGAGACTGTGATTTTTTTCCTTCTGGAAGAGCTAAACCAGAAGCCTGACTTCAGAAAGAACCCTCCCATTTGACTGGTGGGTCTGCTGGAGGCTCTGATTGGATAGTGAGGTCTGAGTGACAGAACAGGTGGGTTAATCTAAAGACAGACATATCCCAGATTGACTGGAGATTTGTGCCAAATTTAACATCAATATCTTGCTAATGTAAAACAATGGGTTCGGTTTTAAATGGAAGTATACAAATTCAGAAAGAGGATAATCAGACAATGTTGCACAAGAGGAACATTGGGTAACTCAAGAACATTATAAACAAAGTCCACAGTGGTGTTGGGACTGATAACCAGTTTTCACCCTTCCATGAAAAGTTATTGGTTCTGAGGATCTGAAAAACCATTGTCCAAAGGCCCTGGCCCCATCTTTACCAGCTCTCTCAAGCATATTCCCGAGATTAGAGACACAGCTGTTATTGCTATATACATGAGGGCCTTAGAGAAACCTCCCAAAGCCAAGGCAGGTTGCCAAACTCAGAGAAGCCTAGTTTCAAGTATCTTCTAGAAGTTCTGCACTTAGCATTTGACATTTAGGTGTAAGGTCCATTTGGAGGTAATTTGTGGGAGTTGTAAATGGCATCTCATGTACTGTGTATTACACTACTAAATTGCAACACAGAAGAGTAAAATTGGTGATAAAAAGGATTGGCCAATAATTAGTAAGTCACACAAAGTAGAATTTGGCTGAGGGACGGCTGCCTCTGAAATACCACAAAGACAAGTAGTATGTTAAAGAGGACTGTTAGAGATTTGAATGCTAAAATGTTAATGTTTATCTTTTATGTATACAAATCTGTAGTGAGAACAACAAATGAGAAACCCCCTGTATAAAGGACACTCTAGATTAAGCTGGAGCATGACTAGTTTTAAGAGGGATTTCTTAGTTGTGTTGTACTGGATGTTGTAAACATCAATTCCATGATGTTTGTTATATATTTGTTGTTTCTTGGTATCAACTACATACTCACATTAAAATCCAAAAGCATGGATACAGTAGTGATGCCATGTATCATACAAAGAGTGTCTTGTGTTTTATCCAAGGCTTATTTGAACAGTTTGTACCTAAGAAATATTAATTTATTACATTATCTTTTAGTTTTGATTCAGCTTTCTTTCATTTAATTGTTATTACTCAGCACTATCTTAAGACAATCAGTACTTTCCTGTGATCAGCTGTGCCTGTTTGATGGAGGAAGGTCATTGGTTAAGTAATAAAGAAACTGCTTGGCCTCATTGGTTAGAAAATAGGTGGGTGGAGTAAACAGAACAGAATGCTGGGAGGAAGAGGAAGTGAGCTCAGACTTGACAGCTCTGCTCTCTGGAGCAGAGACGCCATGCCCCGCTCACCCGGCCAGACGCACGCGATGAAGCTCGAACCCAGGATGGACATAGGCTAGAATCTTCCTGGTAAGCCACCTCGTGGACTACACAGATTATAAGAAATGGGCTAGTCCAGGTGCGAGAGTTAGCCGAGAAGAGGCTAGATAGAAATGGGCCAAGCAGTGTTAAATGAATACAGTTTGTGTGTTGTTATTTTGGGGCATAAGCTAGCAGGTGGCCGGGGTGCTGGGGATGCAGCCCCACTGCTCCTATTACTATACCTGTTTACAAAGGATGACCACCAACACTTTTGCTGACTGTTGATATTCTATCATGAAAGAAGGTATACCCTCCATCAAGTATGTAGTCTCTTTTCCAGGCAACTGTATACAATGATATGTGACCTTGTGGTTCTAGGGATGAGCTAGAGTACACAGCCTGGGAAAGATTTGGGAGGATGTAGATTCTGTGTATGAACCTATGAGAAAGCCATCTTTAAAAGTGTTAATTTAACTTGAGTGCTAACAGGCTTACTTCCTACATCCACTGAGAAAAGTAATATAATAGAGAGTATACGGGCAGTGGAAGAGTAGAGAGAAGATAAGCTCCACATATGCAGCTATGGAAGAGCCATTGTACACACTGGAAACATTCCTGTGGAGCTGCTTTTGCTGTGAAGAGACACCATGACCACAGCAAAAACTTATAAAGAAAAATATTTTATTGAGGCTGGCTTACAGTTTCAGAGAGTTTAGTCCATTATCATCATGACAGAAAACATGGTGGATACAGGCAGACACGGTACTGGAGAAAGAACTGAGAGTTCTACATTCAGATCAACATATAGCAGAAAGTGACTATGACATACTTCTTCCAACAAGGCCACCTCCTAAGAGTGCTACTCTGTATGGGACATTGAGGTCATTTTGACTAATATCACTGCAGTATTAAAATCTTTATATCTTTTCACCCATGTTCAGTAAGTAAACTCA
Source organism: Microtus pennsylvanicus (assembly GCF_037038515.1). Classification (NCBI taxonomy): domain Eukaryota; kingdom Metazoa; phylum Chordata; class Mammalia; order Rodentia; family Cricetidae; genus Microtus; species Microtus pennsylvanicus. The sequence goes on along the minus strand of NC_134590.1, from coordinate 97,406,367 downwards.
ACAAAATTCTTGGTTCTTCAGGATGGACTTTGGTGAAATTGTACTTTGCATCTTCACTGGGACTTACATTTGGGAAAGACATTGCTTCCTCCCCTCCACAGGGGAGAAATATCTCACAACAGATCATAAACATATTTGTCAATGTTTCTATTTCTCATGATACTAGAAAATAGCAGCACATAAAAGAACATGTTAGAAGAACATAAAAGTGTAAATGCCCTTAGTGAAAAAAAAGAACTATACGAAGATAATGATGACTGAGTGGCTCTAGAATAAATGAGGGTCTGAGTAAGTTGTTTAAGGTATATAAAGGATGAGATTTAGAGATCATATATTTATTGAAGTTGGAAAGATCAGATATCAATTATTTCAAGGACTGGCTAAAATGTATGTCAAACAAAGTTTATTAAGTTTATAATATTGAAATATTATAAAGTAGTTAAAAGTACAAAACTGGTGTAAAACTGATCTTCTGGGTGTTTAATAATCATTCTTAGAGGCCATTCTAATGTGGTCAGAGGGATCAAAAGGGGGAATATTCCTCCCCTTTCCATACAAGGTCAATGAGGTCCCTAGGAACAAGGGCCATTGATCACTTATTGTTCAGTTCATGGAGGCCATGGAGAACCCACTCAACAAATCTGAAACATTATCAAGTCTAAAATGGAGGATCAAGGTGGGAAATATTTCCTCGAGGCTTCAAAGGAAGCCACAGTAATAAAGCAAAGCCTTTGCATTATTCTCACAATGATGGACACACGATAAAAGAGAGACCTGAAGAGTCTGAGATCCCTTCCAAGCCCAAGTGACTTCTGAGGACTAGTTGCTCAACTGGCCTTGACAACAGAGAAAGAAAGATTAATTTTGGCAACCTGCATTGTTCTTCAGTACTCAAGGAGAAAATTTAATCAAAGACTAAGAGAATTGGTAACAACACAAGGGATAGCACTCCACAGACATTAGATATGAGTCTATATGAGATGTTACTTAGATAACAAATCTCACTAACATTTTCTTCTTGACTAAAAAGCTGTTGTCCAGATGTGAGACATCAGACCTTGGCTCCTAGAACACCTTCCCACAGCAAAGAAGGAAAGGACATTTATTGTTTTAACATTCAAATTAAATGATGCTAAATACCCTTTCTCTCTCTATTCAGAAGATACATGGGAAGAGCATCATGCTGACTTTTGGCTGATAAAACAGATATAAAAGGGTGTGAATGTTGGTTATGTGTTCATAACTCTGGAGACCAACTTTATAAGTTAAAGGGAAACATCTAACAGATGGGACTATTGTGAGCTCATCAAGAATGTCTTATAGACTTTGGATATTTTAGCTCTTCCCAGACTACAGTAAAGGGATTCCTTTTCTGTCTACATCTGAGAGTTTGGTCTTTACAAGAGTCTCTCTGGAAGGGTATCACAATACTGTCACCTGATACCCTAAAATCAGCTACAAGAAACCAGATCAGTCATTGCCCCAATCCCACAATGGTAGTTAGTGTAGAAATTAGACAATTTAGGGTAAAAAAAAAAAACTCGTATGGCTCCCTATTGGCTCCATCATGGCTCATAATCTACTTCTCACTGGTACTCCTGATTGCTAGGCTTGCCCAGAGTCCATTAATAGCTAGTATTACCCAGCTGGGCTGCAAGACAGTAGCAGCTCCCCTACAGGACTAAGTCAGCACAGCCCTTCCCAACTTTGCCATTCCACCCTAGGGGAAGACAGGGCCAAAATCTGGTAAATTTGTATTTTAGTAGAAAGCTTTCCAGTCTCCTGTTCCTCTTCCAATATACAGGGTCTCTTGTGTATGTATTCTATTATAGAGTCACTGACCAGTGTAACCAACCCTTTTCCTCAGAGCTCAGAAGTCCTGAAGCCAAAAATAGGTCACATTCAAACAGTAAGTCTTGTTAAATCAAAATGAGGCCATGAATTAAAAAACAATGAAGTATCTAGGGAAGGGCTTAGAGGCAAGAAAGAAATGATGGAAATGATGCAACTATAATCCACAAAATTACTCTAAAAATTATTCCTAAAAAGGATTTATGATCATGTGCTCCAGAGACTACGGATTTATATTAGAGAGCACAAAATATTAGTCACACATGTCATCTCGGGCTGTCCATCTTAAACATGTAAAATAACAGTTCTTTTAGGCAGGGTCATGCCATTTTATTCAGTTCTATTTTGGTCAAACTAGTATTGCTATTTTAATTTGGTTTCATGATAAGCTCTGTTCTTTATCCAGATTCTTGATTCCTTGCTCTGTGAATGCAAGAAATGGCTAGTCAGGAGATTTAATAATCATCTAAAATTGATTACCTCACTGCTTATTTCTAATGTAAGCTACGGTCGAAAGGGGGAAAACTTTCATCTTCCTTCTTGCCCATCCCTTTCTGTGCTGGGACTACACCTGCTTTACAGTTTGTCAGTGAACTCAATTCTCACATGGGTCCCTCTTTATTTGCAAGTTCATAATAAAATCCAGAGAAGCTGGAGGACACTCATTTACTCATCTATTATCCTTCTCACTGAGCAGTTAAGGCCCAATCTTGAAGCAATTGCAGGACTTGCTTTCTGGGTAGCAGGAGCAGGATTGGGTGTTCAAAGGAATTCTCAAATATGTAGTGTGAGATAAGCCTAAGCTACAGGAGACAGAAATAAATAATCAACAGCATTTGAGAAAAAATGGAAAGAAATTCTTAATGACCTGGAAATAATAGGGAATAGAAACAAATAGATTAGTGCAGAGATTAGAACATTTAAGGTAAATAAAATTTAAAAAGTGAAAATAGCAATTATCTTTTTAAAAAACATAAGTATATTTTTTTTAAAAACACAGTTATACTGACTTTGGACAAGAGAAAAACCTTCCCTGGTAGAGAGACTGGCATTAAAAGGCATTACTTCACCATGCCCCATGTGCAGTGTCAGCTGCTGAGACCTGTGACCTGAAACACACAGCTGCAGCTAATGGATAGAATCATGACAGGTAGGATTGAACATATAAGCATAGGAGAGTTCCCTTGTTAGAAAGTCAATATTTATTGACTCAAGCTAACCTTCCAGAATTATACGGCCCAAATCTAGCCTGCCTTCATTCTCATGACAGATTAACATATGCTGGGAAATTACAAAATCACTGATCCTGTCACAATCAGGTCCTATTTCATAATGGTGACTCCAGCAGCTGTTTGCCTACCTACAGTGTATGCAATAAACTATTCCTCCTATTCTGGTCTGAAAGTGGAAGCCATGCTCCGCATACAAATCCTTTTCCTGTTACTGTGATGGACAGTTGACTACATGTCTTAAATTTTTAATTTTAGTGCTCAGTGGTCATTGTGTTCTTTCATCTAAGAATTTAGTTTAATTACAAGGACAACAAGGTCATTGCTCTGGGGAGCAATGGTGTGGGATCAAGGCTACCTAATCCAAGAAAGAAACGTTTTTCTCAGAAACATTTTTCTACAATGCTTGAGGTACTGCTATTCTAGAATTAATATGTCTTCCCAGTGATAAATAATTCACACACTTAAAGTTTAATAGACATAAATTCCGTTAATAACAGTATGCATTCATGGTGGTTAATGCTAAAAGAGGAGACAACCTGGTCCAGATTTTGCATTCCACACATGCTGTCATCCTTAAGTCTTTTTTTAGGTTCAGGCCTGAGGTTATACATTGAACAGTGTAAATAGGGACAGGAGAATGCAAGTCTAGCCACTTAGGCAGATGGAGATTTACAGAACAAAACTATCTTTTAGATTATGCATTATGATAAAAATAAAATATATCACAATGTATGACTTAAAAGAGAAATAGATCTTAATATATGATCTAAAAGATACATTTAAGATGAATTGATGCTACAATCCTCACACATACAAAGGACATAGAATACAAATTAAAACAATATTATGGGAAAGTCACCTATCCACACTGTGATTGTTCTTAAGTCAACAGCTATTCTGAGCCATTCTAACCTCAAAATAATCATTCTTTTGCCTCCAAGCTAGCTGTCTCAGAGAAAGGCCACAGTTGCTTTTTTGATGAACAGCCCTGATTGGTGTTTATTTCAAGTCTGTGACATTACTGTACAGAATCTCATTTTTTAAGTTTTATTTTATGTATATGGGTGTTTACCCACAGGTGTCTCTGTGCAGTACCCGCAGAAGCCAGATAAATGAATCAGATCCCTTGGAACTGGAGTTGCAGGAGATGGTAAGCAACCATGGTTTTTGGCAATGTAACCTGTGCCAACTGCAACAACACCCAGTGTTCTTAATTGCTAAGCTATCTTGCAAGCTGCATTTTTATTTAAAATTTATTCCCAAATTTTTTTTCTAATTCCTTCCTTAAGTCTGTATGAATAAGGATGTACAACTATATTAATAAAACCTGCTGGGTCCATTTCTGTTGGTTTTGTGTTATTGTTTCAGAACTGAGCATGTTGTTTCAGATACACAAATAGGGATCTCATCCCTGCCTGAGGCTAATTCACCCAATTGTAAGAGAATTGTAATCTTTATTGAGCGACATAATTCTGACCCTTAAGTGACCTAGGCTGACTTGGACAGAAAACATTATCATGAATAAAAAACTTAGATTGGCAAATACCTCAGCTAACATTTGCTGGTGCCACAGCCCTGAAGTTTTAGGGCTCTAGGAAAGACTATGGACACTGTCCTGAGCAAACCACAGGCTCTCTGGGTTCAATGGGCCTTCCACCATACCCTACTGACCATTCTCATTTTAGATGACTTTGAAATCCTGAAATTCCTGCCTCCACTTTCTAAGTACCATGGTTATACATCTGTAACCATGCTTGACTTAGTTGGCTTTAACTCCATTTAATCATTCGTTAGAATGATGGGATGAGTAAGATGAGCAGTTACACTTAATTATATTAAAACTCCACCAATCTCCATGAGCCTGGGTTTCAACCATCTGTAGAATAAAGACAGTACTGTGCTCTAGTCTCTTGATGAATTATAATACAAAGATGAAGCAAAACAATATTGCTCATAGTTGGAAGACAGTGGACCTTAAGACAGGAAGGCTGCATTTGATGGGAGTCATCTGTTACTTAGATCAACCAGTCACACCTTATTGCTATTAATGACATGTTCATGGGACTGAATAGAAGGCTCAGCACTTAAAACACTGGCTGCTCACCCGCAGAGCCTGACTTTTGATTTACAGCACCCAAAAGACAGTTTACAATTTTCAGTAACTCCAGTCACAGGGGATCAGACAGCATCTTCTAGTCACTACTGGTTCCTGGCATGCCATTGGTACCTCACTGGCAAAACTTATACACTTAAATTAAATTTTATTCTTTTCTAAGGTAATAGACACCTGAAGAAAACCCTTTTAACAATATGTAATCATATACATAGATGTCTTTCCACCATTTGCATATCTGGTTCCCTAGGAGGCCAGATAAATGCACCAGATCTCCAAGACTGTGAAATACAAGTCATTCTGAAGAATCAGATATAGGTGCCAGGAATTAAACTTCAGTATCCAAGAGGAGCAGCACTACTGAGCCAACTCTCCAGGTCATAATAATGCTAAAGATGAAGATGAGCTACTATTCCTTCTGTCTTCTATCACTTGAAGGTGAGGAAAGTCCCCTCTTGATGGTTGTCAAAGAATTTAATGGATTTCTTTACCTCTCCATATTGTTTCTGAGTTTCATTGTTAACACAGTTCTCTTGATGTAAGACTATAAAAGCTTTTGTTAAAACCATTCAGAGTCCAGCCAGATTATATTAGGAAAAGTTCCAAAATTTGAGATAAGATTGTATTTTTGGAATTTTTGACACAGGGAATGTCCACAGAGCCATAGCTGCAATGGAATTCACTATGGGCGCCAAGATGGCCACAGACTCAGAGACTGGCCAAATACAATCCTTCAAGTGCTAGGATTATAGCCACGCACCTCTAAATCCAGTTGAGGTATATGTTTTTAAATGACCTATCATTGAATCAGAGAATGAAAAATAAAGTATGATTTAAAAGGGACCATCATTCTTCTGATGAAGAGTAAATTTCTTGAAATTCTGTAATTGAAATGTGTAATAATTTAATATGTGCTCAATAATTGGGTCATTGTCTTTGCTTTATTAACTTTATCCATGTAAAAATGTTTCAACAGTGTTTGTGTGTATATGTCTATTATTTTCTTCCCCTATGTGAGTTTTAGTGATGAAACCTAGGGATTTCTTTGACTGCAATTGGTCTCAATTGCACTTATTCAGGATTAAAAATTATTTATGTGTGTAGGAGTGTGCATATGCCACTTCCCAAGTTTAGAAATAAAAGGAAAAACTAGTAGGAGCAATATGGCCCACCCCGAGATAGAACACAGGTCATCAGGCTTATCAGCAACCAATTTTAATGAATGAGACAATTAATTGAAATTCAATTGTGGTTTTTGAGAAAGTGTTATAAAAAATGTTTAGTCCCCAGAATAAACAAGTTAAAAAAATGTTTGTGCCATGGACCAGCTCAGGGGAGCCACTCAGACCGTGGGAGAAGCAGCGTCCTGGTAACAGGAAGGCACAAGTTCGGTGAATGACAGACAGACACAACACACAAGAGAGTGGTTGGAATCTGCCGCAATTTTACTGAATTCATGTTTTCATTATATAGTATTCAAACAAAGAACAAATCAGAAGGTCATGTGTCATTGGTTGGCACAGTATGAAAGCTTCTTTTAGTCACATCAGCAACATTTAAGAAAAGTACATTATCAGGAAGAGGTGTTAGACATAAAACATCCTTAGAAGAGGAAATCTTGTCCTTGGGACTGTAAACCTCAGACAAGTGGCTTCATCTTATGAATAGAAAGTTTCTGTCTCATTATCGCTATCATGGCCCTTCCTCTTCCTAACCCTTTATTTCATCTAGTGACCAAATATACCTAGTCAGTTCTCTGCACCTGTTGAACTATACTTTTTAATACCTTCTTATGCAGCAGATATCATGGGGGTTGGGATCTAGCAAGCCTATCCATAAAGTTCAAAGTATTATATAACAGTCTTTGTCCATCAACATTAACCCATCTATTCCCCTGCTCATCATACACCCTGTGTATGACAAAGGTTCTGCTGTAGTCTTATACATTCCCATACTGTGTTTCCTTATCCCAGGGCTGTTTCTGAAGAGAATGATCCTTGTCTTATATATATAAAGATTATCATTATTATGAAAGAATTTGTGCAAAGTTCATATCCCGCATAGCCATCTAATCGAGAAACCCGTCTATGCCTCAGCGGTGGCTAATACCAGGCTGTCTTCCATTGACCTCCAGAAAGCCTAGTCCCATAGGATACGTAGCTCCCATCCGGTATAATGACATATGTCATGTCACACAGACGACACTGGAGTTGGTGTGGCAGTTTGATCATATAAATATTTTCCTATGCAAAGAGGATTTTGCATTCAAATTATACAGTGTTCATCTGTCTTGTTTACAATCTGAAAAGAGGACAATAGTTTACTATTATAATATTCCTCATAATCTTATTTGAGGACCAGGGAAATGGCTCCATGGGAAAGGTCTGTGGTGTGCAAGGATGGAAAACTGACCTTGATCATCATATTAAGAGGACCAAAAGTAGAAACTGCAAAGTGGTATTCTGGTCTCCAAATATCTGCATTGGTCCTAAAAACCCATAATCACATTGCACACACACCGTAAATCTGTTACAAAATAAATCTTAGTGCCCTTACATTACCTGACATCTTTGGATAATTTCCTTAGAAGGCAATTCTTCAAGATAAAATGGTTAACTAATTGGGAGTGGGGAAGCATGGAACATCAGTATTATGTATATATATTCTAATATATATTTATAACACACATATAAAACATCAAGCTATGGTATGAGATACACAGTTGAATGTTCATTATCCTACTTTATTACATCTCTACCAGATAAATAAAAATACTGTTTTGAGTACACACACGAGATCATTAATGTTTCTTATATTCTCTTCTCTTAAGCATTTTTAACATTAACATTGTTAAATTGTGTTGACCAAAGAGCAAATGTTGTGAGTACTTCATCTACCCTTAGACTTGTACTAAGGAGGTAGACTCATGAGGATCATGAGTTCAAATGTATCCCTGAATCATTACTAGCATCTAGGCAAAACTGAATAACAAACAAGAAAATCTCAAGGGAATTTGAGAATTTGTGGAAATATGAAAAACAAAACCAGGAGCAACAACCCATCACCATTTCATAGATGCTCTTACTTAAAAAGTATGATCACACACTGCCTGATATTTAGATAAAAAAAATGAATCAATTAGATGATGGGGTTACCATTCTACACATTATAGTAGGAAAATACCTATCACTAAGTAAAAACACAACAGATTAACAAAGGTCACAGAAGAAATATAAGGACCACAAAATAAACTTCACTAAATGGATCTGTCACACATGGAGCACACTTTAGTATCTACCTCAAATGTTTCAAAGTAGAAACCACAATGCAGTGATCTCTACCATCAGTCTTCAGTGAGCATAGTAAATAATTTACTTCCTTCAAGGCTATGATGAAAAATAAATGGATCATTAATTTTTTCTTGAAGCTGAAGACAACTGTAATGTCTAAAGCCTTTACAAAATCATTTTCAGAAAGCGTTTTCTTTTATGTGAGTTTATTCCTATTTCTGTCTTTTAATTGAAAAATAGGCTTTAAAATATTTAGAGCACTAGAAACATGGCTGGGCAGTTAAGAAATGTTTGCTACCTGGACCAAGGTCTGATTTTTTGACAACCTCCTGTAATTTCTGCAATAAAATCCTAGAATCTAATATATCAGAAACCAGCATGCACATTCACATACCCACACAAAGCACACTGATATCACATAATCACAATCAAAACAATTCTTTAAACATATTTTCACTCATGAAAATTTTTTCTCATGTAAGAATTCATTCCTATAATATAGGTGTTAAGGCACCTAATGGCTTACAGAGTTTTTCTTCACCATGAAGCAATCAGGCAGGCTTGAAGTCTGAGAAATCAATCCTTCTAAGTTGATGGAATCATTTGGGAAGACTTATGAAATGCTGTCCTGCTGGAGGAAATAAGTCACTGGGGGTAGGCTTTTCTAGTTTATACCCTCTGCTTCATGCTGTAGGTCAAGGATTTGAGTTCTCAGCTTCCTGTTTTAGCTGTCATGTTAGACAGTTGTAGCCATAACACTATCTTTCTTTCTTTTTTGAGAAAGTGTTTCTCTGTAGCTTTGAAGTCTGTCCTAGAACTAGCTTTGTAGACCAGGCTGGCCTCAAACTCACAGAGACCCACCTGCCTCTGCCTCCTGAGAGTGGGATCAAAAGTGTATGCCACCACTGTCCAGCTGTCATGTACTTTCATGACGATCCTGTATGCCGCTGGAGCCAAAGGCCAAATTAATTTTTATAAGTTGACCTAGACATTATATCACAGCAACAGAAAAGGAACAAATAAAGTTTTACACCTGAATCAGTGATTCCATTCAATTGAGGAGAAATATAAAATCTAAAAGGGTTACATTACTGTTAAAATTCATAGTGCAAGTGTTACAGCTCTGGGGGGGGGGAGTTATCCTGACTGTCAGAAGTCAGACTATACCTACAGCTATGAAAGGAAGGTAGTCTGGATATTTACAGCTGTGTGGAGAAAGATACCCTGATCTGATGTGGGATTCCCCTCTGTGTGATGTGATTACCGTTAATGAATAACAAAACTGCCTTGGCTTGTTGATAGGGCAGGACTTAGTTCGGCAGTGATAACTGAACTGAATGCTGGGAGAAAGAAGGGCAGAGTAAGTGAGATGCCATGGAGATGCTGAAGACAGATGCTGGGAATTTTACCCAGTAAGTCACAGCCACAAGACCATACACAGATTAATAGAAATGGGTTAAATTTATATGTAAGACTTAGCCAATAAGAAGCCAGAGCTAATGGGCCAAGCAGTTGTTTAATTTATACAGTGTTTGTGTGATTATTTCAGATCTAAGCTAGCCAGGTGCCTGGGAACCAAACAAGCAACCTCCCTACAACACTGACTGTCAGAAGTCAGGCTATACCTACAGTTGTGAAGAGAAGGTATATTGTGTAGGGATAAGTCCCGCCCCTTAGGGGGCGTGTTCGCCTCGGGCTAATGTCTGCCTTTAAATTTGGCGAGCACGCCGAGCTGTCGCTTCTGCTTTCCTGGTCTCCGCGGGAACGGTGGTTCTGTAAGTCTATTTCTACATTAAAGCTATATATATTTTTACAATCTGTCTGCATTCGTTTACGCCACTACATTTTGGCATCCAACGTTGGGCTATTTTGCCCCGACTCAAGCGGGTAGCCCTCTAGCTAACACAGCACCCTCCCGGGTGCTGTTTTTCAGTTCGTGACTCCGGCCCCAGTGCCAAGTCAAAGAAATACTTGGCCACACAGGCCCATTCTGCCTGCCTTGGCTAAGTTTTGCAGCGAAACCACACTGCCTGAATTAGCAGAAGCTCAAGTACCTGCGGTTTTGCAACAAAAGCTGCCACAGCGGCAGATTTGGTCTGACACAAAGTGACTTGGCCGGGCAGTGGTGGCGAACGCTTTTGATACCAGCACTTGGGAGGCAAGGGCAGGCGGATCTCTGTGAGTTTGAGGCCGGCCAGGCAGTGGTAGCACACACCTTTAATCCCAGCACTTGGGAAGCAGAGGCAGACGGATCTCTGTGAGTTTGAGGCCTGCCAGGCCATGGTAGTGCACGCCTTTAATCCCAGCACTTGGGAGATAGAGACAGGCGGATCTCTGTGAGTTCGAGGCCAGCCTTGTCTACAAGAGCTAGTTCTAGGACAGGCTCCAAAAACACAGAGACCACCACTGACAGGAACCGATCATTGCAGGTAAAAATTTTTTCTTTTATAAATAAAATATCTGAACACATTACTGTTCAAGAATTTAACAGTTTTTTTAATTGTACCATGTGGGAGATTTTACAAGAGGTGTCTATCACCCCACTTCTATGGATCCTTCTGGGATTCGTAGTTTTCATTGGCACCAAATGGTTTGATAATAGAAATATGATAAAGTCTTTACGAGACGAATCCAGGATTCTTAAGGCAGAGATTGAACGCTTAAAAACAATTGAGAATGATAACAATCTTCTCAAGAATCAGTTTGAAGTTCTCCAGGCTGATAACAATCTTCTCGAGAATCAGTTTGAAGTTCTCCAGGCTGATAACAATCTTCTCAAGAATCAGTTTGGAGTTCTCCAGACTGATAACAATCTTCTCGAGAATCGGTTTGAAGTTCTCCAGGCTGATAACAATCTTCTCAAGAATCAGTTTGAGGTTCTCCAGGCTGATGTTAAGGAGAAATTCATTACTATAGAAGAGGGAACAGCTGATCTGGATCGTAAGGTTCAGTCCCTCTCTGTAGGAACTGAAACATTAGTGGCTGATATTAAGGAGAAATTCATTACTATGGAAGAGGGAACAGCTGATTTGGACAATAAGATTCAGTCCCTTTCTGTAGGAAATGAAACATTAACTGAGAGAATCAAAACTGCTGAATGTGACAATCAGATTTTGTCTAAAGAGTGTCAATACAAGAAGGCACAGTTTATGCCATAAAAATTATGTCCAAAGATAAGATGTTATCTCTAACGGACAAACTTCATACTTTAGAATCCTCAATGAAGGCTTTGGAACATAATTCTGGACAGGAGATTCAGACATTGCAGAAGGCAATAGTGAATAGAATTGAAAAGATTGAGGAATTTCTAAATTCTGATGAAGAAGAGCAAAGGGTAGAAGGGCAAATTTTAACTACATCTGTGGGTAAATCTCTCCGGGACAATTTCCACAAAGCTCTACCGACAGCTCTACCTGCCTTTCCAGTAATAACAACAGAGAAGGTGGTTGGTTCCAGAAACCCTAGGGTCATCAAGGAGGATACATGGGAGCCTGTCCGTATGAATGACCTCAAGAAAATTAAGCAGGCTGTCATGACTTTTGGGATGCAAGCCTCTTTTGTTAAAGAGATGCTAAGATCTTGGGCCACGGCAAACAAAGCAAACCCCTTGGACTGGCTCCAGCTGAGCTCTGCAGTACTTGAGAGTGGACCACAATTGAAATGGCAATGCTTATTCAGGCAAGAGGCTAAACTCTTAGAACAGCAGGAAAAAGCAAAGGGAATTGACATTTCCCTAGATAAAATTCTAGGTGAAGGGCTCTTTTCCGACCCTCAGGAACAAGCTAATTTGGATGAAAACACACTCTCCATGTGTACTACAGCAGCCTTAAGGGCTTGGGACAGGGTACAAGACCCAGGACAGAGAATGGAATCATTTGTCAGAGTTAAACAGGGTCAGAGAGAACCCTTTAGTGACTTTTTACAAAGATTAACTAAGGCTGTACAAATGTGGAATGCAAAAGGATTTGGGGGCCTTTAAAGCTCAGATCAGCACCTTTGGAAGAATGGGTCTTGCATACACTCAATGTTGATACATTTGATTATGGCACTGAAGCATGGGTAGAAGAAGCAATTTCCAGTGGTAAAAGGAGACACCAGAATACCAAATGTCTTAATTGTGGCAAAATGGGTCATATGAAACGGAATTGTAGACAACGGATTTTCAGAAATAATAATAATAATGCATCTTTCAGAAATAATAATGATGCATCTTCTAGAAATAACAGAAATAGGAGGACTCAGCCTTCAGGTTTATGTAGAAGATGTGGAAAAGACAGACATTGGACGAATGAATGCAAGTCTACAAGAGATAGACAAGGCAACCTGATACAGTGGGGAAACGTGAGAGGGGGGCCTCACAGGCCCCCATGGCAAACACGGTTCAATAATATCCAGTTTCTGCAGAGAACGTGCCTCATCAGGACAATTAGGAAGCCCCATGCCTACTGTTACAAGCAATAATGATCAGAAAGATAAGTTACATGTGTTTTGGCAAACTTCTATACATGATCAAAGACCTAAACCGAGAGTGTGTGTAAATGGCATTTTTATTACTGGCCTGCTGGACACAGGTGCTGATGTAAGTATCATTACCCCAGAATCTTGGCATCTGTATTGGCCTCTTCAGAATGTAAATGTTCAGCTCCTGGGAATTGGAACCCTATCTCGAGTAAGGCAGAGCACGAGATGAGTTGAATGTATAGGGCCAGAGGGACAAATAGGAAAATTAAAGCCATATGTAGCCAATATCGCAATGAATTTATGGGGTTGTGACCTATTACAACAATGGAATACCGAAATTAACATTCCTGATACTTCTAGAGCCTATAATTCTGAGAATAATATTAAAAGATATTACAAATGGAGAAAACCGACCATTCGGGCTGTACAAGAACAAGCAATTGATGTCCCTTCAGAGATACCAACAGCCTTGCCTCTAAAATGGTTGACTGAGAAACCAATATGGACAAAGCAATGGCCTTTAGCTGAGGAAAAGTTACAGGCTTTAGAACAGCTGGTACAAGAACAATTAGATGCTGGACATATAGAAGAATCTACCAGCCCTTGGAATTCTCCTGTATTTGTGGTTAAGAAAAAATCAGGTAAATGGAGAATGGTGACAGATCTCAGGGCCATCAACAAGGTTATTCAACCTATGGGCCCTCTGCAATCTGGAATTCCTTTGCCCTCTTTATTACCAAAAGGATGGCCTCTCATAGTTATTGATTTAAAGGATTGTTTTTTCACTATACCTTTGCAAAAAGAAGATAGAGAAAAATTTGCCTTCACAGTGCCTACTTATAACAATTCTCAACCTTCGAGGAGGTACCACTGGACCGTTCTCCCCCAGGGTATGTTAAATAGCCCCACCCTGTGCCAATATTTTGTGAACCAACCATTGCAAATAATACGCAAGAAATTTCCCAAATCTATAGTATACCATTACATGGACGACATCTTGTTATCCGATTCAAACATGGATACCTTGAACAGACTGTTTGAAGAAATAAAGATACTTTTACCTAAATGGGGATTGCAAATCACTCCTGAAAAGATTCAGAAGGGAGATTCTGTTAATTATTTAGGTTATAAAATAGGTTTGCAAAAAATTAAGACACAAAAAGCACAAATTAGGAGAGATCGCCTACGGACTCTTAATGACTTTCAAAGACTGTTAGGAGACATTTCCAGTCTACGACCAGCTATTGGAATAACACCTGATCTAATAATTCATTTGAACAAAACCTTGGATGGTGATAAAGATTTAAACAGTCCCAGAGAATTAACAGCTGAAGCAGAAAAGGAACTGACAATGATTGAGGAAAAATTACAACAGGCACATGTGGACAGGGTGAATCCAGAGCTCGATTGTATTCTTGTCATACTACCATCAAAAATTTCTCCTACAGGAATTTTAATGCAGAGAGATGATATTATTTTGGAATGGATCTTTTTACCACATAAACCAAGTAAGAAACTGAAAACTTATGTGGAAAAAGTCTCTGAGTTAATTATAAAAGGCAAGCTGAGACTTCGTCAACTAGCAGGCATAGACCCAGCAGAAATTATAGTGCCCTTCACTGCTGATGAACTAAAGAAATTATGGGAAGATAATGAACCATGGCAAAGAGCTTGTGCTAATTTTTTGGGAGACATTAATAACAACTATCCAAAAAGCAAGCGGCTTAACTTCATAAAGAGAACTTCTTGGATTCTTCCTCGAATCGTCTGTGATGCTCCAATAACTGGAGCCCGTACATTCTATACTGATGCCAATAAATCAGGGAAGGCAGGTTACAAATCAGAAGACTTGGATAAGGTGGAACAAAGTCCGTATAATTCTGTCCAGAAGGCAGAATTATATGCCATTCTTATGGTGCTAAGGGATTTTAAAGAACCTATTAATATAGTTACAGATTCACAATACACAGAAAGAGTTATTTTACATATTGAAACTGCTGAATTTATACCTGATGATACTGAACTAACCTCATTGTTTCTCCAGGTTCAAGATTTGATCAGGAACAGGCTTTGTCCTATGTACATAACACACATCCGATCCCATACGGGTCTGCCAGGTCCTCTAGCACAAGGTAATGCAGAAATTGATCAATTACTGATTGGTAGTGTGCTACAAGCCTCTGAATTTCATAAAAAACATCATGTTAATAGCAAAGGTTTGAAGAAGGAGTTTTCAATTACATGGCAACAAGCTAAGGAGATTGTAAAGAAATGCCCTACTTGCTCTTTCTATAACCAAACGCCAGTGGCTGCAGGGGCTAATCCAAAGGGCACCCAAAGGAATGAAATCTGGCAGATGGATGTGTTCCACTTTGCAGAATTTGGCAAATTAAAATATGTTCATCACACCATTGACACTTATTCAGGCTTTCAGTGGGCAACTGCTTTAAGTTCAGAAAAAGCTGATTCAGTAATCACTCATTTATTAGAAGTCATGGCTATCATGGGTATACCTACACAAATAAAAACGGACAATGGTCCTGCTTATGTTTCTAGGAAAATGAAACGGTTTTTTTGATTATTACAATATCAAGCATGTTACAGGTATACCATACAATCCTACAGGTCAAGCAGTCATAGAAAGATCAAATCGAACTATAAAAGATATGTTGAACAAACAGAAAGGGGTGGAAAACACCCTCAGAAATAGGCTACATAATGCTTTGTTAACCTTGAATTTTCTCAACGCTAATGAGAAAGGAACAACGGCTGCAGAAAGACATTGGATAATGGAAAAGTCTACTGAACTAAATCAACCAGTTTATTTCAAGGATGTGCTGACCTCACAATGGAAGCCAGGATATGTGCTACGTTGGGGAAGAGGTTTTGCTCTTATCTCCACAGGTGAGGAAAAATTGTGGATACCATCAAAATTAATAAAGGTTTGGTTTGAAGAAGAGAAGCCACTTGGAAAAGATAAATAACAATTCTTTCATAAGGATGGCGAACATACTGATGGTAAGAAATACAGATAGGTTGGAGGCAGGGTTCTTTTCTTATCTCCACAGGAAAATACTCATCTTCAAAGAAATTGAGGGACCCTGAATATTTAATTACTGATGGATGGACACATTTTGTAAGTATTAATTTTTATTTATATGTCTTATTAAACATTTCTTCATAAATATATAGAGCTGGTTTTGAAGTTGGACTCTGGCTCAGTCCCTCTCCAATTCCAAGCCTGTTAGTAAGAGAAAAACCCAGAGTTTCTGGAGTTTCTGTCTCATGTCAAGAGCCATGATATGGGACAGAAAGAAATATGAGTTTAGAAAACATCTTTGCTTTTCTTCATATCTATCATATTTTTCATTGAATATATCTATCATGCCTTTTATTGAATATATATATGTATGTATATATATGTCTATATGATTAATGTTTAGGTTTCTCACAATGAACAATGAGTTTTTCCTGAAGTGACATTTGAAGTTTCCAGGAAGAAGATGGGGCCCCACAACAACAACTCTACCTGGCTGATATGACGTCATGATACTGATAGCACTACTACAAGACCTGTTTTGGATACCAGCTGCACAAGACGATCCCAACTTGGTTAGCTGAAATGGTGCACATCTTGTACAACATTCTGGCCAGACCTTCACAAAATACTCAGAGACTATTTGCAATTTTAAAAGACATTGATCTTGAAATTTAACCATCATTTTACTTTCACAGGATCCCCCAGAAAGAACGTTGCCCCCATGAGAGCTGGAAGTAATTCTAGAGGACGACGTCCCCTCTCCCAGTAAAGTTTACCCCTAGGTTTAGGGACATCATTTAGGGGATGGGAGGTTGGGGGAGGAATTTTATAAGCTCAGGGATCATTTTGAAAAAAAAAAGAGGGAATGATGTGATAATAGATTTATAATTGTGAGTTACTGCTTTTAGACAAATATATTGGTATCAATTCTTGTATATTGAAACAAAGTTAAATTATATTGACTATTGTATGCATGCATGTTTCTATGTCTGTTTAAAACATTTTTATGTATTGACATATATTGTATTGATATATATATATATTGTAAATATTTACCACATTGCAGTGTACATTTCTACCTCTGATTAAGATACTTATATGTTTGTGTATTGATATATATTTACCTACTGCAATGTATATTTGTACAGTGTTTATATTTGGAGGTCATTATCCTCATTTGTTACACAGTTGTTTATTGTCTTAGTCTTTAAGTTAGATAGATATTGAGAATTATATAGATAAATAGTCATCTAAGTTTGTCATTTATAATCAGACTAATCAGGTTCTTTAGATTTATAGAGATTATCGTCAGTATAGATAGATAATCTTCAACCTCTTCAAAGAGCTGTAGAAAATGGCCTTTAATCTAACTCAGAGTTTCGTGATAGTGAGACACAATTGCTCCTGGCAACACCACTCTATTCCCGAGAGAATGTTGAGCACCAAAGACACTCCACCTGGAGCCTTTCTATTTGGCAGAACTGGCCTTTGGGCAAAGAAATGCCCATACCTCAACCACTGACACAGATACAGAGCATGCATCAATGGATAAAACGGGACTGTCATATCCTGCCAAGACAGGGTAAGATAGTTTTGAAAAGTTCCTTGCCTTTAATAATGGTATGTCAGTTATGTTAGGCCTTAGCCAAAATTTGTTGACTCAACATTGCAAACGCGACTTTGGGTGATTGCCCAGGTAGTTAGTTGTCTCTGTCAATTGTTGCACATTTTGGATATATCTCGTTTGTTGAGTAGTGTTTATTCCCTTCTCAGATCTTTGACTGAGTTGAAGATTATATAATTGTAGTTACTCTTTACATTATTTGGACTCCTTGAGATAGAATGTTTAGCAAAGCTTTTGTTCTCAATATTGTTTGTTATATTTATTATTTGTTGTTATTGTATGTAGTTGTATTTGGTTTAGTTCTGTCTTATTTAGACAAAAAGGGGAGATGTAGGGATAAGTCCCACCCCTTAGGGGGCGTGTTCGCCTAGGGCTAATGTCTGCCTTTAAATTTGGCGAGCGTGCTCTGAGCTGTCGTTTCTGCTTTCCTGGTCTCCGCGGGAATGGTGGTTCTGTAAGTCTATTTCTACATTAAAACTATATATATTTTTACAATCTGTCTGAATTCGTTTACGCCGCTACAATCTTGGGATGTGGGATTCCCCTCTGTATTCTGTGAACATGATTTATTACCATTGGTTAAAAAAAGTTGCTTTGGCCTACAGCAGGGCAGAATATAGTCAGGCTGGAAGAAAGAGAGAGAGAGAGAGAGAGAGAGAGAGAGAGAGAGAGAGAGAATAGGTGGAGTAAAAGAAATGTAGTTGTTCAAGCAGAAAGATGCCAGAACAGAACATTACTGATAAGCCACAGCCTATAGTGAGATTAACAGAAATGGGTTAATTTAAGATGTAAGAATTAGTCAATAAGAATCTTGAGCTAACAGACCAAACAGTGTTGTAACTAATATATTTTCTGTGTGACTATTTGTGTCTAGATGGCTCCAGAAACTTCCTGAACAGTCTCAAATTACAATCCTGGATATCTATAGCTGATAGGAAAGATACCCTGACTGTTATTAAGTCAGGCTATGCCTGAAACTGTGGAGAAAAGGTATTCTGAATAGTTATAGCTCTAAAGAGAAAGGTACCCTCACTGTCCTGTCAGGACATACCTACAGCTGTGAAGGGAAAGTATACTGGATACCTACAGCTATAAGGAGAAAGGAATCCTGACTGTTGAGAAGTCTGGCTATAACTGAAGCTGTGGAGGGAAGGTAGCCTGATACCTAGGGCTCTGAAGAAAATGGTAGCCTGGTTGGTAGAAGTCAGGCCATACCTACAGTTGTGAAAGAAAGTGTACTGGATACCTACAGCTATGAGAAGAAAAGGTATCCTTGTAGAGGCCCCAAACCATGAGCCTATTTCCACCTTGTCTGAAGGTCAGTTTCAGGGTGGCAAAGTTGTTAACAGGTATGGCTACACACCCTGACCTAAGGTGTGGTTGTTTTGTGTTTTGGACTTTAAGAGGGCCTAGGCAGATAAATCCACTCCCCCTTGAGCAAAGGTGAGAGAATTATAAAAATACTTCTGCTCCTTCTTTTGAATTAAGATGTTTGGCCTAAGGAATGACTGCCTTTAGGATCCTTGGTCTAGGGTCGGTTCACTGCCTGAATAACAGAATGTTTTTCTCAGTAATTAAGGACTTGATGAATCAAAGTATTGAAGCAAGTAACTGTTCTAGTTGTCCTTGGCATTGTGTTAAAGCAGTCTTTTGTCTTCTTCCCCCTGTTGTATTGGGGTATAAACATAATGGGAAATTAAATGCAGGCAGATTTACAGTATTCACTGGAACTCCCTGCCAGTACTATCCTATGCTTCTGTTTTATTATTTTCACTTGTGTCTTTGATGGAGGAAGGTCATTGGCTAATAAAGGAACTGCCTTGGCCCATTTTATTGGTTAGGACATAGGTAGGTGGAGAAAACAGAACAGAATTCCGGGAGGAAGAGGAAGTGAGGTCAGACTCGACAGCTCTCCTCTCCAGAGCAGACGCCTCAGAGAGACGCCATGCCCCGCTCCCAGGCAGACACACCCGATGAAGCTCCGACCTAGAATCTTCCCGGTAAGACCGGTGCTCACAGATTATTAGAGATGGGTTGATCGGTATATCAGAATTAGCCAGTAAGGGCCAGAGCTAAAGGGCCAAGCAGTGATTAAATGAATACAGTGTCTGTGTAATTATTTCGGGGCATAAGCTAGCCGAGCAGGCAGCTGGGGTGTTGGGGACACAGCCCTGCTGCTCTTATTACTACATGTCTTCATTCTCTTTACTTATTTTTCTAATCCCCATACCCCTACCGTGGTAACTGGTATACTTGTCAAAGATGGTCCCTGACAAATACTGGCTATTGGGAAGTCCGGCTATATATGAGGCTGTGTTCCAGTGGGAGATGTTCTCCATGCAGGATGTAGCAATACTGCTCCTCTCCAAAAGAGCCATCACAGCTGGACCCTGCTTCATTCTGCTAAGAGAGCTTCAAAGCAGACATGCCCATGGCTGTTCTGTTCCACTTCCCTAAGGGAGTTTCCCAGCAGAGGTGCCCAGTGCTTTTCTGTTCCACTCCACTAGGGAGTTTCCTAGCAGAGATGCCCATTTTTTCTCAGCTTCAGCCCAAATTGTTACTTCTCTGCTTCACTGGAGTTAATGGGAAACTTGCTGAAATGTTGCAGTCTTTGGTGAAGAGTTGCTACTTCTGCCCTGCTCCTTTAAGGGAGTTTGCCAGCAGAGGTGACCAAAGCTTCTCTGTTCCAATACACTACAAAGTTTCTTACCACTACAGTGAAGGTCTTCACCCAAAACTCATTCAAGAAATGTATTTGGAAGGGAAGAATCCAGGAGAGGGGCTGTCTTGCCAGGGCAGAAGCCAACTGAACATGTACAGAACTTATATAGGACTTCTTAGTCATAGAGTGTTCCCAGGGAGAAGATTCTCAGAGTGGGAATTGGTTAGATGTCAATCCCTGATCTTGAACAATGCAGAGATTGGCTGGATTTCATGCTCAGAGGTTGGTAGATCTTGAGCTTAGGGATTAGCTGGTTTTGTGCTCAGTTGGTCAAGGGTAGAGTGTGTTTCTTTGGCTTTTGTTTTAGGGTCAAAGTGTGTTCTGTCACTTGCCTTTTAGTCTTTTAAGTCTGGTTTCAGGGTCAGGTGTTTCTTTCATTGGCTCTGGATTCAGAAACAAAGTGTATTTCCTTGTCTTGGTTTTAGAGTCAGGATGTATTCCTTTGTCTCCAGTTTCAGAGTCAAAATTATGTATTTCACTGGCTCTGATTTCAGAGTCAGGATGTGTTTCCTTAGCTGGCCCATTTACCCTACACATAGGACTTCATAAATTCATAAATTCATTTTACCATGAGTTTGTAAATACAAACAGTATAAAAATGACATCATAATGCTTGAAAAGATTAACACTGTCAAATTTATTTCTACAGAAGAAATAGCACTGTGTTGTAGGCAGAAGATCCTTGTTCATTCCTGGCTGCCTGGACCCAAAATAATTACACAGAAACTATATTAATTAAAACACTGCTTGGCTTATTAGCTTAGATTTCTTTTTTTTTCTTTTTTTTTTTTTGGTTTTTGAGACAGGGTTTCTCTGTGGCTTTGGAGCCTGTCTTGGAACTAGCTCTTGTAGACCAGGCTGACCTCAAACTCACAGAGATCCGCCTGTCTCTGCCTCCCTAGTGCTGGGATTAAAGGCATGCACCACCTCCGCCCAGCTAGCTTAGAATTCTTATTAACTAACTTTGACATCTTATATTAACCCATTCCTATTATTTTGTATTTTACCACAAGACTAGTGATTTACCAGTAAGATTCCAGGACGTGGAGTCTGACTCCACTTTCTTTTCTCCTCTATCTCTGCTTGGAATTCCCGCCTTGCTCTATTCTGCCATGCCATAGACCCAAAGCAGCTATTTTTATTAAACAAAGGCAACAAAATATATTCACAGCATACAGAGGGGAATACCAAATCACTGTGTAGCTGATTATAAATGTTTTGGCTAAAGATCTGACCAAATACTGTATAATAAGAGGTCCTCTTTTTTATTTCAGGTAGTCAATGTCTACTGTAATATGCAAAGATTTTAAAAGATTGCTGCGCACAAAAATTTTACTCCTATATAAAGCACAAATTTTACCACACTGAATACATTTGTAGGGTTTCTCTGCAGTATAATTTTTTCTCATGATTTAGATTATTCATACATGCAAATGCTTTATCACACTGATTACATTCATAGAGTTTATCCCCAGTGTGATATTTTATGCATTTGAAGAGTACTGTGACGTACAAAGGCTTTACCACACTCATTACATTCATAGGGTTTGTCTCCAGTATGTGTTAGTATGTCTTTGAAGATGACTATGATAAACAAAGCCTTTACCACACTAATTACATACACAATGTTTCTCTCCAATATGGGTTCTTTCATGCCTTTGGAGATGACTGTGACATGCAAAGGCTTTACCACACTGGTTACATTCATAGGGTTTCTATCAAATATGTGTTCCTTTATGCTTTCGGAAGTTACTGTGACATGCAAAGGCTTTACCACACTGATTACATTCATAAGGTTTCTCTCCAGTATGGCTTCTTTCATGACTTTGAAGATCACTGTGACATGCGAAGGCCTTACCACACTGATTACATTCATAGGGCCTCTCTCCAGTATGGCTTCTTTCATGCCTTTGTAGAAGACTGTGACATGCAAAGGCTTTACCACACTGGTTACATTCATAGGGCCTCTCTCCAGTATGGCTTCTTTCATGTGTTTGAAGAATACTGTGATGTGCAAAGGTTTTAAAACATTGATTACATTCATAGGGTTTCTCTCCAGTATGAGTTTTTTTTATGCTTTCGGAGGTAACTGTGACATGCAAAGCCTTTACCACACTGATTACATTCATAGGGCTTCTCTCCAGTATGGCTTCTTTCATGACTTTGAAGATCACTGTGACGTGCGAAGGCCTTACCACACTGATTACATTCATAGGGCCTCTCTCCAGTATGGCTTCTTTCATGCCTTTGTAGATGACTATGACATGCAAAGGCTTTACCACACTGGTTACATTCATAGGGCCTCTCTCCAGTATGGCTTCTTTCATGCCTTTGTAGATGACTGTGACATGCAAAGGCTTTACCACACTGGTTACATTCATAGGGCCTCTCTCCCGTATGGCTTCTTTCATGCCTTTGTAGATGACTGTGACATGCAAAGGCTTTACCACACTGGTTACATTCATAGGGCCTATCTCCAGTGTGGCTTCTTTCATGCCTTTGTAGATGACTGTGATATGTAAAAGCTTTACGACACTGGTTACATTCATAGGGGTTCTCTCCAATATGGCTTCTTTCATGTGTTTGAAGAGTACTATGATGTGCAAAGGTTTTAAAACATTGATTACATTCATAGGGTTTCTCTCCAGTATGAGTTCTTTTATGCTTTCGGAGGTAACTGTGACATGCAAAGGCTTTACCACACTGGTTACATTCATAGGGTTTCCCTCCAGTATGGGTTCTTTTATGCTTTCTGAGGTAACTGTGACATGCAAAGCCTTTACCACACTGATTACATTCATAGGGCTTCTCTCCAGTATGGCTTCTTTCATGACTTTGAAGATCACTGTGTCGTGCGAAGGCCTTACCACACTGATTACATTCATAGGGTTTCTCTCCAGTATGGCTTCTTTCATGCCTTTGTAGATGACTGTGACATGCAAAGGCTTTACCACACTGGTTACATTCATAGGGCCTCTCTCCAGTATGGCTTCTTTCATGCCTTTGTAGATGACTGTGACATGCAAAGGCTTTACCACACTGGTTACATTCATAGGGCCTATCTCCAGCGTGGCTTCTTTCATGCCTTTGTAGATGACTGTGATATGCAAAAGCTTTACCACACTGGTTACATTCATAGGGGTTCTCTCCAAAATGGCTTCTTTCATGTGTTTGAAGAGTACTATGATGTGCAAAGGTTTTAAAACATTGATTACATTCATAGGGTTTCTCTCCAGTATGAGTTCTTTTATGCTTTCGGAGGTAACTGTGACATGCAAAGGCTTTACCACACTGGTTACATTCATAGGGTTTCCCTCCAGTATGGGTTCTTTTATGCTTTCTGAGGTAACTGTGACATGCAAAGGCTTTACCACACTGATTACATTCATAGGGTTTCTCTCCAGTATGGGTTCGTTCATGACTTTGAAGATGACTGTGACGTGTGAAGGCCTTACCACACTGATTACATTCATAGGGCCTCTCTCCAGTATGGCTTCTTTCATGCCTTTGTAGATTACTGTGACATGCAAAGGCTTTACCACACATGTTACATTCATAGGGTTTCTCTCCAGTATGGGTTCTTTCATGACTTTGAAGATCACGGTGATGTGCGAAGGCTTTACCACACTGATTACATTCATGTTTCTCTCCAGTATGGCTTCTTTCATGCCTTTGTAGATTACTGTGACATGCAAAGGCTTTACCACACTGGTTATATTCATAGGGTTTCTTTCCAGTGTATGTCTTTTTATGCATTTGAAGATGACTGTGATGTGAAAAGGCTTGACCACACTCATTTCCTTCATAGGGTTTTAATGTAGTATGTGTTTTTTCAGGCGTGTGAAGATGACTGTCACATGTAATGGCTTTAATACATTGAGTATATGCAGAAGTTTTCTCTCTAGTTTGACTTTTTTCATGCCTACAATGATAATGGTACATGTAAAAGCATTACTACATTTAATACATTGTTGAATTTTTTATCTGCATGAATTAATTTTACAATTTAGTCCTATTTTAAAGAGGAATTATATGTTAACATTTTATTACCATGTTTACAATTTTGTTTTTCCCCATTAAGGCTTGCTTTTCATCTTAGAAGATACATGATTCACATTCACAGAATCTTTTTTCTACATGAGAATTTTCGTGTATTTGAAGAGAACTGAAAAAACTCAGAGCTTTACCACTCTTATTGCATTCATAATGTTTCCTCTACTGTGAGTGATACTACATTTGCTAAGTGAGCTAGGACAAACAGAAATATTTATACAGTCCTAGTACTCATGGTGCTTTTCTGAAATGTGAGATGGTTGATATATTAACAATGAGGCTATAAAACTAATTACTTGTATACTTTTACATCAAATTCAACAAGTATAGTCAACACGGAGACTGCTACATATCTTCTGTTTGTTCTGAGAGAGAAGTATGCTATATCTTTTCACATCCCTATGCTCATGTGGCTTGTATCCAGAGTTACATATGATATACCTAGTAAAGGAAGAATAACGAATACAAGATTTCCACATTGAGTTCACACTTTATGTCCTCATAGACTTGTGGCATCTGAATTAAGGCCTCTCCACAACAGCTGCCCCTTGATTCATGACTCTAACTGCCCCTTCACTAAACTTAACACAGTCACAAGAATATGGGTTAAACTACCTTTTCTATGGACTATTAGTGTAATAGAGTTTTAGAGATATACTTATCATCTTTTCAACATGTATATCTTTTATAATATGAAATAAACAGACAATTTTACAGTATAGTTCTCATTGTATTATGATTCAAATGGTAATATAAGCTAAGACATTGTTTCCTTGACTTCTTTCTTAAAAGAATGACTTGTAAATGCAGTTCACCTATCTGAAATTAAGGTATATGATTTTGTGAGAATTTAATAATTATCAATGCATGTTATTATATACACTGCTGCTTTTGTTTAAAACATATAGGATGTATTACAATTCTTCAGAGGTATATTTGTATATTTATAAATGAAAATTACCTTTCATGTCTTCTAGAACTTTGACAATGTTCTTCAACATTATGGTCTTCCCAACTGTATCCTAAAATATAGTGCCAGACATTATATATTAAAAATTGTAAAAAAAAAATGTAGCTACCATTTGTAGCAAACCTTACAACCATGCCTGATTTGTTTACCCCATTCTTCTTTCTCAATCATATTACAAAAGAGCACCATTAACCAATGAATAGTTGTCCCCTTATTTGAAACATGAAAGACAATTCAGCCCTACCTATAGTAGTGAGGTTTCTGTAGGTCTCCACCATCACATCTTTGTAGAGATTCTTCTGCGAAGGATCCAGCAAAGTCCATTCTTCCCAATTGAAGTCGACATGAACATCATCATAGGTCACTGTATTCTAAAATATGCCATACATGTGTACAACCAAAAGCATGATTCTGACAACACTGTAAAGGTATACTTCTTTGACAGTATAGTCATATAATTATGGTGCTCCCCATACTTATTCCATGACACAGACATCATAATTTAATCACCAAGTCACTTTAGAAGCAAAATGAATAGGAGGCTCACCTCTGTCATTTCTGACCCTTTGAATGGGATATCACCTTACAAGAGAAATGCCTACTAACCAACAATGAAAGATATATAAACAGATCAAGAGTACAGAGTACAGATAAGAGAAACTGTATGAAAGATTAATTCCTACCTACAAAAAGAAAAATAAGATGAAAAAGCCAGATGTATTGAATCATACCTCTAATCCTTGTACTCAGAAGGCAGAGGCATGTATATCTATCTTCCTCTGAGTTGAATACCAGCCTAGTCTATGCAATCACTTCTAGGACAGCAAGAAATACATATTAAATATCTGTTTCACATGAAAAATATCAAACAAATATAAAAGAAATAACTCATAGGGTTTTGCTGAAGTTTCTACAAAGAGTTATGCATTCACTTGAACTCTTTATTCATCTACCAGAAACCTGAAGTGTCCCAATTTTAACTGCAATGTAAATAAGATTTTACTAAAAGCACTGTGTGTTTAAAGTTACAAATTGACAAATGAAAACAATAGCAATTAATATGCTGATTATAAATAATCAACACAGAGCAGGAAAGATAGATCAACAGTAAATAGTCCTCCTGGTCTTGCATACAGGTGGGCTCAAGGACTTACATGGGGGATCATAACTATCCATTGTTCCCAGCATAGGGTTTCTAATACCATCTTTTGATCAATGTAAAGACCAGGTACTCACATGGTGCATATCCATGCATACAGGTAAAATACGTAGAGGTAGACAGAGTAAACAGGATTGAATTCTGGAAGGAAGAAGGCAGAATCATAGAGAACCACCATGGAGGTGCCAATATCAGACATGCTGCATCTTTCCCAGTAAGCCACAACCTTGTGGTGATATCCAGATTACTAGAAATGGGTTAAATCAATATATGAGAGTTAGCCAATAAGAGGCTACAGATAATGAACCAGGTAGTGTTTAAATTAATACAGCTTCTGTGTGATTATTTTGGGTGTAAGCTAGCCAGGACGACAAGCAATCCCATCTTCGTCACCAAGAAGGGAACAAAGGGCCACCCTCCTCCTACTACAAAAATATTCTTTTTAAAATAAAAATTTAAAACAAACAAAACAGGCAGGAAGAAGTTTATGCACCTGCAATCCAATGACTCAGAAGGCACAGGCAGTATTAATGTCATGAATACATGCCATTCTGGGAAACATAATGAAACCTTCTGACAAATTTTAAAATTCAAGATATGGGTGAAGCTCAGTACAATAGCATATGCTTGACAGGAACCATCATACAACAATATTAAAACAAAAGCCATGAATGCTGGCCCACTTTTAATCCCAGCACTTGGGAGTCAGAGTCAAAAGATCTCTGAGTTTGAAGCCAGCCTGGTATATAGAGCTAGTTTCAGGACAGCTAGGGCTACAAAGACAAACCTTGTCTCTAAAAATAAACAAACAAAAATGAAAACAGTGGGCTATTAAACCACCTAGGCACCAAATAGCAGCTAATTCTACTGATCTTGTGTGATTTAGTGTTAGAATTTATGATGGTGGGGAAGTTATGACAGCAAAAGAAGAAAGCTGACTGATTAGTTTCAACCACAACATGGTAGACACAAAGAACAGGAAATGGGTTGAGGCTACAGAAACTCATATTGTGGGATTCTCTTCTGTATGCTGTGATTATCATTGGTTAATACAGGAACTGCTTTGGGCTTAAGCAGAGCTATGGGAAAGAACTTAGCTAGGTGGGGAAAACTAAACTGAATGCTAGGAGAAAGAAGGTGGAGTCAGAGAGAAGTCATGGAGCCCCTCCAGAGACAGATGCTGAGAATTTTACGTAAGCCACAGTCACATAGCAATATACAGATTAATAGAAATTGGTTAAATTAATATGTAACTGTTAGCCAGTAAGAAGCTAGAGCTAATGGGCAAAGCAGTGATTTATTAATACAGTTTCTGTGTGATTGTTTCAGGGCTGAGCAGCTGGGAACTAACAAGTGGCTTCCCACAACAAACTGGTGCTTGTGTGGCCAACTAAAATCCACTTAAAATCTTAGAGAGCTTGGAAAAGAATTCTAGACACTAAATAAATAAAGTTTAGCCACATTTATTTCCCCAAATGGGGTTTGCTTACTGGTGACATGCTGCGGTTCCTTTAAGAGAGTTTTTTCTGATTCAGAGATAGCAGAAAAAAAACCTGCACCATTTTGAAATGCCGGCTTTCTGGACTGTGCTGCCACCGTGAACTCTGACTTTCTGGAGGACCAGCTATGGGATCTGTGAGCAGATTGCTACTGGCAACTTAAATCCCCTATATGCCTGAAAATGGGGCAATGTACATGGCTCTCAGAGGCAGCAAGCATGCCTCTGCCATGTTGACTGGATGGAGCAAGCAGGCAGGCCGTATTTGCTCTACCAATGGCACAGCTTAAGTTCCAAAGTGCTTAGCATTTTAAGAAGCGCTCCTAAACAGTAAAGAATTACAGACACACAATAGGACAGATTCATACATAAAAGACCTCTAAATGAGACATGGTGTGTTTAAAAAATGTACATAGGCTTGGGAGAGAGAAGAAAAATATAGAAAGTTATAAAAAGAAGTAAATGGTTTATAAAAATGAAACAAAGTCTTTAAAGAAACAGAGTATAGACAATCATAAATTAAAGGAGTAAAGATAATAAAATAAATATTAAAAAGTAATAGAATAAAATAATAAGCCACATAAACATGGACTATATACAGAGTCTCTGGATTATGTATATTATTGTGTTTTCTTTAATTTTTTTGGCTGTAAAGGAGCTAAGTAACCAACATGTATATTTTAAAGGTATCATGTCTTCAGAATTTGGGTCTAAGGATTTGTTGCTTTGCAAAAGAGGTTCTCCCTTTTTTTTCCCACAAAGGATGAGAACCTGTGGAATCCCTCCAGACTAATGTGGTTTGATGAAGCAAGACTGCCCAAAAGGTCACTATGAACACACCCAAAAAATTACTTCACCAAATAAAGAGCAGGAAGCAGTTTGAAGAGAACTATGCCCATATTCCCAAATACTGTTCATAAATGTTTGTTTACATTTAAAAGGGAATATGCTATAGATATTTGCATTGGTATGGATCTTGGTTTATTGATACTAATTTAAGGTCAATTTTATTATATGCATTTCTGCTCTTGATTAAGGCATTGTATTTGTCTAGCTCATTTAAAAATGTAATGTATAATTAAAATATAGGTAAATAGAGAGTCATCTATAATAGTAATAGTTAGTAGCATGTTAGTTAGATTTTCTCGATGTATAGAAATGTATTTCAGATAGATAGGGATTCTTCAAATCTTTCAGAGACTTTCACAATATGACCTTTAAAATGTTTTAAGAGCTTAAGACTTTTCATGACAATGAGACACATCTGCTCCTGGCAGCACCAATCTACTTCAAGAGGATAATCAGCATTGAAGAGGCTCCTTATGGAGTTTGTTAGCCATTTGGGCAAGAAACTGCTCTAGGCTGGACTGCTTGATGAACTAGACATGCAGGACTCACAGGGTTCCTGATTCATGAAAGCATCTGCTAGACATTCTGCAGGACACAGAAGAAGGCAACTGATGGACTTTTCCATTGCAAGGCAGAACAGTTCTTCAAATTTCCTACTTTATGGAAAAGTCTGCTTGATAGTATGGACCCGTGAGCTGAAGATTGGATGCCCCCAACAACACAGAAGAACTTTGGGTGACTGTACAGGCAACAAGATGTCTTTGTCATTTCTAGAGTTTTGGAAGTTGCTTACAATATACTTCCTGTTTACCTAGGTAATATTATATCCTTCTGGAGTCTCTGATGGAGTTGAAGAATTGGGAGGTGATATGGAATTCCTCTCTCTATGCTGTGATTATCATTGTTTAATAAGGGAACTGTTTTGGACCTATAGCAGAGCTATAGGGCAGAACTTAGGTGGGGGGGTTAACTAAACTGAATGCTGGGAGGAAGAATGCAGAGTCAGAAAGAAGTTATGTAGCCTTGCCAGAGACAGATTCTGGGAACTTTAGCTGGTAAACCACAGCCACATAGTGTTATACAGATTAATAGAAATGGGTTAAATTAAAATGTAACAGTTAGCCTTAAATAAGAAGCTAAAGCTAAAAGGCCAGGCAGTGATTTAATTAATACAGTTTCTGTGTGATTATTTCAGGGCTGAGCAGCTGGGAACAAACAAGTAGCCCTCTTTACTACATCATATCACAGCCCCAATGAAAGATTCCATCCAGAGAGGCTCCTCCTACTAATAATTTCACAAGCAATCAAATGAAAGTTACCAAGAAGAGGCACATGTTAAAATACATCATCTTATCTGGGAGGTTTTCATTCAATCAATTAAATTCTAACCTGGGTCACTAGAGGCTTATGGTCATCCAAGAAGAAAATTAATTTAGTCATTTCAATGATACTCATAGTCTGCAATAGCCCCTACACTTTTCAAATGTTAAAAGTCTCTTCTGATGCTCAAAACAATCACTTGACAGTGACTTGTGGACAGAGGTTTCTGTCCTACATGGTCTCAGTCATTCAATCCCAAAGAAACACACAGAGGTCTACATTAATTATAAACTGGTTAGCCTATTAGCTCAGGCTTTTTATTAACTAATTCTCACATCTTACATTAGTACATAATTTTTGTCTGTGTTAGCCACATGGTTTGGTACCTTTTATCAGTGAGGCATTCTCATCTTGTTTCCTCTATGTCTGGGTGATGACTGCAGACTTAGCCTTTCCTCTTCCCAAAATTCACCTGTTCTCATCACCCCACATATCCTTCCTGCCTGGTTACTGGTAATCAGCATTTTATTAAACTAATACAAGTGACAAATCTTTGCAAGGTACAAGACCAGTGTCCCACAGCAAATAACATCTTGTAAAAATCAGAAAACAAGTTACATCTTTCCAACATACAATGGTATAGAATATAGAATACTATTTACATTCCAAAATAGAGAAATGGAGACATAGTGAGAGAAGATTGAACCAAGGCAAGACTGAAGCACAGCAGGACAAATATCAAATCCTGTAGTTCTGTCTCAGATACACAAGGCTTCAGTTTCAAAGGGCTTAGATGGCCCTATCCCTGCATCTATTTTTCTTTTTTTTTTTTTTGGTTTTTTTTTTTTTGGAGACAGGGTTTTCCTGTAGCTTTAGAGCCTGTCCTGGAACTAGCTCTTGTAGACCAGGCTGGCCTCGAACTCATAGAGATCTACCTGCTCTGCCTCCCGAGTGCTGGGATTAAAGGCATGCACCACTACCACCCAGCCCTGCATCTTTTCATATATCTCTGTGGTTAATTTCACTCCCTATATTCAGCTAGTTCTCCACAGAAGATGTTTTATAGTTTAGGCATCTCAATATCTTGTGGTATCAAAATGCAACCTAGGCTGTATCAAAATACAACCCTGGCTGTTGTGGAATATTATTGTAAGATGTGTTATATTTGTTTATGTTGTGAAACAATTGTTTCAATGATACAAATATGTGTTGAATTCTTTTATGTTGTATGTGTGTAATTCTGTGAAGCTATGATACTGGGCTGGTCTAAAATACCTATTTGGCCTAATGAACAGTCAGTAGCTTGGTAGAAAAGTATAAGAAGGGCTGGCAAGCAGAAAGAATAAACAGGAGGAGAAATCTTGGAGGAAAAAAAGGACGGATGACCAAGAAAAGGGGAGAAAAGCATGGGCCAGCGACTCAGATGCACAGCAAGCCACAGAATAAGAAGTAAATAAAATTTATACAGAATAGAGAAAGAAAAAAACCCAGAGGCAAAAGGTAGATGGGACAATTAGTTTAGAAATGCTGGCTAGAAATAAGACAACCTAAGACCAGAAATTTATAATAAAAATAAGCCTCAGTGTATGCCACTTTTTGAGAGCTGGGTGGCAGACCTCCAAAAGAGTAAAAACAACAACAACAGGTTTTGTCCTCATAGCTTCATGGTATGAACTCTCACAATCTCTTCACTGGGTTTCTGTCTCTGCCAAACATGGATGCCAGTAACAATGCTGAATTGTAACCACAAACTAAAAACCCAGTACCCTAAATTTTGACTCTTTCTTGTTTCCAGGACCAGCACATGATGAGTGATCCTGAAAAGCTTAACTTCTTAATTGACAGACACTAACACACTTGGACCACAGGTGTAGCAGATTTTGTATGAAATTGCTTCCTGGGATTAGGAATCACTTTGCTTACTCCTTACATAAATTGAAGGTTTATGTGGATGGAGTCTTACTCCTGGAGCACCTTGCTAGACTTCCATTCCATGGCAAGGGCCTATCTATAATAGTAATAAACTCCTTGAAAATCCCTGCTTCTTTCAGTAATTGGTTGCCACCTGAAACTACCTTTTCATTTTCATTTATTTCAGCCCCACGTGTTTTCTTTTTACTGTAGACCTGAATGAATCATCAGTAATAACCATCCAACAGATCCAATATTTCATTTAAGGAATCAGCCCATTTTTTTAAATTGTGCTTTACTAAATTTCCAGGTAAAAGAAAGATTTTGGAGCCAAAATATCACACAAATGACCTCTAACTTAATCTGTTATGGAGTCTATAATTTCCAACTGAAATCCTATGATCTCAGTCTCTACTTTCTGGCATTCTTCTTAACATTTCTGTCTTCCTGGTCCTATAAGAACAGCCAATTTAGTTCTGTGTACTACTTTCTATATTTTTTTCACCACCGAAAGTCTAGATATCTTCTACACTTTTTCAAGAGGCATCATTCCCAGGTTCTGCCTAGCAACAATATTACTTTTGGTTTTCCATTTCTTTGTCCTAACTTGCATTTATGTTGCTCTGATTAAATCCTCTAACCAAAACCAGCTCAGACAATGAGTGGGGTAATCTGACTTCATCATTTTCAGAGCTTAGGATAGAAAATCAAGTTAATAGTTGAATGCAAAAATCCATGGACAAAGATTTTTTCCTGACTTTCTCTCTTGCCTAGTCTCTCTTTCATTCATGCTAAGATAGCTCCCTTTTGTAGCCCAAACCCACTTTCTTAGGGATATTGCCACCCTCATTGGAGGAGCCTTCCCACGTCAATCATCAACACAATCTCTCCCAGATACAGCAGTCTGTCTTTTATGAACCATGCCACTCTGAACACAGTTGAGCAAATGTCCTTGTGGTAGGATCTTTTGGATATATGTCCAAGAGTGGTATAGCTGGGTCTTAAGGTGAATTGACTCACAGCTTTCTGAGGACTGCATGTTGATTTCCACCTTGGCTGTACAAGTTTGCACTTGTACAATGAATCCCCTTGCTACACGTCCTTGCCAGCATTAGCTGCCCCTTGATTTATGGAGCTTAACAAATCTAACAGGTGTAAGATAAAATCTCAAAGTTGTTTTGATATTCATTTTCCTGATGGCTAAAGATGTTGAACATGTCTTCAAGTGTTTCTCAGTCACTTTAGATTCTTCTACTGAGAATTCTGTTTAGAGGTGTTTCCCATTATAGTTGGATTATTTGCTTTGTTCTTGTCGAGTTTCTTGAATTCTTTAATATCCTAGGTGAGGAAGCCCATAATCACATGGGAAAATATGATATTTACTCACTTATAGGTGGATATTAGCAGTTAAGTAAAGTATAATCACAGTAATCACAGTTAATCACAGTACAATCCATAGACACAGACAGGCTAAGTAACAACAGCTCTAGGGGAGATGCATGGATCTCCCTGGTAGGCAGAAATAGAACAGATCTTGTGGGTATACTGGAGGCAGGGGGGATGGGAAGAGGAAGGATCAGGTGAGCGAGGAAGGGACAGATGGGGAGAAAACAGGGAAAGATGATGGGAATAGAGAAGCTTTTAACAGGGGATGTGGAAACTGTAGTGAAAACATTCTGGAAACTATAAAAGTGACCCTAGTGACTGTTCCTAGTAATCAAGCATATGGAGGTTGAACTAGCCATCTTCTGTAACCACATAAAGCTCCCAGTGGGACTGGGACACCAAGCCAGCCACAAAATATTCAACCCACTTGTACCACCTGCAAGATATGCTGGGGCACTGGTGACTCTGAGATTTCTTAATGGCCAATAAATGACTGGTCTAACTTGAAGCTCATACTGTGAGAGGAAACCCATAATTGACACTGCCTAGATGGCCAGGAACCAGAACTTGAATGGCTCAGAGAACAGGGGTAGAACCAAATAACAGCTGACCAAGAAAAGATATCAATAAAATGATTCTTAACTATTTCTTGCTATAATCATAGGTTGACACCTGGCCTACTTGTTATTAAAGAGGCTTCTTCCAGGGGCTGATGGAAGCCCATCAGAGATCCTTACCCAAACATAAGCTTGAGCTGTAGGGATCTTGTAGAAGGAAGGAGTGAGGATTGTAGCATTCAGTGGTTGAGGAAATCAGGAGAACATGGCCCACACAATCAACTAAGTAGGGCATATAGTGGCTCAAAGAAAACTGATGTAGCAATCACAGAGTCTTCATGGCTCTGTGCCAGGTCCTCTGCATACATGCTATGGTTGTTTAGCTTGGGGTGTTTGTGAAACTCCTAACTGTAGGAGTCATGGCATCTCTGACTCTTTTGTCTGTTCTTAGGACCCTTTTCCTATTGCATTGCCTTGTCTAGCCTTGAAATAAGAGTCTGGGCCTAGTCTTATTGCATCTTGGTATGATTTATTTGGTTGATTTCCCTGGGAGGTCTGCTCTTTTTTTTTGAAGGGAAAAGGAAGCAGTGGAGCTGGGACAATGGGATTTGGTGGAGGAGGAACTGGAATGAGTAGAGGAGGGTGAGAATTGAATCAGGATATATAGAATGAGAGAAGAATAAATACAAATAAAAATAAAATGCATTTAGTGTAAGTTCAATGATCCTTATAATCTGTAGCAGCCCAAACATCACAAATGTCCAAAGTCTCTTCTGACATTTTAGACAATCTCTTGACTGTCACATGTTGTAAAATAAAAAAATAAAGATTTACAACATATAATGGCACAGGGCATATTCCCATTCATAAAAACAGAAATATGACTGTGTTACACCTCCCATCTTAGGCAGACTCATGTGTATGTCACACCAGTGAGAACAGATAGGCAGACCACAAACCCATGAAATTTCCACACTCCCTACATTCCCACAGACATGATCTTTCAGCAACCCTACAGCTGCTACTACCAAAACCATGTACCTACCCCTATATCAGATGCATAGCCTCTGCTCAAGTGCAGGCCACATCAGCCAAAAAAAAAAAAAGATAGGAAAACAGAGGTAAAGACTCTCTGCTGGACCAGAACCTATGGGAGTCACCAGAAATTCACATGGGTTTCTTGTCTGTGCACCTCCTCCATTCTTTTGATAATCCCACAACACTATACCCAACCCCACTTCCCTCCTCTTCTCTGTGTTGTAGCCTTCAACTTCAACCATCTGCAAGAAGTCTATGTAGGCCACCTTCCAACTGACCTTCCTCAGTCTCTCAGTCCCCATCAACGCTATCTCCAAATTCCCTATGGTCTCCTCTCCTTTCATGCCCAAACATGGGTGGACACCATTTGTAAGATTTCCAGCTCTAACTTGGGATGAAAGCACCTGCTCAACCATAGGCCACATAAAGCAGAAAATTAGAAAGCAAATAGAAACCAAGCAAAATAACACCCATGCAACAAAGACAAACTGAGAGATGAGTACCTAGATCCACAAATTCCTAATACCCAGATACTTGGACACCAACTAAAAACACAATCAACAACAGCCAGAGCAATAAGTCACTACCAGATTCCAGGTATCCTACTGCTGCAAGCTCTGAATATTCCAATAGAGTTGAAGCACAATTAAGTTAAGACCAACTTTATGAAGATGACAGAAGTCCTTAAAGAAGTAAATGAATCCCTTTTTTAAAAAAGTAGAGAAAGGATAAATGAAGTATTGGAGAAAACTAATATATCCCTTAAAGAAAACCAAAAAGTAAATGAAGAAACAGTTGACAGAAATGAAGCTGTTCAAGACCTTAAAATAGAAATAGGAGCAATTAAAAAATATGAACTGAAGTAATTATGAAAATGAAAATCTAAGTAATCTAATAAGACGTACAGAGGCATGCTTCACTAAAAGAATACAAGACATTGAACAGAGAATTTCAGACTTTAAAGGCATGATCAAAGAAATGGACATATTGACCAAAGAAAATGTTAAACCAAAAATTTCCTGAAACATAACATCCAGGAAATCTGAAACACTAGAAAAATACCAACCCTAATAATAACAGGAAATGGAGAACAATCTCACCCCAAAAACACAGAAAAAAATTTCAAAAAAATTCATAGTCATAATTTTTTCTAACTAAAATGACACAGGAGAACACAGGCCACAGAATCAACTAAGCAGGGCTCTTAGGAGCTCACAGAGGCTGAAATAGCAATCATGGAGCCTATAGGAGTTTGCCCCAATTCCTCTATATATATGTTATCATTTGTAGCTTGCTATTTTTGTGCAACTCCTAACAGTGGGAGTGGGGAATGTCTCTGACTCTTTTGCCTGCTCTTGGAACCCTTTTTCTCCTACTAGATTGACCCATGCAGTCTTTGATATGTGCCTAGTCTAATTTCAATTTGCTATGTATGGCTTTATTGATATCTCTTGTGTGTCTGCTCTATTCTGAAAGGAAATGAAGACTGAGTGGATCTGGTGGAGAAGGGAGTAGTGGAGAGGACTGAGAGAAATGGAGAACAGAAAAACTGCAGTTGGGATATATTATAAGAAAAGTGATGTGTGATGTCCTTCTGTATAAGTGTTGCTTTTATTGGTTAATGAATAAAGCTGCTTTGGCAAGGAAGAATATAGCCAGGTTGGAAGAGATATATAGAGTAGGCAGAATATAAGAGAGGCCATGTAGCTGCCAAAGCAGAAAGACGCCCCAGAACCTTATCAGTAGGCCACAGCCTCGTGGTGACACAGAGATTAATAGAACTGGGTTAAAATGAAAGAGCAAATTAATAAAAAGCCTGAGCTAGTAGGCCAAACAGTGCTGTAATTAATATAGTTTCTGTGTGATTATTCAGGTCTGGGTGCCTGGGAAATGGATAAGCAGCCTGTGTTTACAAGAAGAATAAATTTTGAAAAGAGAGAGAGAGAAATGTGGACACAGTGATGGAAGATTGGTTCATGGTAACACTAAAACTCAGTAGGGCAAACAACAAATCATTTAGCTGTGCCTCAGACAGGTAGGGACTCATTTTCAAAGAGCTTAGATAGCACTATTCATGAAAAATTATATACATATATCCTTATATATTTATTATATATATGTATATATCTACCTCCTATATGTAGTTCTCCATGGCAGATATCTCATAGCTTGGGTATTACAACATCCTATCATCTAAAAATACAACTCTGTCTTCATCTTCAAAGCTTCATGCAATAAAGTTTCACAGTCTCCTCAGTGGGTTTCTGACTCTGCCAAACACAGATGGACAAAACCATGTTCAGCTGAAACTAAAGAGGAAGAATTTATGACCTATAAATTTTGCTTCTTTCTTTTTTCCAGAAACAATACAACATGGGTCCCTCCACAACACACACAATTTGGCTTCTAAGTTGTTATGGATGCTACTATGCTTGGTTCAGAGTTCCAGCAGCTTCTGCATGAAGTTGCTTTCTCAGATTAGGAATCAGGTTGCCTATTCCTTTGAGAAATTGAAGACTTAGATAGATGAAATCTTTCCCTAAGTTACCTTCCTAGGCTTCAAATAATAAGAAGGGCCTTCTCTTTAATGGTTCTAAACTTCTTGAAATGTTGTCCTCTTTTTCACGACAGGACTGCCATTTGAATCTTCCTAGTGTTGTTTTTCTCCACAAAACTGACTTTTTGTTTCTATCCACATCACTCATTTTTTTTCCACTGTAGACCTAAATAAATCATCAGTAATAAATACCCAACAGAAGCAATGCTTTGTCTAAGAAATCTCCCAACTACTTTTTAAGTTTGCCTTACTCAACTTCTCAGGGAATGGAGAAAATTGGAATGATTTGGGAAGAAAATATTATACAAATGACCCATAGATACATTTTTCATGAAGTCTATTTCCCACTGAAATCCAATGAACTCAAGCTCCCCTGTGTGCATTACTTTCAACACCCCCATATTCCTAGTCCTACAGGAATAGTTAATTAAGCTCTGTACAGTTTTCTATGCCTTTTGCCACCTAAAGTTCTAATATCCTCCACAATCCTCCAAAAGACAACATTCCCACATTCTACCCAGCAACAAAATCACTTTTGGTGTACCACATTTTGGCCTAATTTATTCATTTCTTGCTGTGATTAAATTCTCTTAAAAAAAGCATGTGAGGTAATAAACAGGTTTCTTTGACTGATATTTCCAGATCACAACCCACAACTGTGGAAGCTTAGGATAGAAATTCAAGTTACAAAATGAAGGCAAGAGACAATAAGGAAAAATGTTTACTGGTTTTTGCTCTTGCTTAGTCACTCTTTCTTGTTCAGCTAGCCTTCTTAACCCTCTCAGTCCCACATTCTTAGGGTATTGAAACCATGAGTGGAAGAGAAGAGCCTTCCCACATGAATCATCAATCAACATAATTTTCCCATAGTTAGTAGCTATTTTGATCTGGGCAAAGCCTCAACTGATGTTCTCTCAATATGACTCTAATCTACATCATGTTGACAGCTGAAGCTAATTAAGGTGGAGATGACAATATATGAGAAGAAGATTTTTTTAAACACAAAATCAATATATTAACCATATTAAACATGAAGAACTAAAAAACACAGATAGGTCAAGAAATGAGAAAAGGTAAGCCTCTAAGATCAAGAAAAGAAAACTAAAACTGTTTCTCCACAGAAACTTACTAAACCAAGAAATGCTCAGGGACCTATGAATACCTGATTTTCAATAAAGAAGCTAAAAGTATATAATGGAAAAAAGAAAGCATCTTCAACAAATGGTGCTGGCATAACTGGATGTCAACCTGTAGAAGAATGAAAATAGATCCATATCTATCACCATGCGCAAAACTCAAGTCCAAATGGATCAAAGACCTCAATATCAGTCTGAACACACTGAACCTGATAGAAGAGAAGGTGGGAAGTACTCTACAACATATGGGAACAGGAGACCACTTCCTACATACAACCCCAGCAGCACAGACATTAAGCGCAACATTGAATAAATGGGATCTCCTGAAACTGAGAAGCTTCTGTAAAGCAAAGGACACTGTCACTAAGACAAAAAGGCAACCCACTGACTGGGAGAAGATCTTCACCAACCCTGCAACAGACAAAGGTCTGATCTCCAAAATATATAAAGAACTCAAGAAACTAGACTTTAAAATGCTAATTAACCCAATTAAAAAATGGGGCACTGAATTGAACAGAGAATTCTCAACAGAAGAAATTCAAATGGCCAAAAGACACTTAAGGCCATGCTTATCCTCCTTGGTAATCAGGGAAATGCAAATCAAAACAACTTTGAGATACCATCTTACACCTGTCAGAATGGCTAAAATAAAAAACACCAATGATAGCCTTTGCTGGAGAGGTTGTGGGGTAAGGGGCACATTCATCCATTGCTGGTGGGAATGCAATTTTGTGCAACCACTTTGGAAATCAGTGTGGCAATTTCTCAGGAAATTCGGGATCAACCTACCCTAAGATCTAGTAATACCACTCTTGGGAATATACCCAAGAGATGCCCTATCATATGACAAAAGCATTTGTTCAACTATGTTCATAACAGCATTATTTGTAATAGCCAGAACCTGGAAACAACCTAGACGCCCTTCAATGGAAGAATGGATGAAGAAAGTGTAGAATATATACATATTAGAGTACTACTCAGCAGTAAAAAACAATGACTTCATGAATTTTGCATGCAAATGGATGGAAATAGAAAACACTATCCTGAGTGAGGTATCCCAGACCCAAAAAGATGAACATGGGATGTACTCACTCATAATTGGTTTCTAGCCATAAATAAAGGGCATTGAGCATATAATTTGTGATCCTAGAGAAGCTAAATAGTAAGGTGAACCCAAAGAAAACATATAGTCATCCGCCTGGATATGGGAAGTAGACAAGATTGCAGTGCAAAACCTGGGAACTTGGGGGTGAGGTGGAATGGGGCTAAGGGGAAATGGGGTGAGAAACATGAGAAGGGGAGAATGGGGGGAGCTTGGGGGAATGGGATGGTTGGGATAAAGGAAAGGTGGACATGGGAGCAGAGAAATACATATCCTGATTAAGGGAGCCATCTTAGGGTTGGCAAGAGACTTGACTCTAGAGGGGCTCGCAGGTGTCCAGGGATATGTCCCCAGCTAGTACCTTGAGCAACTGAGGAGAGGGAACCTGAAATGACCCTATCCTATAGCCATACTGATGAATATCTTGCATATCACCTTAGAACCTTCATCTGGCGATGGATCGAGACAGAGACAGAGACCCAAATTGGAGTACCGGACTGAGCTCTTAAGATCCAAATGAGGAGCAGAAGGAGGGAGAACATGAGCAAGGAAGTCAGGACCACTAGGGGTGCACCCACCCACTGTGACAGTGGAACTGATCTATTGGGAGCTCACCAAGGCCAGCGGGACTGGGACTGAATAAGCATGGGATGAAACCGGACTTTCTGAACGTGGTGGACAATGAAGGCTGATGAGAAGCCAAGGACAATGGCACTAGGTTTCGATCCTAATACATGAACTGGCTTTGTGGGAGCCTAGCCTGTTTGGATGCTCACCTTCCTGGTCCTGGATAGAAATGGGAGGACCTTGGACTTCCCACAGGGCAGGGAATCTGGACTGTTCTTCATTCCGGAGAGGGAGGGGGAATGGAGTGGGAGAGAGGGGGAGAGGGGGAGGGAAGTAGGGGGAGGGGGGGCGATGTGTGCGAACAGGGGGAGGGAAATGGGAAACGGGGAGGAGGTGGAAATTTTTTTTGTGCAACAACTAAAAAAAATAAAATGAAAAAATCGTTGCTATATCAAAAGAAAAATATACTTTCTGTAAAAAAAAACAGCTAATACTGTTGCGGGAGGTCCTCCCACTCCTCCAGCCTATCGCCGCTGAGA
Organism: Microtus pennsylvanicus; assembly: GCF_037038515.1. Taxonomy (NCBI): domain Eukaryota; kingdom Metazoa; phylum Chordata; class Mammalia; order Rodentia; family Cricetidae; genus Microtus; species Microtus pennsylvanicus. Next base: position 97,365,392 of record NC_134590.1, on the reverse strand, counting down.
TACCAGCCCCTTGGGGCGTGGTCTCTCTCCCTTTAAAAAAGCGGCCACTTCCCTCTCCTCGCTCTCTTCACTTCCTGCTCCGCCGGCGACTAGACTCCTGGTTGCGTTTGCGTAGAGGGCTGTTGCCTGGGACAGTGATCTGTAAGTTTTTTCCCCTTTAAATAAATATCACCCTATTAATCATAATCCCAAATTGGTGTGGCATTGTTTGTGACTTACGCCTTCATTCTGGCACCCAACGTTTGGTTTTAGAACCTCTCCCGGCTTGCAGCCGTGAGTTCGACTTGGCGGCCGGAAGTTCGGCTTGGTGGCCGCAAGTTCGGCTTGGCGGCCGCAAGTTCGGCTTGGCGGGAGCCCTTGCTTCCTCAGCCGCTGCCTGTGCCTTGCAGCGGCGGCGGCCTTGGCCTCCCGTGGTTTGCTCTTTTCTGAGTTGTTTTTAAATCTCCCTTGAAAGCACAGCTCTTAAAGTGGCGCGAACCAGAGCACGCGGTTGCTGAAAGCTGCAACCCCTCAGGGTGACTCTGTCACGTGGAGGCATAAGCAGCTTCCAGATTGCTCTTCTCTACCCCTGGATTCTGGGTTTCTGGTTCCGTCTCTGGAATTGATTTAATTACATTTACTTTGTTGAGAAACTTGCGTTTTCCAGTTTTTAACATCTACTAAGGCACTGAAACAGGACCATGTTTTCATCGCGATTCTGCAACAGCGCCACCTGCTGGACAATAGGTAATATGGCAATTTTCGTTTCTAACGCAAATTTTACTGCTTTGTTTTCACTAATACAATGGATTAGTAATTTTATATTTACTAATACAATGAATTACATCATACAAGGTTTATATGATTATGGGAATACCTTAATTTGCTTGTTACTAGGCTTCAGTTTTCTTTTCCATATTCTATCATTAAGGAAGAATATGGCACTCCTAACAATGATAGAATCTTTACGAACTAATAATGAACAACTAATTGACAGGATTAAAATTATTGAAAATCAGAGGTTATCTGAACAAGTGGTTACTATGACAGACAAAATTGATTCCATATCCAAGGGTATTAGAAAGTTACCTGAAAGGGTTCAGGCTATTGAATTTGACCTTCAGAGTTTATCACAAAGTTTTGATAAGGTAACAGACAGAATGTACCTCCAAGATGGGAATATACATGATATACAAGAAAAGTCTAAGGAGGACATGTTATCTTTGAAGGAAAAAATTAAAGCTTTGGAATCACAGGTGCAGAATGGGGACCAAAAAATTGATACCTCAGTGAAATCACTGGAAATATATACAGGTCAAGAGATTCAGGATTTAGGAGAGACAATGATAAAAAGATTTGAAAAGATTGGAGAAATTATTGCAGCTGGTGAACAGAGTAAGGAGGCACAAGGACAGGATACAATGCCTCCACCAGCTATTAGAACTGGCTTACCCAGGGTTCTAGTGACATACCCTATACTTAATTCTGACAAAGCGTCAACTTCTAAAGGCTCAAAGGGAGTCAGAGAAGCTAGATGGACACCAATAGCAATGAATGATCTGAAAGAAATTAAGCAAGCTGTTGTTAATTTTGGCTTGCACAATGCATATGTAAAGGAAATGATAAAGACTTGGGCTTCTAATGCTAGAGCTATCCCCCATGATTTCCATCAGTTAGTGTCTGCAGTTTTAGATAAGGGACCTTCCTTGATGTTTGGAATTTATTTCAGAGAAGAATCCAAACATATGGAACAGCAAGGAAGAGCAAAAGGTATTGAGGTTTCCCAAGATCAAATTCTTGGTGCAGGAGAATATGCTGATCCACAGGTCCAAGCTCTTTATGACGGTGAAGTACTGTGTCTATGTCACCAAGCAGCTTTAAATGCTTGGAATAGGATACAAGATCCAGCAAAAAGGGTTGAATCATATACCAGAATTAGGCAGGGACAGAGAGAACCCTTTATTGACTTTTTGCAAAGATTGATTAAGGCTCTGGACATAGGGGTAACAGACCCAGAATCTAGACGAATACTTCTTGAATCTCTAGCTTTTGAGAATGCAAACATAGAATGCAAAAAGATAATTGGGCCTTTAAAGTCTAGATCAGCACCTATGGATGAATGGATTCAGCATACGATGAATGTTGAGACGTTTAGCTATAATGATGAATCTTGGGTAGGAGAAGTGATTTCCAAAGCAATGAGGAGACATCAAACTGCCAGGTGTTTTAATTGTGGTAAATTAGGACATTTACAAAGGGATTGCAGGCAAAGAATTTCTAGGAATAATATCTCTTCTGGGAATGACAAAAATAGGAGACCTCGGCCTTCAGGTATATGTAGGAGATGTGGTAAAGGCAGGCATTGGTCCAACGAATGTAGGTCAACAACAGATAGACGGGGCAATCCGATATCATCGGGAAACTCCATGGGGGGGCCTCTCGCAGGCCCCCAAGCCAACAGTGGCCCAGTCATTCCCAGTCACAGTGGAGAACGTGCCTCACCAAGAAAATTAAAAGCTCCAATTTCTGCTGTAAAAAGTAATACTGGTCTAAATGATGAAATCCATGTGGAGGATGAGTCAAAAAACCCAGTAGGACAGAATAAACGTATATTTTGGCAGACTTCTATTAATGATCAAAGACCAAAGCTAAGAGTCTGTATAAATGGCACTTTTATTGAAGGCTTATTAGACACAGGTGCGGATGTAAGTATCATTACCCCAGAATCTTGGCATCCGAATTGGCCTCTTCAAGAGGTAGATGTTCAGTTCCTAGGAATTGGAACCCTATCTCGTGTAAAACAAAGCACAAGATGGGTTGAATGCATAGGGCCCGAAGGGCAAATAGGAAGACTAAGGCCATATATAGCCAATATTGCCATAAATTTATGGGGCCGTGACCTGCTACAGCAATGGAATACCCAGATTAACATTCCTGTATTTCCAGAAATTCATAATTCGGGGAAGGATATGATGAGGTATTATGGAAAAAGGTCACCAGCCATTCAGGCTGTACAAGAACATACAGCAAATACCAAACCTTTAGAAGTACCAACAGCCCTACCTTTAAAATGGCTAACTGAGAAGCCAATATGGATCAAACAGTGGCCTCTAGCTGAAGATAAACTACAGGCATTGGAACAGCTGGTGCAAGAGCAACTAGATGCTCACCATATTGAAGAATCAACCAGCCCTTGGAATTCTCCTGTGTTTGTTGTAAAAAAGAAATCTGGTAAATGGAGAATGGTGACAGATCTAAGAGCTGTCAACAAAGTAATTCAACCTATGGGCCCACTACAATCTGGAATTCCTTTGCCTTCTCTGTTACCAAAAGGATGGCCTCTTATAGTTATTGATTTGAAAGATTGTTTTTTCACTATACCGTTACAAGAAAAGGATAGAGAAAAATTTGCCTTCACAGTGCCTACTTATAATAATTCTCAGCCTAATAAGAGATATCAGTGGACTGTCCTCCCACAGGGTATGCTCAATAGTCCTACACTGTGCCAATATTTTGTAAGTAAGCCATTGGAAATAATTCGTAAACAATTCCCCAAGTCCATCATTTATCATTACATGGATGACATCTTGTTATCTGATTCAAATAAAGATACTTTAGAAAGGATGTTTGAAGAAGTAAAGAAAGTCTTGCCTAGGTGGGGATTACAAATTGCCCCTGAAAAGATTCAAAGAGGAAACTCTATTAATTACCTAGGTTACAGAATAGGGTTAGAGAAAATTAAAACGCAAAAGGCACGAATCAGGAGAGACCGCTTAAAGACTCTTAATGACTTCCAAAGATTGTTAGGAGACATTTCCAGTCTACGACCAGCTGTTGGGATAACACCTGATCTAGTAGTTCATTTAAACAAAACCTTAGATGGTGATAAAGATTTGAATAGTCCAAGAGAACTGACAGCTGAAGCAGAAAAGGAACTGACAATGATTGAGGAAAAATTACAGGAGGCACATGTGGATAGGGTGAACTCAAATCTTAGCTGCATCCTAGTCATATTGCCTTCCAGAATTTCTCCTACAGGGATTCTAATGCAGAGGGAAGATATTATTTTAGAGTGGATATTTATACCTAATAAACCAAGTAAAAAATTAAAAACTTATGTGGAAAAAGTCTCTGAATTAATTATAAAAGGTAAGCTGAGACTTCGTCAACTAGCAGGTATAGACCCAGCAGAAATTATAGTGCCTTTTACTACAGAAGAAATAAAAAAGTTATGGGAAGACAATGAACCGTGGCAAAGAGCTTGTGCTAATTTTTTGGGAGAAATTAATAGCAACTATCCCAAAAGTGGTAGACTTAACCTCATAAAAAGAACTTCTTGGATTCTTCCTAGAATTGTACGTGATGCTCCAATAACTGGAGCCCGTACTTTCTATACTGATGCAAATAAATCAGGGAAAGCAGGTTACAAGTCAGATGAATTGAGTAAGGTGGAACAAAGCCCTTATAATTCTGTCCAGAAGGCAGAATTATATGCCATTCTTATGGTGCTAAGGGATTTTAAAGAACCCCTTAATATAGTTACAGATTCACAATATGCAGAAAGAGTTATCTTGCATATTGAGACAGCTGAATTTATACCAGATGACACAGAGTTGACTTCATTGTTTATCCAGGTACAAGACATAATCAGGAACAGGCTTTGTCCGATGTACATAACACACATCCGGTCCCATACAGGTCTGCCTGGTCCTCTAGCCCAAGGCAATGCTGAGATTGATCAATTATTGATTGGAAGTGTGTTGCAGGCCTCAGAATTTCATAAGAAGCATCATGTCAATAGTAAAGGCCTAAAGAAAGAATTTTCCATTACTTGGCAACAAGCTAAGGACATTATAAAGAGATGTCCTACTTGTTCTTTCTATAATCAAACACCGTTGCCTGCAGGGAGTAACCCAAAGGGCACTAAGAGAAATGAAATCTGGCAGATGGATGTGTTCCACTTTATAGAATTTGGTAAATTAAAATATGTACACCACACCATAGACACGTATTCAGGTTTTCAATGGGCTACTGCCCTGAGCTCAGAAAAGGCTGATTCAGTAATCACACATTTATTGGAAGTTATGGCCATCATGGGTATACCTGCGCAAATAAAGACAGATAATGGTCCAGCATATGTATCTAAGAAAATGAAACGCTTTTTTGATTATTATAATATAAAACACATTACAGGTATACCAAACAATCCTACAGGTCAGGCAGTTATAGAAAGATCAAATCGTACTATAAAGGATATGCTGAACAAACAGAAAGGGACTGAAAATACCCCCAGAAATAGATTACATAATGCTTTATTAACCTTGAATTTTCTCAACGCTAATGAGAAAGGAACGACAGCAGCAGAAAGACATTGGATAATGGAAAAGTCTGCTGAACTAAATCAACCAATTTATTTCAAAGATGTGCTGACCTCTCAGTGGAAGCCAGGAGATGTGCTACGTTGGGGAAGGGGTTTTGCTCTTGTTTCCACAGGAGAAGAAAAATTGTGGATACCATCAAAATTAATAAAGTTTCGATTTGAAGAGGAGAAACCTCTTGGAAAGGAGAAATGACAACTTATCTACAATGATGATATTCATACAGATGGTAAGAAAAACATATAGAATGGGGGCAGGGTTCTGTTCTTATCTCCACAGGAAAACACTCATCTTTGAAAAATTCAAGGGACCCTGGATATTTGGATACTGACAGATGGAAAAATACCTGCCCAATAGGAAATATCAAGAAAACTGAAAGGGTTGTGTAAGTAATATTAAACCATATTTCTAAATTTATAAAGCTGGTTTTGAAGTTGGACTCTGGCTCAGTCCTTCTCCAATTCCAAGCCTGTTAGTAAGAGAAAAACCCAGAGTTTCTGGAGTTTCTGTCTCATGTCAAGAGCCATGATATGGGACAGAAAGAAATATGAGTTTAGAAAACATCTTTGCTTTTCTTCATATCTATCATACTTTTCATTGAATATATCTATCATGTCTTTCATTGAATATATATATATATATATATGTCTATATGATTAATGCTTAAGTTTTTCATAATGAACAATGAGTTTTTCCTGAAGTGACATTTGAAGTTTCCAGGAAGAAGATGGGGCCCCATAACAACAACTCCACCTGGTTGATATGACATCATGATACTGATAGCGCTACAACAAGACCTGCTTTGGATACCAGCTGCACAAGACAGTTCCAACTTGGTTAGCTGAAATGGTGCACATCTTATACAACATTTTGGCCAGACCTGCACAAAATACTCAGAGACTATTGGCAATTTTAAAAGACATTGATCTTGAAATTTAACCATCATTTTACTTTCACAGGATCCCCCAGAAAGAACGTCGCCCCTATGACAGCTGGAAGTAATTTTAGAGGACGACGTCCCCTCTCCCAGTAAAGTTTGCCCTTGGGTTTAGGGGCATCATTTAGGGGTTGATTATAATTAGTATACGATTGAGGGTTGGGGGAGGAATTTTATAAGCTCAGGGATCATTTTGAAAAAAAAAAGAGGGATGATGGGATAATAGATTTGTAATTGTGAGTTACTCTTGTTAGACAAATATATTGATATAGATTCTTGTATATTGATACAAAGTTAAATTGTATTGACTATTGTATGCATTCATGTTTCTACCTCTGTTTAAAACATTTTTTATGTATTGACATATATTGTATTGATATATATATATATTGTATATATTTACCATATTGCAGTGTACATTTCTACCTCTGATTAAGATACTTATATAATGTTTGTGTATTGATATATATTTACCTACTGCAATGTATATTTGTACATTGTTTATATTTGGAGGTCATTGTCCTCATTTGTTTCACAGTCGTTTATTGTCTTAGTCTTTAAGTTAGATAGATATTGAGAATTATATAGACTAATAGTCATCTAAGTTTGTCATTTATAATTAGACTAATCAGGTTCTTTAGATATATAGAGATTATACTCAGTATAGATAGATAATCTTCAACTTCTTCAAAGAGCTGTAGAAAATGGCCTTTAATCTAACTCAGAGTTTTGTGGTAGTGAGACACAATTGCTCCTGGCAACACCACTCTATTCCCGAGAGAATGTTGAGCACCAAAGACACTCCACCTGGAGCATTTCTTTTTGGCAGAACTGGCCTTGGGGCAAAGAAATGCCCATACCTCAACCACTGACAAAGATACAGAGCATGCATCAATGGATAAAACAGGGCTGTCTTATCCTGCCAAGACAGGGTAAGATAGTTTTGAAAGTTGCTTGCCTTTGAAAATGGTGTGTCAGTTATGTTAGGCCTTAGCCAAAGTTGGTTGCTTCAACGCTGCTAATGTGACTTTGGGTGATTGCCTAGGTAGCTAGTTGTCTCTGTGATTTGTTACATGTTTTGGAAGTTGTTTTACTGAACTTCCTAATTACCCAGGTAACATTATTTCCCTTCTCAGATCTTTGATGGGGTTGAAGACTATATAAATGTAGTTACTTTCTCTCATGACTTGGCCAAGTTATTTATTATACAAGACCTAAGCTAGTTAGAATAGGATATTTGTACTTATTGTATATAATTTCATAGTAGGTTTAGAACTCTCTTATTTAAACAGAAGGGGGAGGTGTTGCGGGAGGTCCTCCCACTCCTCCAGCCTATCGCCGCTGAGATACCAGCCCCTTGGGGCGTGGTCTCTCTCCCTTTAAAAAAGCGGCCACTTCCCTCTCCTCTCTCTCTTCACTTCCTGCTCCGCCGGCGACTAGACTCCTGGTTGCATTTGCGTAGAGGGCTGTTGCCTGGGACAGTGATCTGTAAGTTTTTTCCCCTTTAAATAAATATCACCCTATTAATCATAATCCCAAATTGGTGTGGCATTGTTTGTGACTTACGCCTTCATAATACAACAATTAAAAATTTATGAAATTCAAATACTAATATTAATGATGAACACATTTTCATTTTCAAGTATTTTACCTATCGTTTGAGCATACTGTTTGGTTTTGCTTTTATTTACATTTTGCTTTGCTTTGAATAATTTCTTACGAAACTTTAGATTTATTCCCTTGTTAGATAAGGTGTTTGGTGATATAGTCAGCTATTCTCTCAGTTTTCTTTTCATGTTTACAAGTTACTTTGTTATGCGGAGTGCTTTTAATTATATGTGGTCTTATTTGTCTATTTTTTCATTCTATTCATTCTACTTCTGAGATTGTAGCTATCAACAATAAAAAGGACATATTCTCAAACCAAAATCATTTGAGATTTGCCCTACATTTTCTTCTAAAAATATAGTTTTGTAATTTCAGGTTTTACATTAAAGTTTTTCATCCATTTTGACCCAACTTTCATGCATACTTTAAAGGAAGAGCCCCAATTCATTATTTACAAATGAATAACCTGTTTCACAATAGTATTTCTGGAAGAGAACATATTTTCCCTATTGAACTTTTGATAGAATGATAAATTACACTTGACCGTAAGTGTTTGGATATAGTTTGGGAGATTTATCCATTATTCTACTAACCTTTTAGTCTATTTTTATGCCAGGATCATAATTTGTTATTATAATGAGTTTGTAATAATAGTTTGAAATGTAATGCTTTAAGGTCTTCAGCTTTGGTCTTAAGTTTGCTCTGGTTCTTTGGAATCTTATGGTTGGTCTCCTTTTATCTCTTCTTAATGATACACGACATTTTTACTTAATAATTATAATCTTCTTAAAAGATTGTAAAATATAGACAGACCACAATAAAAGTCAAATAATTAAGAAAATATGTGTTACTTTATTTTCTACTTCTGTAAATAATTGAAAGTTATTAAACACTTTTCATTATAAATCTTTCAAAATTATTATTAAATATCAAAATATTTTATTCTTATGATGTTAAATAAAATTTCAACATCCTACTTTCTTACATATAATCATATATATTATTAATTAATCAACATTAAGATAAGTGAATATTTAAAGCAGACTTTCAGGTCTACAAACTTCAAAGATTGAGCTAAAAAACAAAAGGTAAGTTTAAGCCAAAATTCAGAATATCTCCAGTGGAATCAGATGATAGAATCTTAAATATATTGCAAATTTGTCCAAATCAAAATGACTCAAGTATGTGCATTTGTTTTATGTTACTAGAGCCCATGGATGTGAATCCATTTCACCTTGACCAAAGGTTCTGAATTCAGGCCTATTCTTGCTCCTTCAAGGTTATGATAGGGATTTTGACCCAAGGTGTATCTACCTGCAGGATGTTTGACCTAAGGTGTGGTGGCTGTGTGTCCTGCCTAACCAACTTAACTTAGGAGAGAGTGACTTGATGGTACAGGTATTGTAGAGGTAAGTAGTTTGTTTTTTCCTTGTTTGTATTATGGTAAAGAAGTCTTGTCTTCTTCCCCTGCTTTTGGATTGGGGTATATAAAGCATATGGAACATAAATGAGAATTCAGTATTCACTGGGTTACCTTCCCAACTCTATTCTGTGTCTTTGTGTTTTTCTTTCTTTTTTGTTTTTGTCTAACATTTCTAATCCACATGATCCTACCCTGGTGGAACATATAAACTTGTCAAGACTTGACTCCAACAGATGTCACCCTAACATGGGATCCCAACAACCTGTGTGATTGCATGGACAATGATAATGTTCTATACTTTCTATGTGTTATTAAATTTGTGCACAAAGGCATGTATGCTATGTTTGATCTCTAATAAAAATATGACACATTTCCAAAAAAAAGAAATGAGAAAAAGTAAGCCTCTAAGTTCAAGAAGAGAAAACTAAAACTGTTTCTCCACAGACACTTCCTAAACCGAGAAATGCTCAGGGACCTCATAATATAGTAAATTTTCTGAAAAAGAATAATGAAAATCTGTCATTTTATAAGGAAACAACAATAAATTTAGATAATAATTAATAAAATCAACAATATAGATGGTATCATAGGTGAAACAAGACACGAAGACAGGCCTACAAATACATATCATAGTTCCTTAAATAGAATGACAAGATACTAACCAAAATTAAATAACAAGAAATCACTGGCCAGCAGTCATCCTGTGTATGACTTCTCTCCTTTGCTGATAATAGACAATGGATTGGGTGAGGAGAGCTGATCCACTAAGAGTTTTGATTACTAAAAGGATCCCATTCTCTTATAAAAAGAAAACTATATTGATTAACATCACTTAGGCACCATTTTGTTTCCTATGACTGAAGATTGCCTGTAAGTCTGCATCATAGTGGGGAAATAAAAACTTTTTCAAACCAAATGCAAGATAACAAATTTTTAAAGAAACAGTGTATGATTTGTACTATATACCTAAAGCAACTTGTTTTGCTCTAATTGTTTTATGAGTCACAAGGATTTTTGAAAAGAAGCTTATCCCCACAATTTATATATGTTTATTTGTGAGAAAGAATGTCTTCCATGTATATACAGGTGACATATAAGAAAAGAGGGTGTCAGATCCCCTGAATCTAGAGTAGCAGGTGGTTCTGGGACTCCCAACTCAGATATTGGGATATGAACAGGCCTAATAATTTCAAGTCACCAAAAACTCTTAAAATATAAACTGGTATAAGCTATGCAGCACTTTAGCTATAACACTCTGGTTATCTATGGGGAAAAACCTTTACAAACTTATATAGCTACTATGGAAATCACAATGGCAGTTCCTCAGAAAATTGGAAATAGATCTACCTCAGGATTCTGTTGTACCAGTCTTGGGCATATACCCACAGATGATTCATCCTGTAGTTAGTTTTTTACTGTTTGGTTCTTTTGGGAGCCCACCACCCAGCTCCCAAATAAATCACATGAAGGATTATCCTTACCTATGAATGCCCAGCCTTAGCTTGGTTCTAGTCAACTTTTCTTATTTTACATTATTCTATCTACCTTTGCCTTTGGGATTTTACCTTTATTCTATATACCTTTCTTTACTTCTTACTCTGTGGCTAACTGTGAAGCTGGGTGGCTGGTCCCTGACATTCTCCTCCTTCTCTTCTTGGTCCTCAGTCCTTCTCTCTTCCTCCTTTTATTTATTCTCGCTGTCTGGCATCCCAACCTATCCCTCTCCTGCCTAGCTATTGGCCATTCAGACCTTTGTTAGACCAATCAGTTGTTTTAGGCAGGCAAAGTAACGCTGCTTCAGAGTTAAAAAATGCAACATAAAAGAATGCAACACACTCTTGCATCATTAAACAAACATTCCACAGCATAAATAAATGTAACACATCTTCAGTTAATGTTGTACAACATTTCCCCTTTTTTCTAAATAAAAAATGAAAGGTTACAACTTTTAACTTTCTCCACAGCTGCCATTTCTTTTCCATTAGCATTAAAAAAAATAAAGTTAAAAAACTACTATGCAATCTATATCTAGGTGTCTTAATTGCCCCTTTCTGTTTATTAAGCATATTTTTAAGGGGTCAGATAAAACATTAACTAATTAATCTTTATCAATAAAAACTGGGAGTCAGATATCAGGGGTAAAAACCTGAAAGATCAGAGAAACAGTGGAAGTCTATTGATATAAATTTAAGGTCAATTTTGTTAAATAAATCTCTGCTCTTGTTTAAGGTATTATATTTGTTCAGTTCATTTATGACAATGTATAGTTAAGAAATACAAATTAATGGATAGTCATTTATAATAGATAAACTTGTAGTCATGTTAGTTAGGTTTTCTAGATGTACAGAGATATATTTCATATGGATAGGTATTCTTCAAATCTTTCAAAGACATAGAATATGGCATTTTAAATGTTTTTAAAATTTATGCCTCTTCATGACAGTAAGACATGAATCCTTCTGGTAGCACCAATTATTTCAGAGGGGTTGATGGGCATTGAAGGAACTTATTATGGAATTTGCCTTCAATGTGACTAGGCTAGCCACTTGGGCAAGAAACTGCTCTTGACTGGATTGCTTGATGGTATGTTGTATAAACTGAACATGCAGGACCTAGAAAAAAGGACTAATATAAAGTTGCCTAAAAAAGGTGAGACATATCCTGCTTCATGAAAGAATCTGCTAGACATTCTGCAAGACACAGAAAAAAGGTGACTGGGAAAGTACCAATATAAGTGGAACTGTCTTTGAAATTTTCTGCTTCATGGAAAAGTCTACCAGACACTATGGGCCTCTAGACTGAAGATGGATGCCCTAATGTTACAGAAGAACTTTGGGTGACTGTCCAGGCAGCAAGATGTCTTTGTCAATTCTAGAGTTTTGGAAGTACTTATAATTAGTTAAGTAATATATATCCTTCTAGAGTCTTTGGTGGAGTTGAAGAAAGACCATTTTATTATTATAAAAGATAGATTAGATATAAAACTTTAGACTCACAAAAATAGAATACATGATAGAGTATTTTTCTTAATTTGCCAAATGTAAATGGACTAAATATTGTAACTATAATTCTTGCTTGATATGGTTTTGTTATATGTAATCTTGCTATATCAAAGTTAAAACCTTCTTTTTTATGTAGACAAAATTCCCCTCTGTATGCTGTGAATATGTTTTATTCCCATTGGTTAATAAAGAAACCACTTTGGGCCTATGGTAGCACAGAATAAAAAAAGGTGAGAATTCCAAGCAGAGATAGAGGAGAAAAGAAGGCAAAGTCAGGGAGATGCCATGTAGCCACTGAAGGAGACAGATGCTGGATGGAACCTTACTGGTAGGCCACAGCTATGTGGCAATACACAGATGAATTGGGTTAATTTAAGATGTAAAAGTTATTTAATAAGAAGCCTAAGCTATTGGATATGCAGTCTTATAATTAATATAAGTTCTGTATAATTACTAAGAGTGTGGATAGTGGGGAAATGACTAAACAACCTCTGTCTATACCAGGATATAATGAAGTTTGCAAGCTATACAGCATACACACAATTAATGTCTAAGTTCAAATGTCCTGTTCCTTGACTACTAAGGAATTGTACAAAGAAGCACAAATCAGCCTGAATGCTTCACTGCCTGAGGGAATGCAACAGTCTGTCAGGAACTGGGAGGTATATTGTGACCCAGGAACCATGGGCTTTAACCTGAAAAGCCCATGACACATGTCTTTCAAGGCAGTTAGGTCAGGCCAACTCCATGGTTCCCTGAAAAGTCTACTGCCCACTAAAATCCTATGACCTTGACCTCCACTGTGTGCCATTACTCTCAACATTCCCTTCGTTTATGTCCTACAAAAACAGCTGATTAAGCTCTTTGTCCAGTTTTCTGATCTCTTCAGCATTCTTATAAGAGTCCATTTCCAGGTCCTTTGTAGCAACAAAATCCCCTTTGAATCCCATTTTTGTTCCAACTTTCTTCTATTGCTGTTATTAAATTATGCAATCAAAAGCAACTCAGGTGGTGAACATGTTTATTTGGTTGTTAACCCTATTTCACAGTTCCTCCTTATGAGAGCTTAGGATAGATACTCAAGCTGATAACTAAAGGCAAAACATGTGGAATCATTGTTTTCTGACTTTCCCTCTTGTTTTGTCACTGTCTTGTGCTCAGAGCTTTGTGCTCAGAGATATTGCCAACTCAGTGGAAGAGCCTACCTATATCAATCAAAATCAATACAATCTCTCCCAGATACCCTAATCAGATATTCTTATCTAGGCATACTCTCAATTGGTATTTTCTGAGATTACTCTAAGCAATAACATTCTGATAGCTGAGGCTAATATGCAAGAAGATTTTAAGATCCAAGGCAATGTACTAATTATATCAATAACTTAAGCAGCAAAAACACAAACAAAGATAGATATGCCAGGAAATGAAAAGAAGAAAAAAAAATTAAGATAAAAAAGATAAAACTAAAACTGTCTCTCCACAGAAACTTTCCAAACAAACAAAAACTCAAGGAACTCATAACATGAGAAATCTGAATAAGAAATTGGTGAGACCATTATTTTCCAGAAAATAAACAATATACTTAGATAACAATGAATAAAATCAACAACATAGATTGATAGCACTGACAAAGACACAAAGACATATTATGCTCCTTTAAATAAAAACTAGAGGATTCTAATCAAAATCAAACTCTAAGAAATCAGTGACTAGCACTCATCCTGTACACTTCTGTTCTTTATCCTTTACAAAAATAGAAAATGGCTTGGGTGAGGAGAGCTGTTCTACAAAAATTGGAGAGATTCACTTGAAACCTTCTCATGTTTTTTCATAGAAAATAGTTTTGACTACTTAAAAAAATCTCATTATCTTATAGTAAAGAAAAGGATGTCTGTTAGGATCATTTAGACACCATTTTGCTCCCCCTGATTGATGATTGCCTGTAGGTCTACAATCAAAGTGAGGAAATGAAAACATTTAAAAACAAAATGCAAGATCACAGATTTTTAAAGAATCTGTGGACACCTAGAGCAGCTTGTTTTACTCTAATTGCTTTATAAGTCACAAGCACTTTTGAAAACAAGTTTACTGCTGCTTTTTGCATATGTTTGGCAATGAGTGACAATATCTTCCATATATATATATATATATATATATATATATATATATATATATATATATATATACATATACAAGTAACATACAAAAAGGGGGTTCAGATGCCCTGGATCTAAAATGCTAGAGTTATGAGCCTCACAACTTGAGTGTAGGTATCTGAACTCAGGTCACCTCCAGAATGAATATGTGCTGAGCCACCTGCCAACATCCATAATACCTTTTTTTCCAATAAACCAAAAGTCTCTCACAGATTAAGAATAAGAGCAACAAAACCTAAATAAATAAAGAAGTAAATAAATGGTATTTGGAAACATGATGCATCAATATTAAGATGATGTGTAGGGTAAATTTGCACCATAAATGAATACAGTGCAATGGCAATTCCCAAAGAATTATAACAGGAAAGCTATTACAAAGCTACATTCATATTGGAAGCACTCAGAGTAATCAATGGGATTATCAAAAAATAGTACACAGATTGACATAATATGACTTCTTTCTGGGTGGAGGTGGTATATACCTTTAATCCCACCACTCAGGAGGCTGAGACAGCAGGATCTCTGTGAGTTTGATGCCAGTCTAGTCTACAAAGTGAGTTCCAGGACAAGCTCCAAAGCTACAGAGAAACCCTGTCTCAGGGAAAAAATTACCATAAAGCTGATGATTCAAGAATGTGCATGATATTTGGGAAAGAATAAAGAGGATGGAGAGAAAAAGCCAAGAGCAAAGGAAGGAAAATATAGTCAGCTATTAATCAAAAGACCAAAGGAAACAGTCAGGAAACGTGTGATCCTGACCAATTTTACCCAACTACCTATGATTCTATGTGTATGGAAATTAAATAAAGTCTTCACAATTTTCACAAAATTACTTCAATGTGATCCTTAAACTGTTGTTTCTGACCTTCCAGCTACTGTTATTTCTTCCAGAGAGGCCTCATGCTCTAGAGCCCTCTCTGCAAAAAGAGATGATCTCCTGCTATGGTTATGCAGCCCCTTAGACCTCCTTGTGTTTTCAGGTAAACCCAGACACACTGAAGATCAATCCCAAAACAATATAGAATAACTTCTGTTTCCTGTCAAATGGATTTTAGTGAAAGATATAGATTCTGCTCTATCTACCTGCCCGACACCATAAAAACCTAAGAAACCTCTGTAGCACAGAAACTCCCTTTGTCCCCTGGAACTAAACATCACTGAATTACACCATTGCAGCTGGTGGTAGCAGAAAGTTAGAAGCATTTTAATCCTGTATTGCTAAAAGACAATCAACATCACCATAGTTCTACCAGCTTTTAAACCATTTGAGACATTTATCAGACAAACTTGAAAGTAGACTGCAATATTCAGAACATCTAGGAACCAGATTATCAGTTTTCAAATTTTTCTTTCCACTGTACACCAAAAGCATGGCTCTGTATGTACACTGGACAATGAGATTACAAGCACAATATCCTACCATGCCAGGGCTGCGGAGTCTCCCTCTCCCCGGGAAATCCATACACGGGGAGGCTCAGAAGACAAGGGGCACTGCACAGGTCATTACATAGAGCAACAGAACCACAGCCTGGCTCATGGTCCATCCAAATCCCAGCAGAAATTACAGCTCAACAGACCTAATCTGAACACCCTACACTCACATGGCATAACTACTGGTCATTCTTACAACTCCTTACAACAAAAGTAGAAAAGAATCCTGGAAAGAACCTGCAAGCTACCTGCCACTATTATTCCTGCTTGCTAAGATGTCCAGAGTCCCTCATTGGCTAAGGCCACCCTGCTGGGCCTCAGAATATTTTCAGCTCCCCTAATGGGTGATCAGAGATCACCAGACAGCACAGTAATTCCTATTCTGCCCTTCCAGCCCAGTAGACAGGGTTCTAGACCAGAAAGTTTGTATTTTAGTAGACAGTCATCCACTTTCCTAGCACATATCCCATTCCTCATCCAAAGCACAGGGTCCTTTGAATACACCTTCTATTACACACTCAATGTGCAGTGCAGCCAACCTATCACGTCATACTGGGAAATCCTGCAGCCAAACATGGGTCACATTTACAACCGTTGTTAAAGAAAAATAGGCCATGAATTAGAAGATAATAAGGGGTCATGGTAAAGCGTGGGGACAGGAAAGAGAATGCGGATATGATATAGTTACAATCTCAAAATAATATTTTGAAAAGTTGAAACAGGATTCATGGCCATGTGCTTCAGAAACTAGAGATTTATATTAGAGCACATCAAAGATTTCTCAAACCTTTCATCTCTGGATATATATTTAAAACCAGTAAAATAACAGTCCTGTTAGGTGGGCTACATTTTACTCAGATCTATTTTGGTTGAACTACTATAACTATAGCAATTTGGTTTTATGAGAAGGTCAGTTCTTTATTTAGATTCTTGATTGCCCTGGCCTGTGGACAACAAGAAATGGCCATCAGGACATTTATGGAGCATCTAAAATTGATTACTGAATTCCTAATTAGGTAATTAGTAAATAGCTAAACATTGCTAATCTCAACTACTGTTGAAGTAGGAGAGTTCTCAACCACTGTCCTGTCTCTCACTTTCTGCACTGTGAATATACCAGCTTCAAGATTGACCTATGTACTCAGTTCTTGCACAGATCCCTCTTCATTTATAAGCAAGCACTAAAAGACTGAGATACTGGAGGTCACTCACTAGCTGGACTATTTTTCCTTCTCACAAACCAGTCAAGACTCTGTCCTGAAGGAGTTTCAGGACTATCTACCCAGCATTGGGCAGCAGAGGCAGGATTGGGTGTTCAAAGAAATTATCAATTACACAGCAAGAGGCAACAATATTGTAAGCTCATAGTCTCCCACACCAGTATGGCACAGCCTCTCCCTCCCCCAGGGAATCCACACTCAACAAAGCTCAGAGGCCAAGGGCCACTACCCAGATTACCACACAAACTAACAGAACATGTCTGGATCATGGTCCATTGCTTTCCAAGCAGCTAATAGCTCAGCCAACCTGCTCTTCCTGGTCTGGGGACAGTGGCCCCTACATTTACCATGGCATGGCTTTGTGGTCCTCCTCACATCTCCAATCAGCAGAACAAGAGAATCCTGAAAAGAACCTGTAAGCTACCTCCTACGGTGATACTGACTGCCAAGTAGAGTCCTTCATTAGCTAGAACCACCCAGCTGGGCTTCAAGACATTAGCAGTTAGCCTACGGGGTGAACAGAGATCAAATGTCTCAGAGAGCAAAACCCCTCCAGGTTTCCTTCCACACTATGGTGAGACAAGACCCTAATTTATAGTTTAGTAAAATCTTCCATTTTCCCAGAGCAATTCCTGTTCTTCCTCCAAGGCACATGGTCCTATGTGTACATATTCTATTACACACTCAATGTCCAGTGTAGTCAACCCTTTACTTCATAGCTGGGAGGTCTTGTAACCAAACCCAGGTCACATTCAAGCAGTGATTGTTAAACAAAAAGAGGCCATGGATTAGAACACAATAAAGGGTCCATGAGAACAGTTGGAAGCTAGAGACTGATAGTAAAAATAATGTAATTACAATATCAAAAGAATACGGTTAAAAAGTTCAAACAAGCTTCATGGTTGTGTGCTCCAGAGACTAGGGATCTGTATTAGAGCACACCAAGTACAACTCACATCATTTCTCTCAGGGTATACAGTCATGTTAGGCAGGACCACATGCTTTTACCCAGTTCTTCTAGTTTGCTTGAACTACTGTAACTACAGTAATTTGGTTTAATTATGTTTTTATATAGATTCTTGAATGCAGAGTTTATGGTGTGTCACTACTCATTGCTAATGACAACTACTGCCCCAGCAGGAAATCTTTCACCCTTTTTCTTGCCAATTCCCTTTTCTGTTGTGACTATGCTTGCTTTACAGTTGGTCAGTGAACTAAATTCTTACATCGGTCCTACTCCACTTGTAAATTCACAATAAAATCTAGAGAAGTTGGAGGGTACTCATTCACTGATCTATTTCTCCTTTCCACAGACCAGTCAAAGTCCATCCTGGTTAGAGTTGCAGGACTATCTTTCTAGCACTGGGTAGCAGAGGCAGGATTAGGTGTTCAAAGCAATTCTCAATTACATAGTGTGAGGAAAGCCTGAGCTACAGGAGACACTGATATAAACCAATTCTTCTCAATCTTCCTAATGTTGTGACCATTTAAAACAGTTCCTCCTGATGTGTTGAACCCCCAACTATAAAATTATTTTCACTGCTCCTTCATAAATATATTTTTGCTACTGTTATGAATTATAATATAAAATATCCGTGCTTTCTGATGGTCTTGGTCCAGTCCTGTGACAGGATCATTTGATCCCCCAAAGGAAGCTGTGACCAACAAGGTTAAGAAACCCTGCTCTAAACTGATATAAATAAATAAACAGCACTTAAGAAAGAATGGAATGAAATTCTTAAACTAGGAAATATTGAAAATATAGCAGTAATTCATCTAAAGATAATGAAGGTTAAAAATGATACCAATAATTGATGCTTTAAAATGATAAAAGAAAATAGAACATTTATTTATACTAAATTTGAAATGGAGTAGTCCTTTCCCTGAGAGAAAGGGTGCCATTAATAAGAGACTGTATGACTTTGTTCCATGTAAAATGTTAGCCACTGAGTGTTGTGATGTGATGGTGTTACAGTCAATTGCCTGTTTCTCAAACCTTTCAGCTAACTTAACAATGTCAACTAAGATTGTACATATCTGCATAGGAGAGCTCTCTAATTGGAAACTGAATACTTAGTAGTTCAAGCTATCCTCCCTAAATTGTACACCCACCAATTCTGTCTGTCTTCATTCACATGGAAGGAATTAATACCTGCAGGGAAATTACACAGAAAGTCACTCACCAGGCCCCATCAGTCCTTCTTTAGAATGGAGACCCCTACAGTGCAGTCTGTGACCTAGCCATTATCTAGTCTGTTTCCCCCTACAGTGAACACAGAACAATGTTCCTCCTCTTCTGGTATGAAGGGAGAAGCCATGCTCCACACACAAATCCTTTCCCTATTCTGCAATGGACAGTCCACTATGTGACTCAAACACAATTTTAGAACTGTGTGGTAATTTTAGAACTGTGTGGTGCTGCAGACATGTAATCCAAGGTTTAGAGTGTTTAGTCAAGAGGAGAACAAGGACAATGCCTTGTGGGGCTACAGACAGGGTTCAAGCACATCTCAATCAAACTAGGAGACCTTGACTCAAAAACACTTTTCAAAAAGACTGGAAATTAATCATAGAATTAATATACGTTTATGGCACAGCAGGACTTAATGTTAGTTGTGACCCTGTAATGGCTCCTTGAATAGCATTTAGAAGCCAGTTTTTTAATGGACGATGGGCATTTGTGCTGGTTGTAAATCAGGCTTGTCTCCTTTGTGATGGGAATGTAGCTGGTTAATCCTGGGGACCAAACTTTTATATTTTATCATTCTAATCTCTAACAGGTTAGAATACCATTGCCTTTGGGGTATTTGGGATGCAGCTCTCCCTTACCGAAATTCTATTTTGTGACTTAATGTCTCCTAAGAACTGGTAATTCTATTACCATCAATTCTACGCTTCTACAATTTAGCAGTGGAGTGCTACTCTATACAAGAAATACTGTTACAAGCTCCACACAATTAACTCCAGATGGATCCTACACCTAAATATTAAATGTTCCAAGTGAAGAACTTCTGGAAGATACTAGAGGAAACAGAGCTATCTGTCTTTGGCAAATCTGTGTTCCACTGCGACAATACAAGCACTAAGGGAGCCCACATGTCACAGTGAAGTCAACAATAAGGGTATTTCAAAGCACAGTCCCACTCCCAAATCTCTGAGCAGACGCAGTAAGGATAGTAAATTACTCAGAGGCTGCCAGCCAGCTCAGGAATTTCAAAGATCATGCAGAATCACACAGGATCACACAGACCCTGCTGGGGCATGGAGTACCAGCAGGACCAGGCAGAAATATGATTAACTCTGCATCTGGTCACCAGCTCCCACCCAGCTTAGAGGAGGATGCACCACACTGTCTCCCATGGCTCAACTAGCCGCTCCTCTCAGTCTGAGGATAACCCCAAGCTCACCACGTCATGGTTTTCCAGCTTGTCCATGCTCCCTGCTCAGCTCCCTGCACTCACAGTAGAACACACAAAACCACTGACGCCGAATTCTCTTCAAAGTCAAGCTTGAAAGTGGCCACCACCGGAAGGATCCTGTACAACTTCTGACTGGCAGGTCACCTGGAGGGCCTGATTGGCTAGTGAGTCCTGAGTGACAAGAGCACCTCCCATAGAGTTATTCTGTGCTTAAAGACACAGCTCAGCTGGTTGGTCATGGTGGCGGAGCATGCCTTTAATCCCAGCCCTTAGGAAGCAGAGGTACGCTAATCTCCTTGAGTTCTAAACCAGCCTGCCCTTTTTCAGGACAGGCTCCAAAGGTGCAGAGAAACCCTGCCTCAAAAAACTAAAACTAAATTAAAAAAGAAAGAAAGAAAGAAAGAGGAAGGAAGAAAGAAAGAAATCTGCAAAAGCTAGAAAGAAAGAAAGAAAGAAATCTGCAAAAGCTAGAAAGAAAGAAAGAAAGAAAGAGAGAGAAAGAAAGAAAGAAATCTGCAAAAGCTAGTTCCAGGAAAGGCTCCAAAGCTACAGAGGAATCCTGTCTCGAAAAACAATAAATTAATTAATTAACTAACGAAATAAAAATTTAAAAAATAAAAATTAAAGACACAGCTCAGTGGTTCCTGGCCCTGCCTTTCATCCCAAAGACCTTTTCTAGATCAGCAGAGATCTAGAAAAGATCCATAGCACGAGACCTTGGCTCCAATAGCAGACCCTGCTATCTTCCAGCTCTCCACAGGCACTGCCCGTTCTTCTCCTTGACACAATGTGGCTAGCTAGCTTGTGTGGGCCACTGTTATATACTACGTCCCTGTCCCACAGGTGGAAGGATGCCCAGAATATTAACAGCTAAAGGGAGATTTAAAGATACAAAAGGAGATATTTGTTATGTGACACTGAGGTCAGGTGAACTGAAGATAATTTTTACCTGGTTGTCCCAGGGACTTCAGATAACCAGGAAAGAAAAGTAAGAACTAGATCACAGATTAAAAACAGATAATAAGTCTTTCTCCCACCAGAAAGCTGCATGATGCTTCCATTACTTTGGAGTTTCATTCATGAAATTCAGAACAAACAGTTGTCAAATGGATAATAATAAAGATTAGTCTCCAAGGAAAGTTGAATACTTAGAGAATAATAAGACAGGAAAAAAGTGTTTATGAGCACTAATGCCATCACATCTTCCTCAATGGGCAGGTGAAAAAACCCACAGCAGCATTATTCAAAGTTGTCTCCATGAATAGCACTGGTAGAATGAATCTCTCCACGTATATAGAAAGTAGATTTATTAGAATGTCTTACAAGCTGTGGTCCAGGTAATCCAAGAAATTTGAAGATTCTAGTAGTTGTTAAGTTCATGAGGCTGGAGATCTCAGCTGGTCTTCAGTATATACCAAAATTTCAAGGAAGATGCTCGTAAAGAAATGAGCTTGGTAGCCAGAGCTAGGGCAAGTGGACACAGAGAGAGCTTCCTTCTTCAGCAATAAAAAATACAGAAATAAGTTGTAGAAATTAAGGGTCCAGTCCAGAAGTGCAAAAATATAAAGTTGTAAGCAAAAACACATTTTAGAAAGAGAGAGAGAGAAAACAGAGAGAACAGAGAAAGAGAGGACAGAGAGAGAGAGAGAGAGAGAGAGAGAGAGAGAGAGAGAGAGAGAGAGAACAGAGAGAACAGAGAGAGAGAGGAAACAGAGAGAGAGAACAGAGAGAGGACAGAGAGAGAGAGAGAGAGAGAGAGAGAGAGAGAGAGAGAGAGAGAGAGAGCTGCCAGCCACTGTTAACCACTAACAAACACTTTCTGCCTTAAGAGCAGGCACAGGCATCCTGGCAGCCACTGTGTACAGAGGTAAACTTTTAACAGTCATTTCCTGCCTCCCAGCTTTTCAGCTAGGCAAGTGCTGGCACAAAAAAAAAAAAAAAAAAAAAAAAGTTAGCTTCTAGCTATTGTCTCTATGGGACACTCTACTTGTATTCTAATTTTTAACTGTCCCCTTATGTAACTCTACTCTCTTCTGCCTTACATTCTCTCAGGTGCCGTGAAAAGTGCCTGTGCCAGCCACTAACTTTCACAAACACTCTAAGTTAGCATTCTAATGCTCTATAAACAAAAGTTGTAAAACTAACAGTGTAAAGTGACTTTAAGCCTGACCTCAAGGTTGTAAAAGCCCTTTGACACACACCTGGTGCTAGATTTTACTGTAGGAAGAGGCTCCAAACCAGCCCTCAGGGCCACAGTTTCAGAAGCCGGCCTCTGGCTGTGATCACAGGTATAGGTGACAAGCTTTGTGTGCCCCGTGGTGGTTTTTTTTCTTTTTCTGGAATAAAGCTTACTTCTGGTTTAATAGATTTTGGAGGTCTATCCCACCATTATTGTGTGACCACCAAACACAACAAATATTCCTTATACATGTAGGTGACACCAGAAAGTGTGATCCAGATTTAAGGCAGATCTTAGTCTTTGTTTGATTGGGGTTTTTTTCTTTATTCTTTTTTGGTGTTTTTGAGACAGGGTTTTTCTCTGTAGCCCTGGAATTCATTCTGTAGATAAGGCTGGTCTCAAACCTAGAAAAATCTGACTCCTTTAGCCTCCTGAGTGCTGGGGTTAGAGGTGTGCACAGCAACCAAGTATCTGAACATGGATATCACTTCAAATGATCCAGATTAAAGACAGGCCTTTAATTTTAAAACCTTTAGAAAAATCCCTCATTGGTATACCCATTGGATTTTAGTTAATTCCAGATGTAGTCAATTTGGCTTCCAAGATTAGCACCACAACAGTCAAGACAGAAGAAATAAAAAAAATTGTTACCTCCAGGAGACAGGGAAAGCATTGGAGTTATTTCCAAAACAATGCTTTTCCAAAACAAAGGAAGCATGTGGATTTTACTAAGGGAGTCTACACATTTATTTAGAGTTCTGTCTATTCCTAAGCAGGTTCAGTTAACAAATCCATTTATGAATATGATGACAATATAAAAGTGGAGATGTTTAGGGACATTCTCACTTCAAAGTCATGTAGAAACATATAAATTATAATAATGCTGGAAAGAAATGTCTCTGATATGTTTATCTTGTACCACAAGTGTTAGTATTCAGGCATCTGTACTGGTCTGCCCTTGGGGTGGTGACAAGATATGTCCTCAGCTTCAGTCACTAAGATCACCTCCTGTGCACATCAAAGGTGGGCCTTGCCCACTTCCTCTCTTTCCCTCTCCCTCTCCCTCCATTTCTACCTTTCTCCCCTTTTTTCTTTCTCTTTCTACTTCTTTGCATGTCTCTGTCTTTTCCCCCCATCTCTCTGCCTCTCTCTTCTCTTCTGCTGCTCCTTTACCTAAAGACTGGTCTCCCCAATTTTTTCACGTTCCCTTTACCCTAATAAAAAATCCCTCCTTGTGAGCTCTCTTTTTGTGACACTTTTTAAATTTACAACAACAAGGTCTTAGCTGAAAATCAGGTAAACCACACAGTGAAAGAAGATTGCTTTGGAGCCTATGTGACCTGTCAATCTTGATGTTTGATCTAAAAGATAACTGTACCAATGCCACAATTCTCACAGATACAAAAGATAGAGAACATAAATAGAAAATACTTCAAGAAAAGGTCACTTAACAGCACTGTGTACTCTGCTCTTAGATGGACGGTTATGATGAACTCTGTTAACCTCAGAATAAAGCTGCTTTTACCTCTGAGCAGGCTGCCTCAGCAGAAGACCACAACTGTTTCCATGCAAGATCAGGAGTTCATTTTAACTAGCCCTGGCTGCTGTCTCAGGACTGTGACATCACTGTAGAGAATTCTATTCTTTCCTTTTCTAACTTTAAAAAATAAATAGTTGTATGGGTGTTTGGCCAGCATATATCTGTGCACAGTACCTACAGAGGCCAGAAGAAGGCAGGAGATTCCTGGGCCTGGCGTTACAGCAAATGGTTAGCTACCATGTAGGTTCTGGGAATGAAACCTTGGGATCTGTAACAACACCCAGTGCTCTTAATTGCTGAGTCATCTCTCTAGTCCCTCTTTTTATTTAAAACTTATATCCATAATGGTGAGGGAGGTTCCTTCTGTCTATGTGTTGATTTTATTGGTTAATGAATGAAGAAAACTGGCTTGGTCTATAGCATGGGAGGAGGAAGGCAGAGTTAGGAGAAGCCATGGAGCTGCCAGAGACAGATACTGGTTGGAATCTAGCTGGTAAGCCACAGTCACATGGTGATACACAGATTAATAGAAATGGGCTAAATTAACATGTAAGAGCTAGCCAATAAAAAGCTAGAGCTAATGAGTCAAACAGTGATTTAATTAATACAGTTTTGTGTAATTATTTTTGGTCTAAGCTAGCCGGGTGGCCAAGAACCAAGTAGCAGACTCCATACAATACCATAAAATGATAATTAAAAGATATTGCATCACTTTCCCCTTTTATCTCTTCATTCCCTCCTTTCCCAAACCCTTCCAATTTCTTCCTTGTTAAGTTTGGGTGAATAAGAATGCTGAAACACATGAATACAAACTGAAGAATCCATTTTTGTTGATTGTGCATATATGAATAATTGGCCGATCATGTTGTATTGGATAAACAGTTAGGGAGCTCATCCCTGCCTGAGACTTATTTTCCCAAGTAAAGGAGAATTTTTACCTTTTAATCAGCATCAGGTGTCTGAGCCTGACTAGGCTGCCTTAGACAGTAAAATCAAGAATAGAAAACTTAGGATAGAAAATATCTTACCAGCTAAGAGCATTGAAGATTCTGTCAGAGCATCCAGATTCTATTCCTGGTACATATAGAAGTTCACTACTATCTGTAACTCTCGTACCAGGGGCTCTGACACCATCTTCTGGCCTCCTTGGCCATGATAAGAACAGGATATGTAGACCATAAAAATTATTTTCAAGCTATTTGTGGTAGTGTATTC
Source organism: Microtus pennsylvanicus (assembly GCF_037038515.1). Lineage (NCBI taxonomy): Eukaryota > Metazoa > Chordata > Mammalia > Rodentia > Cricetidae > Microtus > Microtus pennsylvanicus. Next base: position 97,339,905 of record NC_134590.1, on the reverse strand, counting down.
TTCTTACTGCCAGCAATCTGGACACCAGAGGCAGGAAGATCAGTATGAGTTTTAAAGCCCGTGCTACATAGTCTACACACACACACACACACACACACACACACATACACACATGCACACACTCAAGCACAAATATGGTCAATCATATGAGCACATGACATTTATCCCAGGTGCTGGAAGAATCTGAATATTTGACAGTGGGCCACCTGAACTGCCCATCATGAGTTGTGTGTTACTGGGCCCACCAAGTCATAAAGTAGGACATGCACAGCATGTTTCTCTGTGATTATAATGGGAGTCTGGGCAGCCGGGACAGAAACAAGTGACCTTCCTACAACAGTTAACCATAGAGGCCAGGCAGTGGCACACACATTTAATCCCATCACTTGGGAGGAGGAACAGGAAGAACAGGAGTTCAAGGCTACACTGGGCTACCTGAGATTGAATCAATATAAAAGAGAAACAGAGCCAGGTGGTGGTAGCCCAAACCTTTAGTCCCAGGACTAGGAAGATGGAGACAGGAATATAATGCAGGTGGAAACAGGATCTTGGCTGCCCATTCAATCTGACGACAGGATCTGCTCTATTCAGTCTGAGATTTCATAGAGGTAAGAAGTCTCTGATAACTGGCTGCTCTGCTTCTCTGCTCTTTCAGCTTTCACCCTGAATATACGACTCTGGATTTCATTAAGACTAATAAGGATTCATACTTCATACTGTTGAAGGGAAATTTGTGGAGCAATTGTCTACCGTTTTTGAGGTACTGAGTTCAGTTCCCAGCAGTGGGAAAAAAGTTCTCTTTTACTAGTAAAGCTTTTACTTTGATGAAATAATATTTTCTTTGTTTATTGTGTAGTTATTGCATTTTCTAACACTGATACTATAACTGGTTTTACTCCCTTATGAGTGATTTTAAGAAAATAATAGTCCTTATGTAAAATGTTGATTTTATAAAGTGTTACTGTGATCTGCTGGCATCTCTTTTGAAAGAATTATGAGGGAATGAAAATATTCAACTTTATTAATGAAAAGCTCTTTCACAGGCAGTCTGGGCCCTTGGCAGCATTGCTGGAGATAATACCATGTGCAGAGATTATGTCTTAGACTACAATATCTTCTCCCCTCTTCTGCTGTAGGTTTCTTTTCTTTTTTGAGTAATGTATACATAAGAAGTATTACACCTTGGGAAGCCATGTTGTGTTTTCCTTGTGTTCTTTTGATTCCATGTATTTTCTTGTTACTTTGTTAGGGTGATGTCTCTTATTGAAATTATGAAATATTGCATTAGAATTAATGTTTCTCTTCAAGAATGAATAATTTAAGAAAAGAATGAATATTTATTTTGGAGAATAAAGACATCTCTTATCAAGAGTATTATTTTCTTTATAGAGTATTAGGATCTTTTATAATTTACTGTGGGTTCATTATACTGGTAGGTTATTTTGTTTTATTTTTTTAAATATTTATTTATTTATTATGTATACAATGTTCTGTCTGTATGCCTACAGGCCAGAAGAGGGCGCCAGACCTCATTACAGGTGGTTGTAAGCCACCATGTGGTTGCTGGGAATTGAACTCAGGACCTTTGGAAGAGCAGGCAATGCTCTTAACCACTGAGCCATCTCTCCAGCCCTGATAGGTTATTTTAAAGGCAAACTGCTTGAACATGACTCAGAATGCAGTATGACCTTTATCTAATCTCTGTAAATGGAAGAGTCTCCCTCCAAAATTTGCTAAGGTAAACAATTGTTTGCTTATTGGAAATCATTAGGAAACAAAATGCTCTTAAAGTAATATAGTAACCAATATTAATGTTTATAGAAAGACAATTTTTGTTTAAAATTTTTAGAGTGTTAGAAAATGTGTTTGGGGGCTGAAGAGATGGCTTAGTATTTAAGAGCACTGCCTGCTCTTGCAGAGGTCCTGAGTTCAATTACCGACAACCACATGGTAGTTTATACCATCTGTAATGAGATGTGGCACCCTCTTCTGGTCTGCAGGCATACATGCAGACAGAACACTGTATATATAACAAATAAATAAATAAAATCTTTTTAAAAAAAGAAATTGTATTTTTCTGTAGAGACAATGCTTTTGGTAGTTTTTGTTTTAATATAGGGTAATTTCTAACTGCCGGTATGAAGCTCTAGATCACTCTTAGAACCATAGCAGTTTTTGTTGATAACAGAGTTCTGTAACAGAATTTCTCGCTGTAGTATCTTTGAAAGTTCCTTTACTTCCTTTACTTTCTGTGTGTACTGTAACAAAGAATTCTAATTTAAGGATTAATACATAGCATTTTTCTTCCTGAAATCATTTTCATTGGGTTCTGACTACCTCAGCTCAGAAAACTGATTAAGTACTGGCCACATTGCCAGAGATCAAAATGTCCTTCAAACGCTTGAAGTGTAAACCACTCTGTAACTCACCGAGTGTCTGCCTGATAGGCTTCTTTAGAGTCTTAATCTTATTTCAGTTTGTTTCTGTTTAGTTTCTAATCATCTCTTCTTTTCTAGGTTTCCTCCCTGTCTGAATGTCCTTCCGCGCCTGCTGTTTGTCAGTGACACTGACGTGTTGGCCAATGCCTGCTGGGCCCTCTCATACTTGTCAGACAGTCAACGATGCAGGAGTATGTGGAGACTTGTGGAGCTTCTGATATAAGATGATCTTCAAGAAAGTATGTCTGTGATAAACCACGCCAAAAACAGCTTAGAGGAGAAAGAGGTTTATTTGACTCTCACTTCCAGGTCAAAGTCTATCACTGAGGGAATCGAGGGAAGGAGCAGAAGTAGAAACATCATCTACTAATGGACAACTAGGTTTATTCAAGTTTTTTGATATAATGAATAAAACAATGATAGACTTGGGACTACAAAAATCTCTATGATAGGGTATGGAGTTCTTTGGGTATATGTGCAGGAGCACAATAGAGGTATCATATGGTTGTGTACCTGGCTATTTTCATTACTACAAATAGCGTAATTTGAGGTCTGATGCTGTAATACTGCCAGGAAGGTTCTTGCTCCTTAGGATTGCTTTGGTTACTTGTGGTCTTTTTTTCTTTTTGGTTTCATATGAATTCTTGTGTGTGTGTTTTTCTGAAGCTGTGAAACATAAAATGGAAAATTTGTTAGGTATTACATTAATTCTATAAGTTAATTTTAGTAGTATAGCCATTTCCACCACATTCTGTAAATCTAGTAGCATGGCATATGTTTCTATTGTCTAGTATCTTCTGGATTTTCCTTTTTTATTACCTTAAAGTTTTCCTTGTAGAGGTCTTTCACTTCTTTGCCTAAATCAATTCTCAGACACTTAATTTTGAGAGGTTATTTTGAATGGAATATTTTTCATGATTCCTCTAAGAATAGAATGTTGGTATAAATGAATGCCTGTTAGAGTTACACAGTAAGACCCTGTCTCAAAACAACAAAATTAAGACAAAAGAACAAAACCAAATCATAATCATATCTACAAATGGGATAATTTGATTTTTTTTCCTTTCTCATAATTACCCCTTTTAAGTCTTTCTCTTGTTTTAACTAAAACTAAATGCCTACATAAAGAAGCTGGAAATATCCCACACTAGTGAATTAACCGAACATTTGAAAACTTTTCAACAAAAAGAAGCAAATTCACCCAAGAGAACTATATGGCAGGAAATAATCTAATTGAGAGCTGAAATCAACCAAATAGAAACAAAGAAAACAATATGAAGACTCAATGAGACAAAGAGTTGGTTCTTTGAGAAAATCAACAAAATAGACAAACTTTTATCCAAAATAACCAAAAGGCAGAGAGCGAATATCCAAATTAACAAAATCAGAAATGAAAGGGGGGACATAACAACAGACATGGAGAAAATACAGAGAATCATCAGGTCATATTTTGAAAACCTGTACTCCAATAAATTGGAAAAATTAAAGGAAATGGACAACTTTCTGGATAAATATTACTTACCAAAATTAAATCAAGACCAGATAAGCAAATTAAACTGACATATAACTGCTGAAGAAATAGAAATAGTCATCAAAAGTCTCTCAACCAAAAAAAAAAAAGCACAGGACCAGATGGTTTTAGCTCAGAATTCAACAAGATTTTCCAAGAAGAACTAATACCAATACTCCTCAAATTATTCCACAAAATAGAAACAGAACGAACATTGCCAAATACTTTTTATGAGGCTACAATTATCCTGATATCCACCACAGAAAGAAATTACTAAGAAAGAGAATTACAGACAAATCTCACTCATGAACATTGATGCAAAAATACTCAATAAAATACTGGCAAATCAAAACCAAGAATACATCAGAACCATCATCCATCACGATCAAGACAGCTTCTTCCCAGAGATCTGTCAATATAATCCACCATATAAACAAGCTGACAAATAAAAACCATATTATCATCTCATTAGATACCAAAAAAGCTTTCAACAAAAAACAACATCCCTTCATAATAAATGTCTTGGAGAGAACAGAGATACAAGGAGCATACCTAACCATAATATAAGCAATATACAGCAAGCCAACAGGCAAACTCAAACTAAATGAAGTGAAACTCACAGCTAACCCACTGAAACTAAGAACAAGACAAGGTTGTCCATAACCTTCTCCATATCTATGATATATAGTTCTTGAGGTCTTAGCTAGAGCAATAAGACACCAAAAGGAGATCAAGGGGATACAAATCAGAAAAGAAGTCAAACTCTCATTATTGGCTGATGATATGACAGTTTACATAAGCAACCCAAAAAATTCTACCATGGAACTTCTACAAATCATAAACATTTTCAGTAATGTAGCAGGATACAAGATAAACTCAAAAACATTAGTAGCCCTCTGATGGAGAAAGGTCATTGGTTAAATAAACTGCCTTGGCCCTGATAGGTTAAAATTTAGATAGGCAGAGTAAACAGAACAGAATGCTGGGAGGAAGAGGAAGTGAGCTCAGACACCATGCTCCCCTCTCCAGGGCAGATGTGATGAAACTCCAACCTAGGATGGACATAGGCTAGAATCTTCCCGGTAAGCGCATCTTGGGGTGCTACACACATTATTAGAAATGGACTGGTCCAGGTGTGAGAATTGGCCGGTGGGGGCTAGAGATAATGGGCCAGGCAGTGTTTAAAAGAATATGATTTGTGTGTTGTTGTTTCGGGGCATAAGCTAGCCAGGCAGCCAGGAGTCAGGCTATGAAAAGAGGCCCGCAGCTCTTACTACAGCCTTCCTGTACAGAGATGATAAATGGGGTTAAAAAAAAAAGGAGAGAAAAATTACCCTTCACAAGAGCCACAAATAGCATAAAATAGCTCAGAATAACTCTAACCAAACAAGTGGAAGACTTGTATGGCAAGAACTTTAAATCTTTGAAGAAAGAAATTGAATAAGACATCAGAAGATACAACAATCTCCCTTGCTCTTTGGTCAGTAGAATTAACATAGTAAAATGGCAATCTTACCAAAAGCAATCTACAGATTCAATGCAATGCCTATCAAAATTTCAGCAAATTCTTCACAGACCTTGAAAGAATAGTACTTATCTTCACTAGGAAAAGCAAAAAACCCGGGATAGCCAAAACAGTCTTGTATGATAAAAGAGCTTCTGGAGGCATCATAATCCCTGACTTCAAACTCTACTACAGAGCTACAGTACTGAAAACAGTCTGGTACTGATACAAAAATAGACAGGAGGACCAATGGAACCAAATCAAAGACCCGGATATTAATCCACACACCTTTGAACACCTGATTTTTGACAAAGAAGCAAAAGATATCAAATGGGGAAATAGAAAGCATATTTAACAAAGGATGCTGGCATAACTGGATATCAACATGTAGAAGAATGAAAATAGACCTTTATCTATCACCGTGCACAACACTCTGGTCCAAATGGATGAAAGATCTCAACATAAATCCAGCCACACTGAACCTTATAGAAAAGAAAGTGGGAAGTGAACTTGAACGCATTGGCACAAGAGGCCACTTTCTAAATAGAACCCCTGCAGCACAGACACTGAGAGAAACAATTAATAAATGGGACCTCCTAAAACTGAAAAGTTTCTATAAAGCAAAGGACATGGTCAACAAGACAAAACAACAGGTTACAGAATGGGAAAAGATCTTCACTAACCCCACATCAGACAGAGGTCTTATCTCCAAAATATACAAAGCACTCAAGAAATTGCTCATCAAATAATCCAATAAAAAATGGAGTAGATACCTAAATAGAGAACTCTCAACAGAGGAATCTAAAATGGCTGAAAGACACTTAAGGAAATGTTCAACACCCTTAGTCATCAGAGAAATGCAAATCAAAACAACTCTGAGATTCCATTTTCACCTGTAAGAATGGCCAAGGTCAAAAACATGGATGACAACTAATGCTGGAGAGGTTTTGGGGTAAAGAGAGCACTCCTGCATTGACTGTGGGAATGCAAGCTGGCACAGCCCCTTTGGATGTCAGTGTGGTGATTTCTCAGAAAATTAGGAAACACCATTCCTCAAGACCCAGTAATACCACTTTGGGGTATATATCCAAAGGATGCTCAATCATGCCACAAAGACTTGTGCTCAACTGTGTTCAGAGCAGCATTGTTTGTCATAGCCAGAACCTGGAAACAACCTAAATGCCCCTCGACCGAAGAATGGATAAGGAAGATGTGGTACATTTACACAATGGAGTACTACACAGAAGAAAAAGATAATGACATCTTGATCTTGCAGGCAAATGGTTGGAGCTAGAAAACATTATTTTGAGTGAGGTAACTCAGATACAGAAAGACAATTATCACATGTACTCACTCATAAGTAGTTTTTAGACATAAAGCAAAGAAAGCCAGCACACAAATCACAGTGCCATAGAAGCCAGACAATAATGAGGACCCTAAGAGAGACATACATAGATCTAATTTACATGGGAAGTAGAAAAAGACAAGACCTCCTGAGTAAATTGGGAGCATGGGGACAATGTGGGATGGTTGAAGGGGAGCAGAGAGACAGGGTGGGGAGCAGAGAAAAATGTAGGACTCAATAAAAATTAAAAAAGGAAAACATTAATGATCCAGCAGAAGCTGTGATCTCTGTAGGCTTCATTGGTGACGAAAACCTTGTTCTGTGGCATGTGCTATATTGGCTTTTATAAGACAGGATCTCACCTTTTAGTGCTGGTTCTTCTAGAACTCAGAGAAATCTGCCTAGCTCTGTCTCCCAAGTGCCACCACATCCAACAGTGACTTTTGACTGGATTAAAGCCAACCTCTGGGAGGACGCCCACAGCACAGTTCTCTACAGCTGCCATATTGACCTGATGTAATGTCTAACTGCAGCTGCCAGTGCTCAGGGAAAGGAGAGAAAGGAGCTGTTTCTTGGATCTAGAGCAGTGATTCTCAATCTTCCTAATGCAGAGACTCTTCAATACAGTTTCTCATGTTGTGGTGATTCCTCCCACCATAAAATTATTTTCATTGCTGTTTCATAACTGTAATTTTGCTATGTTATGAATTGTACTGTAAATATCTGACTGCATGTTATCTTATAATCTACCCCCGTGGGGGTAGCAAACCCCAGGTTGAAACCTGTTGGTCTAGTGTCTCCAAATAGGTAAATGTCGAAAGTGACCTTGGTGATGTTTGAAGACCAGATGAATGTGTGTTGCCCTGTACTGGGCTGGACACTTATGATCAAAGTTATATATTTTCTGTTATGTATTTTGTGTGTGTGTGGTCACGAGGGTCTGTTAATTCAGGTGTGTGTATATGTGTCTCTCTGTGTATATGTATGTGTGCAAATGCTGACATTTCTTCATATGCATGCAGAGGCTAGAGTGCAAATTGAGGAGCCATTCCCTTATTTTTTGAGACAGGTTTGCTAAGTAAACTGGGCTGGCTAACCACTCTGAGCCGCAGGGACATAACTGTCTCAGCCTCCTTTTACTGGGACACAATTCACTCAGCTCTGTTTGATCTGGCTGCATCTGCCTCTAAGGCTAATATTAAAGGCCATGCCCAGTTCACCAGGCTCTCCATATGGATACTAGGGATCAAGCTCAGAATACAAGTACCCAATAGCAAACACAATATGGACTGAGACATGCTTGTTCCATACACTTATGACTAAAACAACTCTATTTCAATGGTTTAATTATCTGTGAACAATGTAAATCTAAGGACACTCAGCCAGGACAGGTGGAAAGCATACATTGAGCTTTCTCTCCTAGGGTCTCAGCCTTCAGCATTTGTTCCCTTCTCTGTGTAAACTTCGTTCCCCATTCCTCCTCCTCCAGAGAGGATATGCTCACTCCTCATCTCTTTCCAGCAGTCAGCCACCATGCATAGCCCCTCCATTGTCACCTCCGCAGTCACCACAGCTGGACTAGAGGACCAGAGGAATCCTTCACATGTGAACCCGAGAACCACAGTGGCCGCAGCTGTGTTCATAACACCAGTCTCTGTGCTGATAATCTTCCTCTGGTGGAAACAAAGGTAAATGGCCCAGGAGAGGGCCTCACCTAAGCTATCCCTCTGAGTTTTCAGTTGTGGGACATGGAGATGGGTAAATGTATTAGTCAGGGTTCTCTAGAGTCACATACATATACATGCTGCATGAAAATAAATTTTTGAAAAGTAGAAAAATACTGAAATATGTAAGGATATTTGTATAATGGTAAATGTTATACAATGACTCCTTACAATGCAAAACAGTCTCAAAGTTCAATGCAATCCTATACAAATCCCGAATGCTTTTTTTGTAAAGATAAATAGTTTGACTTCTAAAATCAAAAGGATTATAAGAAACAAATATGGGGACACAGTAGGTGACACCCTAATACCAACATTGGGAAGTGCTCAGGGGGAACTAAGAGTACAAGGTCAACTGAAGTTACATGGAAAATTGAAGATCACCCTGGCTTCCACAAGACCTTGGACACACATAAAACAAAAGCAAAGTGTGGACTGGATTAGGAACAGACTTAAATCCATGGTAAGCAGAAGAGTACAGCATAGGAGCAGAGATGAGCAGATAGTGGAGTGCAGTGGAAAGCACAGAAACACAGACTTGATCCTGCAGGCCCTGGTTTTCAGAAGGGCTCAGCCCTTCAATAGGTAAGAACAGCTGAGGCCTGGAGAGCAACAGACTGGGAGGCAGCAGAAGTCTGACTGGAATTCTAAACCTTAGATTGAATCTGCAGGGTTCAACAGCTTGTACTCACAGGGAAAGTCAGAGAGGCCGTTTCCAGGGGGACAATAGAGGCATTGTGAGTGCAAAGCAGGGAGAGCAGGGGAGGGACATGAGTTCAATGCAGCAGAAGGAAGTAAAGGAAGAAGGGCATGGATGAGGGACCATGGAGCTGGGGAGTGTTCCTCTGATGGGTTGTGTTTTGGAGAAGGACAGCTGAGAACTAGCCTCAGATCCTGGTGACTGTCAGACCTGTGCCTGAATGTCTGCTGCAGAGCTGCCCTGGGCCCCTAATGTTTCTGAACACAGAGAACAGCTGAGAGGCAGATAGAGGATCAGCATGACTGCTGCACTGACAATGTTTCTTCTCCTACAGGCCAACAGAATGAAGCCCAAACCCCAGCTAGGTCAGCGACTGTCATCCCATGGAGCAGGCAAGGAGAAGTTTGTTATAAGAGGCATGCAAAGGAGCTAAAGAGACAGTTGAGTTAGAAAGCCCTTGTACATGGGCAGGAGGACTTGAGTTTAATTGGGAGCATACACATTATAAATTTGTAGTCCCAGTTCTGGACAAACAAATGACATTCAGAGTCGTGGTGATGTCTGTCCAGCTAGAATAGCATTATTGCTGAGTTCCAGGCCAATAAGAGACCATGTCTTAAAAAATAATGTAGATTCTTCAAGGGCATAAATCATGGATATGGTATTTTCCAAGTTCATTTTGAATAAAGCATTTGAAAATAACACATTAAGGGATAAAAGAAGAGTGGGGAGCAGAGGGATAGCTCCGTGGGAAAAGGTGTCTGCAGCCAAGCCCAATGATGTGAGTTCATTTTGGGGACCCAAATTGTGGAAGTAGAAAACAGACTATGGAAAACAGTCCTCTCCTTCTTAAGCACAGCACTGTCTGTGAGTCCCCAGCTAACAGAACTCCAGGAGCCAGGATCTCTCACCAGGGTAGTGAGTTTCCATCAAAATGGGGCTTGCTTACACATCCTGCATCTCACCAGCTTCCTTGTTTCCTGCCTCAGGATCAGAGAGCTGGGCTGCAGGCCTGTGCTGTGAGACACACATCCCTGGACAGGTACAAGGAGAGAACCCCCACATCTGCCGTGTGGACTCTGATTTCCTCTCCTCAGAACCCAGGTCAGTCTGTCTGTGTCTGGTCCCGAGATCCCAACTCTGCTATTTCCTATCTGTCCATGGAGTTAATAACACTTTTTAACAAATGTCTTCCTCCCAACAATGCATCTCATGTCTCTCTTAGTACCCCACATGAAATCTTAGAGAATATCAGACTGTGTCCAGAAGCAGGGACACTGAGAGTGGCAGGGACCATGGACCACAGTGAGAACCACTGCCTGAAAATTCTGGTTCCCCCTTACTCCACAGACAGCGTCATCTCAGCTACAGGCCCCAAGTCCTCCATGCTCCTCATCAGGTGACAGACCATGGCTTGCTTGAGTTCATATTCAGCTTTCTTTCCTCACAGGCCCATCTACAAACACTTTCTTTCCTTATTTCCTGCCATGATGATATTCTGACATCTGGGGTCTCCTCTAGGACAAGACTTCCTTCCCAAGTCCAGTCTGTCTTAACATTTAATAGTCAGTTTCTACCAAAGGGCCCACTGGGACATAAGGACAGCATCCATACTGACCAATAAGGACAGCCAGAGGTGGTGCATGGGCATGTGGCAGTGTGGCTGTAGTTGGCCCCCATGTGCCCGTAGGGAGTGGCACTCTTAGGAGGCATAGCTTTGTTGGAATAGGTGAGGCCTTGTTGGAGGAAGTGAGTCATCATGGGGGTTGTTTTTAGGTCTCTTATGCTCAGGCTACACTTATGGTAGATGAAGTTCACTTCCTGATGCCTGTGGATCCAGATGGATGACACTCAGCTCCTGCTCTGGCTCCATGTCTGCCTCAATGCAACCATGTCCCACCATGGACTAAATCTATGAAACTGTAAGCAACCCCAAATTAATTATTTCCTTTTTAAGAGTTGCCATGCTCATGGTCTCTCTTGGCAGCAATAGAAACCCTAAGACAGACATGCAGGATTCAGATTCAACAATCACAGCCCTGCATAGTTGGAGCTTTTATTCCCTCAATGACAAGCCTCTAATTTATATCAATTTGGGTTCTTTACTGAGTCAGTGGAAAATTGTCCCCTCCTGATCAGACTAGCTGAAGATAGGAGAGATGGAGAAGTCACCAACGCTTCTCCTGACTAAAGTAGAGTCTTCTGGGGCAGCTGCAAGATGTCTGCCTTGGTGTAACTAGATCCAACCCTCTGAGGCTGAACTTAGCATCAGCTGTGGTCACAGTAACCTTAGTAGCTGGGGTAGTGACTCCTCTGAGCACCCATGAAGTGTTCATACAAGCAGACTGCCATGATGACTGTCTGTCCAGTCATCTGAAGAAAGGTCCATTCACCATCTCCTCCATCTAGGTAGCTGGGAACAGAGAAGAGGCCTCATGGATGGTACTCCAACAGTCATGTGACTTGTCATACAAGTTTCCATTATTCAAAAGGGAGGAACAACAAAGGGGCCTATAACAAAGCATTGAACAAAACCAACATTCTCAACAACATTTAGGTCAAATTCCCTCAGGATGAAGGGAACATGGCTGTTTGAATGGGAGCAGACATGGGGTCTAGCCGGGCTGCCACTCTCTAGGATTTGTGTTCCCCAGCCAGGATTCTGGACATGGTGCCACAAGCCTGTAATCCCAAGGACTGACAGGTAGAGATAGCAAGATTATGAATTGGAAGCTATCATTGGTACCTGTAGAGGACGAAGCCAACCTGGGCTCCATGAGACTCTGTCTTGAGACCAACAAACCAAAGCTAACCAAAACTCCAAACAGTAGAGAGGTCATGGAGGCAGGTCATCCACTAGTTCACTTAGAGAACTTGAAGATGTAACCAGTTTTTCTTTAGATCACTGAAACAAATTTTGTGACTACTAATAGTTTCATTTAAGCAGTATATAAAGTTGAAGAGGAGATTGAGAGTTTCTCAGTTTCTGTGACCTCAAACTCAATGACATATGATTTCCTTCCTCTGCCTTGGCTACCTGCAGAATCTGGGGGATTTCATATCACAGGAGTAGGTGACAGCCCTCGTTACCCTGCCACTCACTGGACTTTAGGACATAGTAGAGAGTCTCTTCTGGTGGCTTTCCTCTACAGGGATGGAGAAAGGTGCTCCTGCTGAGATTGAGCAGCAGATGACAGAGATGAAGATGATTGTGTCATCCTAAGGGAGAGAGAAGGGTTCAGATGGGTCCAGGGCAACTATACTATTGTGAAGTTCTAATTGCAGCCTAAGTATCCAGTCTACACCACCAGCCTCCATCCTTTCTCCCACCCTAGCATCTCCTCACCTCTCTTCAGGACCCACTCTGGACAGCTACTCTGGATTCCTTCTGGGCTGTCTTAGTTGTCACTGGGGAAAAGAATTGAAGGAGTGGGAGAGTAGGTGGTGGGACAGATTAGTGGAGAGATGGGCAGTTTGCATCTATGAGTTATCTGCTGGGTTAGGGCCCATCTGCCCTTCACTGTGTGTTATTTGAGGGAAGTTTTTGGAGTTGGATGGGTTAGAGAGAAATAGGAAGGGTTGTGCCTGTTCTCTGCCACCACTGTCATGGGAAAACACAGCTGGGTATAAAATCAGAGTCTGGATGTTGGGGATACCATCAGGAACTTAAGTCTGAAGAGTCACAGAGACTGGCCTCGGGAGGCCATGCTTACTCAGGATGAGGACTGGGTAAACATGTGGTGGCACATCAGCTATGGATGTCTCCTTGCATATGTCTGTGTCTGTATTCAGGAGCATATGTGTGCAAGCGTGTGCGCACCAATGTGGAGGTCAGTGGACAACCTTAGGTGTTACTACTCAGGACACATTCCACTTGGATTTGTTTGTTTGGTTGGTTTATTTTTTTGAGACAAGATCTGTATAGCCATTGCTGGCCTGGAGCTGGATATATAGACTAGGCTAGCCTTTAACTCACTAAGATCTACTCATGTTTGCCTCTGACTCTGCCTCTGCCTCTGCCTCCCCAAAGGAATGAAAGGCATGCACAACCATGCCTAGCTCACTTTGTTTTAACTTTTAAAATTATGCTTATTTATTCTGTGGGTTCAGGGCACACTTGTGGTATAGCCTGAGCAACAGCCAGGTTCTAACACTGCAGTCTGATACTTCCCATTTTTACATGTATGTAAAAGCCCCATCTGTGCACACTACAGCCCCAGGATGCTCTTCCAAAAAAAGTACCCCTCCCCTGTGAAAGCATCATGGCTGCATGGCCTGTTCATTGCTACTAGAGGAAACTGGGTTCTAACTGCAAGAGTCTGATTATAGCATCCTGGACAGAAATCACATCCCATAGCAGTGTCCCTATGGGGATCCAGTTGAGTCCAGGTCTTGAAACTGAACAGAGCCCATGACTTGGGACTGAGGGGCCAGCAGGTGGCAGCAGTGAGGCTGAATACAAGGCAAAGCTGGGTTCCTGAAGAACCAACCAGAGCCTGTTGTATAAAAATGCTGGAGACCAACAACTGACATAATACAGGGTCATGGAGCGGGGGGGGGGGGGGCAGCCCCTTCTTGAGAAACTTAGCCAACAAGTAACCTTTCCTAAAGATCCTAGACTGTAAAGCAAGGCCAGGTGAAACCCAGAGGTGAATACTCATGACCAAGAGGGCCCCCTCTCAGTCCTACTAAGACTAAAGACAAGGCTCATCTGGTGGCATGCTTACCAGCCTGAAACGCAAAGAACCCTAGGTTCTATTTCCAGCAGGGGACAAAGGGGCATGATGCGGTGCACCTGTCACCTAGCACATGGGAGGGCAAGAGGAGGATCTGTAGGAATTCAAAGTCATCCTTTGCTACATAACAAGTTCAAGGCCCAGCCTGGGCTACATGAGACCACATCCAATAAAGTGGGACTTTCTGAAAGGTACAATAGGCCCCGTCCCCTCTCCTGACTGATGGACTATTTGGGCCTAAATCATCCCAAAGTTTCTATGCTCTGCATCCAGGACAGGGTGGATGGATATAGAAGTGTGTCCATGTGCAGTTGGCAGTGAGGCCATGAGAATGAGTCCATGACCAAGAGAGCTCAGGTCATGGGATACGAGGACCATGGAAATTGTGAGAAAGCAGATATGACAGAGGGCAGTCTGAATAGCCACTTGCAGAGAAGCATGGAGAAGACAATCAATGCCAGGAAATCTAAGGGAATGGGAAGCCACCTCTGCCCTTGTCACTCAGAGAGAATGATGCCACTTCCTCCGGTACAATCACATTTTCCTGCCTTTCAGGGAACTGATGGCACCTTGTCAAGGAAAAGGGTAGGGATGACCCTCCTACAGAACTAGCCCTTAGGCCACCACAGCCACCGCTCCATCTCTCATGAACCTACTCAGTTGTGTCCACTCTCAGAGATGTCCCAGGCAATATGTCATGAGAGACACATTGCTGTTGTGAGCCTTTTTTGCCCACTTCATCCCAAGAAGGCTCTAAAACAGGCACAGCTAGAAGAAACCACTCAAGTGTTTTGTGGGAACAGCTTCCCAGGGGGCCAGCAGCAGATCCATAGCCTTTGAGGAGAGTTCAGAGGCTGCACCAAGCAGGCAGCCAGAAGTCAGTGTGGAGTGGAGGAATAAAAAAACTCGATATTACTGAAATGCAGTTACCTGCCATGTGCCAGTAATGTGACATGTGCCAGGGCATCTCTGATACTTGGTTTCCTCTTCAGAGTGTCTGTTAAGGTTGGTGGGAGGCAGAAAGGTTCCTTCAGAAACTGGAGTAGCTATGAAGTCACTGTTGAGGTGAGGGAAACGATCACCCAAGAAGCCCAGAGAGGTTACAGACTCAGCAGCAGCAAGCATTCAGGGCTAAAGTGTCCACAGGGCAGTGGTTTTCTGAGGGGTGTAGGGCCCGGGTCTACCCTTGTTCTTGGGGTTCATCTTGAGGACAGTCTCTGGTCACCCAGCTAAAACATTCTATTTGTTTCTGTGCTCCCTCTGCCCTGCCTGGTGATTAGCTGTAGGGCATTGCTGACTCCATCTTTGGTGTGGTAATTTCCCACCTGCCTGGGTGGAAATCCTTGTGCAGCAGTGAGGTATATAAGGATTTCCCCAAGGTTAAATGAATGGCATTTGGCTAATCTCCTTTCAAATGACCCAGGTCTCCATGTGTGTTCTTTCAATCTCCAGGCCCTTGCCCAACTCACATACGGTACAGTGGTGCGAGAACTGTACAGAGGGGGTAACACAGAATTGGGTGTTACAATTGGAGGTCCCTCTGGGATCATCAGCAACTGCAGTCGGACACCCATCTGTGAGATCGGGAAGTAGGGATCCCTGAGAGGTCGCCCTCAGAAGGCTGGCCAGCAGGTAAGAAATTGAGTGGTGAGGGTGTATTAGTAATGGGTGCAAGTAATTCTGTTTTGGTATTGATGGCTGACTAAAGGGCCAATTGATACTGCTCTTAGAGAAGGAAGGCAAGGAAGGCACCGGTATTAAAATAAGATAGCACAAGAGTTCCTTAAGACAATTTTCTTTTGTGTAAGGTAGTTTGTTGCCAATTTTTTGAGAGAGTTTAGTCCCTGGTTTCTACACGCAGGGGGCTTTAATATTACTAACTGGGAGCAGGTAACGGTAAAAGTATTAAAAGTGTGAGTGCCAGAAGGATTTTCCATAGTGATATTTTCACTGTGGCATTTAGTCAGAGATGCTCTTCTCAGTGATGACATAAAGTAAAAGAGCAATTAGAGAATTTGAACAAAACCTTTCAGGAGATTCAGGATGCAGAATCTGTGAGTTCTATTAAGGGTTTTGAGGAGCAGGAAGTTTAAGAGTACTGAAAAATATAAAAGAGAAAGAAAAACCTTTTTAAAAAAAAGATTGCGCTGTTAAAAAAGTTAGTAAAAGAAGAAAGGCAGCTTTACAGAGCCTGTCTTTTGGGAGGAGATTGTTGTGGAAGGTAAAATGCAGGAGGATTGTAATGCCTTGACATGTTAACTGGTGCAGGACAGTATGCTGGTTTAGCAGCACAGATCACTTATGATCCTGCTGTTTACACTCAGCTGCAGTAAACCCTGGAAAGCTTTATGTAACCAAGGGGCAGGAGAACAGCTTTCTAAGATCCTTCAAGGTCCTTCAAGAACCTTATTCTGAGTTTGTTGACCCGATGGGAAGTCACGTTTTTGGGGATGTGGACTCAGCTATACCAATCATAAAGCAATTGGCCTATTAAAAATACTAACAGATTTTGGCAAGAGGTTTTACGCCCCCAGAGAAGTGGAAATTTAAATGACTTTATCCAGTTACAGATGTGATGTGTCAGGTAATTGTTTCTGCCCTTGGGGGGGTCAAGGTGGAGCTAGATCAAGAAATTGTTTTCAATGCAAAAGGTCGGGACGCATAAAAAAACTGCCCTGCAGGTTAATCAGCCCAGATAAAAAGCCAGATGTGATGGTGCACACCTTTATCCCAGCTCTGGAGACAGAGACTGGCAAAACTGAGTTCAAGGCCAGCCTGGTCTACAGAGTGAGCTCCTAGAACAGCTAAAAACAGGATGCATAGTGGCATCCACTTCTCCTTGGAATACTCCTATCTTTGTTATTTAAAAAAAAGTCTCGTAAATGGAAGCTGCTGTGAGATCTTAGAGCAGTAAATGGTTGTGTGGACATTCTGCAGGGGAATCCAGACCCAACCTCCTTCTAAGAGTTGATGCCTCAGGCAATCCAATGCATTACTTTAATTGAAGAAAAGCTTGCCTCTGCTCATATTCATTATATTGACTTTAGTCAGCCGCTGCTGTTGATAATTTTTCCCTCTCAGCATAGTCCTACTGGAGTTTTTTGGTAGAAAGGACACATCCTGTGGGTGCATGAACATGTGTCACCTGTAAAAATTGTTATCTCATATCCACGAGCTGTGCTACGTGTTATTCAGAAAGGGTATAAACTTAGTTTACCAACTTTAAAATGTTACCTGATAAGGTTATTATACCATATACCCAGGCAGAAATAACTTGGCTACAGAATTTTGCTAAAGATTGGACCTTGTGTTTATAAGTTGGTCACCTTTTTCAAAAATCATCCCCTCCTGATTTTGATATTCAGCCTGTTAATGCTAAATCGGCTCAGGTGGCTGAATTGTTTGCTGTCCAGATGGCCCTAGAGAAATATCCTGATATTCCATTTAACCTTTTTACTAACAGTCAGTATATAAGCAAAATTCTTACACCTTTGGAAACTGCAGCTTACGTTGCCTCTGTATCTTGAGTCCAAATGCAGTTATTGACTATTCAAACTTTGCTTTGGGCCCAATCTGTTCCCATTTACATAGGACATTTGCAGGCTCATACTGACCTCCCTGGTCCCTTGAGCAAGGGGAATGCATTGTCTAATCAGTTTACTCACCAAATTTGTGCAGTTAGTCAAGAATCTTATGAAGCTGCAGAAAAAACTCATTATCATTTTCATCTCAATGCTGGGTGTTTAAGACTTCATTTTGAGATATCTTGAGAGAAGGCCATTGATATTGTTTAAAAAATGCTCTCTGTGTACAGAACTTTTAACTGTTCCCCATTTGGGAGTTAATCCGCATGGTCTTGCTCCTAATCATTTATGACAAATGGATGTTACCCATGTTCCTTCTTTTGGGCACATACAATATGTTCACGTAACTGTGGATACATATTCTCATCTTATTTTTGCCTCGGCTCATACAGAAAACAATTACGGGATGTTAGAAGTCACTGTCTCCAGGCTTTTGCATACACGGGAGTTCCAAAAACTGTAAAAACTAATAATGGGCCAGCCTACACCAAAACAGGCTTTGCTAAATTTTGCTCTGAGTTCTCCATTTCTCATAAGGCAAAAATACCCTATAATCTTCAAGGACAAGCTATAGTGGAGCGAGTACATTGTACGCTCAAGCCTATTTGCATAAAACAAAAAGGAGGAATATGGTTCCAACCCCAGAGACCATTTGTCTTTTATTTTATACATTTTAAATTTTTGGACTGTTGATGCTCAATCTCATACAGCTGCTGACTGGCATTGGTGGCCAGACTCTTCCAGGATGCCTCATGTCAAATGGAAGAATCTAGCAGACAGCACCTGGTATGGTCCAGATCCTGTACTGGTGTGGGGAAGAGGGGCTGTTTGTGTTTTCCCACAGGATGCTGACAATCCAATATAGGTACCTGAGCGTCTGGTGCATGCTGTCTTACAAGTGAGGTGTATGATATCTGAGGAAGGAACAACTAAGGTTAATCTGTGACACACACAGATACACATGCACGTACCACTATGTGTTTGCAAAAATTTAATAAAAATAAACATTTAGAAAATAAAATATAAAATTAAGAACCAAATAATAATCAATTATCATTAATTGCATTGTCAATTCTCAGGGTGCCAGCGATAAACGGGTTTATGCCCTCCAAGTTGGACCCACCTGCCTCTCCCTGGCCAACCACTCCTCATCTTAACCCCTGTGCTGGTTCAGGATAAAGTCCACAGCCAGAACTGGCCAGGCCACCTTACATCTGTGTTTCCTGTACCCCAACACATTTCCCTAAGTGAACTTTTCTGAGATTTCTGTTCTTCTCAGCCTCCTCCCTCTTCCTTCTTTCCTAATTTCTCCTGGACCTTGAGATAACCTGTTAGGTGCTTGACAGAACGACCAATTTAAAGCAGCTGTGCCTGTCTGTGCTTCAGTCAGACACACCATGTTGTTCTTCTTTAGAAGGACTTCAGATGGTCCCCAAGGCCACATGCATGTGAGACCAGGGCTCTGTCATTGAGTTATACCTCATGGTCACCATGGGTTCTTCCATCAGTATTTTTTAAATTAATTCATTAACTGAATATTCCTGCCCATTGTTTTTAAAGTGTTAAAATAAATGATAAAAAGACATTTTCTTTCCATTATATTTTTAAAATCAATTCATTAACTGAATATTCCCACCCATTGTTTTAAAAATGTTAAAATCAATGATAAAAAGACATTTTTTTCCATTTTTAAAGATGAGTCTCATATAGCCCAGGCTGGCCTCAAACTTGCTCTGTAGCTGAGGATGATCTTGAACTCCTAATTCTCCAGCCTCCACTTTGCAAGTGCTGAGACCACAAGGGTGTGTCTCCACTCCTGTGTGCAGTGCTTAAGATGGGACTCAGAGCCTCATGCATGATAGGCAAGCACTCTGCCAACTGAGCTACATCCAAAGACCCCCAAAAGAAATGTGTTTATCTGATCAAAATTCCCACATTTAGTGTAAAGAAATCACAACCAGAGAAATATTTGCAACAAGTATTGAGAAAGAATCCTGCAGTTGGTTTATTATTTTTCACATAATTTTATTTTTGTAGTCAAATTCAATAATACGTTCCTTTGCAAATTTTTCTCTTTTATGTCTAAGCAAAAAGACCCCTGGTGACACGCCCCTCTCTCTTTCTCTCAATGAAAATAGATTCTTCTCCCCCCCCCCGACATTGTCCATCTTTCCTTTCCACCAGATCCACCCCACTCCACTCCTGTTTGGTCTTCTGAAAAGAGCAGACCTCCAAGAACAAAGTGAGACGCAATAAGACAAGGCAAAAGCCCTTCTATTGTGATAGGCTAGACAAGACAACCCAATAGGAGGAAGAGTCCCATAAGCAAGTTAAAGAGCCAGAGACACACCACTCCCACTGTAGGAGTCCCCCATAAACACCAAACTAGCAGCCATAACGTATACTTAGGTGCAAATCCAGATCTGGTTTTTAGATACTCTTGTAGAACAGCATGCATTTCTGGCCTGTCTATCCCATCCTGCTCCACTGCCTTCATTTTTATTTGTACTTACTGTTTGTGTGTGCACAGGCATGTGGGCATGGGTGTCTCAATGGGATGTGTTGCGGGACGTCCTCCCACTCCTCCAGCCTATCGCCGCTGAGATACCAGCCCCTTGGGCCGTGGTCTCTCTCCCTTTAAAAAAGCAGCCACTTCCCTCTCCTCTCTCTTCACTTCCTGCTCCGCCGGTGACTTGACTTCCTTCCTGGTTACGCAGAGGGCTGAAAGTGATCTGTAAGTTTTTTCCCCTTTAAATAAATATCACCCTATTAATCATAATCCCAAATTGGCATTGTTTGTGACTTACGCCTTCATTTGGCGCCCAACGTTTGGTTTTAGAACCTCTCCCGGCTCGCAGCCGCGAGTTCGGCTTGGCGGCCGCAAGTTTGGCTTGGCGGGCGCTTGTTCAGCTTGGCGGGAGCAGTTGCTTCCTCAGCCACTGCCTGTGGATTTAAACTCCACAGGCCCGCGAAGTCTCTGCCCGCGTGATTTGCTCTTTTCTGAGTCGTTTTCAAATCTCCCTTGCAAGCACAGCTCTTAAGTGGCACGAACCAGAGCACGTGGTTGCTGAAAGCTGCAACCCCTCAGGGTGACTCTGTCACGTGGAGGCATAAGCGGCTTCCAGGTTGCTCTTCCCTACCCCTGGATTCTGGTTTCTGGTTCCATCTCTGGAATTGATTTAATTACATTTACTTTGTTGAGCAACTTACATTTTCCAGTTTTTAACAAATACTAGGAGGACTCTGAAACAGGACCGTGTTTTTGTCGAGACTTGGCAACAGCGCCACCTGCTGGATAATAGGTAATATGGCAGTTCTCGTTTCCAACGCGAATTTTACTGTTCTGGTTACCAATACAATGGGTTATATCATGCAAGGTTTATATGACTATGGGGATAACTTAATTTACTGGTTACTGGGTTTCAGTATTTTTTTGCATATTCTATCATTTAGGAAGATCATGGCACTCCTAAGAACCATACAATCTTTACTAGAAACACATGCAGGTCAGGAGATTAAGGATTCAAAAGAGACAATAATAAAAAGACTTGAAATGATTGAAGAAATGATTGGAGCTGGTGAACAGAGTAATAAGGCACAAGGACAGAATACAATGCCAACACCAGCTATTAGAACTGGCTTACCAAAGGTTTTAGCAGCATACCCTATACTTAATTCTGACAAAGCGTCAACTTCTAAAGGCTCAAAGGGAGTCAGAGAAGCTAGATGGACGCCAATAGCAATGAATGATCTAAAAGAAATTAAGCAAGCTATTGTTAATTTTGGCTTGCACTCTGCATACGTAAAGGAAATGATAAGGACTTGGGCTTCTAATGCTAGAGCTACCCCCCATGATTTCCATCAGTTAGTGTCTGCAGTTTTAGATAATGGACCTTCCTTGATGTTTGGAATTTATTTCAGAGAAGAATCCAAACATATGGAACAGCAAGGAAGAGCAAAAGGTATTGAGGTTTCCCAAGATCAAATTCTTGGTGCAGGAGAATATGCTGATCCACAGGTCCAAGCTCTTTATGATGATGAAGTACTGTGTCTATGTCACCAAGCAGCTTTAAATGCTTGGAATAGGATACAAGATCCAGCAAAAAGGGTTGAATCATATACCAGAATTAGGCAGGGACAGAGAGAACCCTTTATTGACTTTTTGCAAAGATTAATTAAGGCTCTGGACATAGGGGTAACAGACCCAGAATCTAGACGAATACTTCTTGAATCTCTAGCTTTTGAGAATGCAAACATAGAATGCAAAAAGATAATTGGGCCTTTAAAGTCTAGATCAGCACCTATGGATGAATGGATTCAGCATACGATGAATGTTGAGACGTTTAGCTATAACGATGAATCTTGGGTAGGAGAAGCGATTTCCACAGCAATGAGGAGACATCAAACTGCCAGGTGTTTTAATTGTGGTAAATTAGGACATCTGAAAAGGGATTGCAGGCACAGAATTTCTAGGAATATTATCTCCTCTGGGAATGACAAAGATAGGAGACCTAGGCCTTCAGGTATATGTAGGAGATGCGGTAAAGGCCGACATTGGTCCAATGAATGCAGGTCAACAAGAGACAAACAAGGCAACCCGATACCGTCGGGAAACTCCTTGAGGGGCCTCTCGCAGGCCCCCAAGCCAACAGTGGCCCAGTCATTCCCAGTCACAGTGGAGAACGTGCCTCACCAAGAAAATTAAAAGCTCCAATTTCTGCTGTAAAAAGTAATACTGGTCTAAATGATGAAATCCATGTGGAGGATGAGTCAAAAAACCCAGTAGGACAGAGTAAACGTATATTTTGGCAGACTTCTATTAATGATCAAAGACCAAAGCTAAGAGTCTGTATAAATGGCACTTTTATTGAAGGCTTATTAGACACAGGTGCGGATGTAAGTATCATTACCCCAGAATCTTGGCATCCGAATTGGCCTCTTCAAGAGGTAGATGTTCAGTTCCTAGGAATTGGAACCCTATCTCGTGTAAAACAAAGCACAAGATGGGTTGAATGCATAGGGCCCGAAGGGCAAATAGGAAGACTAAGGCCATATATAGCCAATATTGCCATAAATTTATGGGGCCGTGACCTGCTACAGCAATGGAATACCCAGATTAACATTCCTGTAGTTCCAGGAACTCATAATTCTGGGAAGTATATGATGAGGTATTATGGAAAAAGGTCACTAGCCATTCAGGCTGTACAAGAACATACAGCAAATACCAAACCTTTAGAGGTACCAACAGCCCTACCTTTAAAATGGCTAACTGAGAAGCCAATATGGATCAAACAGTGGCCTCTAGCTGAAGATAAACTACAGGCATTGGAACAGCTGGTGCAGGAGCAACTAGATGCTCACCACATTGAAGAATCAACCAGCCCTTGGAATTCTCCTGTGTTTGTTGTAAAAAAGAAATCTGGTAAATGGAGAATGGTGACAGATCTAAGAGCTGTCAACAAAGTAATTCAACCTATGGGCTCACTACAATCTGGAATTCCTTTGCCTTCTCTGTTACCAAAACGATGGCCTCTTATAGTTATTGATTTGAAAGATTGTTTTTTCACTATACCGTTACAAGAAAAGGATAGAGAAAAATTTGCCTTTACAGTGCCTACTTATAATAATTCTCAGCCCAATAGGAGATATCAATGGACTGTCCTCCCACAGGGTATGCTCAATAGTCCTACACTGTGCCAATATTTTGTAAGTAAGCCATTGGAAATAATTCGTAAACAATTCCCCAAGTCCATTATTTATCATTACATGGATGACATCTTGTTATCTGATTCAAATAAAGATACTTTAGAAAGGATGTTTGAAGAAGTAAAAAAAGTCTTGCCTAGGTGGGGATTACAAATTGCCCCTGAAAAGATTCAAAGAGGAAACTCTATTAATTACCTAGGTTACAGAATAGGGTTAGAGAAAATTAAAACGCAAAAGGCACAAATTAGGAGAGACCGCTTAAAGACTCTTAATGACTTCCAAAGATTGTTAGGAGACATTTCCAGTCTACGACCAGCTGTTGGGATAACACCTGATCTAATAGTTCATTTAAACAAAACCTTAGATGGTGATAAAGATTTGAATAGTCCAAGAGAACTGACAGCTGAAGCAGAAAAGGAACTGACAATGATTGAGGAAAAATTACAGGAGGCACATGTGGATAGGGTGAACCCAAATCTTAGCTGCATCCTAGTCATATTGCCTTCCAGAATTTCTCCTACAGGGATTCTAATGCAGAGGGAAGATATTATTTTAGAGTGGATATTTATACCTAATAAACCAAGTAAAAAATTAAAAACTTATGTGGAAAAAGTCTCTGAATTAATTATAAAAGGTAAGCTGAGACTTCGTCAACTAGCAGGTATAGACCCAGCAGAAATTATAGTGCCTTTTACTACTGAAGAAATAAAAAAGTTATGGGAAGACAATGAACCATGGCAAAGAGCTTGTGCTAATTTTTTGGGAGAAATTAATAGCAACTATCCCAAAAGTGGTAGACTTAACCTCATAAAAAGAACTTCTTGGATTCTTCCTAGAATTGTACGTGATGCTCCAATAACTGGAGCCCGTACGTTCTATACTGATGCAAATAAATCAGGGAAAGCAGGTTACAAGTCAGATGAATTGAGTAAGGTGGAACAAAGCCCTTATAATTCTGTCCAGAAGGCAGAATTATATGCTATTCTTATGGTGCTAAGGGATTTTAAAGAACCTCTTAATATAGTTACAGATTCACAATATGCAGAAAGAGTTATCTTGCATATTGAAACCGCTGAATTTATACCAGATGACACAGAGTTGACTTCATTGTTTATCCAGGTACAAGACATAATCAGGAACAGGCTTTGTTCGATGTACATAACACACATCCGGTCCCATACAGGTCTGCCTGGTCCTCTAGCCCAAGGCAATGCTGAGATTGATCAATTATTGATTGGAAGTGTGTTGCAGGCCTCAGAATTTCATAAGAAGCATCATGTCAATAGTAAAGGCCTAAAGAAAGAATTTTCCATTACTTGGCAACAAGCTAAGGACATTATAAAGAGATGTCCTACTTGTTCTTTCTATAATCAAACACCGTTGCCTGCAGGGAGTAACCCAAAGGGCACTAAGAGAAATGAAATCTGGCAGATGGATGTGTTCCACTTTATGGAATTTGGTAAATTAAAATATGTACACCACACCATAGACACGTATTCAGGTTTTCAATGGGCTACTGCCCTGAGCTCAGAAAAGGCTGATTCAGTAATCACACATTTATTGGAAGTTATGGCCATCATGGGTATACCTGCACAAATAAAGACAGACAATGGTCCAGCATATGTATCTAAGAAAATGAAACGCTTTTTTGATTATTATAATATAAAACACATTACAGGTATACCAAATAATCCTACAGGTCAGGCAGTTATAGAAAGATCAAATCGTACTATAAAGGATATGCTGAACAAACAAAAAGGGACCGAAAATACCCCCAGAAATAGATTACATAATGCTTTATTAACCTTGAATTTTCTTAACGCTAATGAGAAAGGAACGACAGCAGCAGAAAGACATTGGATAATGGAAAAGTCTGCTGAACTAAATCAACCGATTTATTTCAAAGATGTGCTGACCTCTCAGTGGAAGCCAGGAGATGTGCTACGTTGGGGAAGGGGTTTTGCTCTTGTTTCCACAGGAGAAGAAAAATTGCGGATACCATCAAAATTAATAAAGTTTCGATTTGAAGAGGAGAAACCTCTTGGAAAGGAGAAATGACAACTTATCCACAATGATGATATTCATACAGGTGGTAAGAAAAACATATAGAATGGGGGCAGGGTTCTGTTCTTATCTCCACAGGAAAACACTCATCTTTGAGAAATTCAAGGGACCCTGGATGTTTGGATACTGACAGATGGAAAAATACCTGCCCGATAGGAAATATCAAGAAAACTGAATGGGTTGTGTAAGTAATATTAAACCATATTTCTAAATTTATAAAGCTGGTTTTGAAGTTGGACTCTGGCTCAGTCCCTCTCCAATTCCAAGCCTGTTAGTAAGAGAAAAACCCAGAGTTTCTGGAGTTTCTGTCTCATGTCAAGAGCCATGATGTGGGACAGAAAGAAATATGAGTTTAGAAAACATCTTTGCTTTTCTTCATATCTATCATACTTTTCATTGAATATATCTATCATGTCTTTCATTGAATATATATATATATATATATATATATATATATATATATATATATATATGATTAATGCTTAAGTTTTTCATAATGAACAATGAGTTTTTCCTGAAGTGACATTTGAAGTTTCCAGGAAGAAGATGGGGCCCCATAACAACAACTCCACCTGGTTGATATGACGTCATGATACTGATAGCGCTACAATAAGACCTGCTTTGGGTACCAGCTGCACAAGACAGTTCCAACTTGGTTAGCTGAAATGGTGCACATCTTGTACAACATTCTGGCCAGACCTCCACAAAATACTCAGAAACTATTTGCAATTTTAAAAGACATTGATCTTGAAATTTAACCATCATTTTACTTTCACAGGATCCCCCAGAAAGAACGTCGCCCCTATGACAGCTGGAAGTAATTTTAGAGGACGACGTCCCCTCTCCCAGTAAAGTTTGCCCTTGGGTTTAGGGACATCATTTAGGGGTTGATTATAATTAGTATACGATTGAGGGTTGGGGGAGGAATTTTATAAGCTCAGGGATCATTTTGAAAAAAAAAAAAAAGAGGGATGATGGGATAATAGATTTGTAATTGTGAGTTACTGTTGTTAGACAAATATATTGATATAGATTCTTGTATATTGATACAAAGTTAAATTGTATTGACTATTGTATGCATTCATGTTTCTACCTCTGTTTAAAACATTTTTTATGTATTGACATATATATATTGTATATATTTACCATATTGCAGTGTACATTTCTACCTCTGATTAAGATACTTATATAATGTTCGTGTATTGGTATATATTTACCCACTGCAATGTATATTTGTACATTGTTTATATTTGGAGGTCATTGTCCTCATTTGTTTCACAGTCGTTTATTGTCTTAGTCTTTAAGTTAGATAGATATTGAGAATTATATAGACTAATAGTCATCTAAGTTTGTCATTTATAATTAGACTAATCAGGTTCTTTAGATATATAGAGATTATACTCAGTATAGATAGATAATCTTCAACTTCTTCAAAGAGCTGTAGAAAATGGCCTTTAATCTAACTCAGAGTTTTGTGGTAGTGAGACACAATTGCTCCTGGCAACACCACTCTATTCCCGAGAGAATGTTGAGCACCAAAGACACTCCACCTGGAGCATTTCTTTTTGGCAGAACTGGCCTTGGGGCAAAGAAATGCCCATACCTCAACCACTGACAAAGATACAGAGCATGCATCAATGGATAAAACAGGGCTGTCTTATCCTGCCAAGACAGGGTAAGATAGTTTTGAAAGTTGCTTGCCTTTGAAAATGGTGTGTCAGTTATGTTAGGCCTTAGCCAAAGTTGGTTGCTTCAACGCTGCTAATGTGACTTTGGGTGATTGCCTAGGTAGCTAGTTGTCTCTGTGATTTGTTGCATGTTTTGGAAGTTGTTTTACTGAACTTCCTAATTACCCAGGTAACATTATTTCCCTTCTCAGATCTTTGATGGGGTTGAAGACTATATAAATGTAGTTACTTTCTCTCATGACTTGGCCAAGTTATTTATTATACAAGACCTAAGCTAGTTAGAATAGCATATTTGTACTTATTGTATATAATTTCATAGTAGGTTTAGAACTCTCTTATTTAAACAGAAGGGGGAGGTGTTGCGGGAGGTCCTCCCACTCCTCCAGCCTATCGCCGCTGAGATACCAGCCCCTTGGGGCGTGGTCTCTCTCCCTTTAAAAAAGCGGCCACTTCCCTCTCCTCTCTCTTCACTTCCTGCTCCGCCGGTGACTTGACTTCCTTCCTGGTTACGCAGAGGGCTGAAAGTGATCTGTAAGTTTTTTCCCCTTTAAATAAATATCACCCTATTAATCATAATCCCAAATTGGCATTGTTTGTGACTTACGCCTTCAGGATGCTCAGAGGACTTTTGGAGTTGAATTCTTTCCTTCCAACTTGCTTTGAAGCAGGGTCTCCCCCTGTTGTGTCTCCTCACCACAGAGTGCAAGATGGCTGCTGAGACAGCCTCCCTGTGATTCTCCCACCTCTGCCTCCTGTCTCCCCAAAGCAGTGCTGCAGTTGCAGATGCTCATGACATCTGGCTTTTTATGTTGGTTCTGAGGGATCAAACCTCACAGAAGATGTTTTATCTAGTAACTCTGGTTGATTTTTTATTAATTTTTAATTTATGTGTATGTTATTGTCAGTGTGGTTACATATTTAGAAGCAAGTGTCTGTGTGGACATACATGCGGAGGCCAGGTAACAACCTTGGAAACCTTTCCCTGGACCCTTTATGCCTTTTCTTTCTTTCTTTCTTTCTTTCTTTCTTTCTTTCTTTCTTTCTTTCTTTTTTTCTGTGGTCTTTCTCTGTCCTGGAACTCACCAAGTAGGCCAAACCAGCTGGCAGTGAGCCCAGGGATTTGCCCGTGTTCCCTCTGCAGTGCTGGGATTACAAGTGCATGGCGACAGGCACCAGTCCCTCCAGATGTGACTCAGACCTTTGTGCTTAAAAGGTGTCCTAGATGGAGTTCCTATTGCTATGATAAACACTATAACCAAAGCACTCAGGGAGGAAAAGGCTTATTTCATTACACATCCCAATCACAATCCATCATCAATGGAACTCAGGGCAGCAATTCTAGGCAGGAACCTGGAAGAGGAACTGCAGCAGAAGCCATAGAGAAGGGCTACTTACTGGCTTGCTTTTTGTGGCTTTCTCAGCCTGCTTTGATCATAGCATCCAGGACCACCAGCCCAGACATGGTACCACCCACAGTGAGCTGGGTTCTCCCACATCAATCAAATTAAGAAAATGTTCTACAGACTTGCCTATGAGCAATCTGATGGATGTATTTTCTCAGTTGAGGTTCCCCTTCTCAGATACCTACAGCTTTGTCAAATTGACAAAATAACTAACAAGGCAAGTGCTTTCTGGACTGAGCCATCCCCTCAGTAGCTGACCTGCCTTTTCTCCTCTCAGGACTACACTTTCTTAGTGACTCTAACCTTATCCATGACAGTGGCTGAAGTGACTCTTTCCTTCTCAGTAATTACTCAACCACTATGCTTCCAACAACTTTATTTTTTGTTTTGTTCTTTTGAGACATTCTGGGAAAGAAGGTGAAATATACGTATAGATATATGCACCTACATTCGCACACACACATACATATATATGTTTGGCTACACTCCCTGTTAAGATTGGGACAACAAAGAAATTCGTTATATAAGAAATGTCTGGAAATGAATAGTAATGGTGCCTGCTCGGCAAAATGAATGTGCTGTAAGCCACTGGACCACATATTGCAGAGTTCAAATGATATATCGTATGTTACATCCATTTATACCTGAGACAGGGTCTTACTATGTAGCCCTAGCTGGCTCAGAACCTGCTATGTAGACTAGATGAACCTTGAACTCACAGAGATCCGTCTGTCTCTGCCTCTCGAATGCTGGAGTTACAGGTGTGCTCCACCACAGTCAATTTTAAAGTGATTTTTAGGTTGGGTGGTGCAAACCTGTGATCCCAGTGGAAGGTGGAGGCAAAGAGATCAGGAGTCTATGGTCATTAGCTACACAGCAAGTTCAACACCAGTCTGGGCTGCATGGACTTCAACTTTAAATAAATGTTAAGAGCACTGGCTTTGTGATTGTGAGGACCAAAGTTCAAATCCCATCACCCATGGAGGAAGCTAGGTGTCCCTGCATATGCTGTGACACTAAGGAGGTGGAGGCAGGAAGATGGCAGAGTTTGTTGGCTTTCAGTCTAGCTGATACTTGAGCCCCCATATCACAGAGAGATGCTGTTCCTGAGGAAAAGATAGAGAATGTACAAGAGGACTCACAAGCCTCTTCTGTCCCCAAAATCATATTCAGGTGCTCAACTCTATCCTGTGTGTGTGTGTGTGTGTGTGTGTGTGTGTGTGTGTGTGTGTGTGTGTGTATGCTCATTGCTTGTTTGTGTGTATGTACACTCAGCAGACACATACTACAGACATACATAAAAGAAATGGCTAAAAGATTTTTAGTAGTATTTGATTAACTATTTCACACATTTTACAATGTATTTTCATTGTATCTACACCAAAAATGAGCAGCATCTTCAGCAATAGGTTCTTATCATCTAGTTATGTAGGGAACCAAGAGCAATGGCAATAGTCTGTGTGGTATTGGGGGCTCTGAGCCACGCTCACCAATAAGGCATAGGGAGGCAAGCCATTTCTGGCACTGAGATTTTGATTCAATAACTCACATCCAAGGAGCATCTTTGTCCACCCTGGCAGGCTACTTCTGTTCTAACAAGGACTGTTACTAGAAAATGACTGTTTAGATCTGTGTGACTTAGAGATTGCTCTTTGTAAGGGATGACATGAGCGTCTGAGGACATTCCTACCAGGAAGTAAAGTTGTCATTGTTCACCCAGTTCTCAGCATCAGCATCTGTTCCCTTCTTTCTGTGTGAGGTTCAAAGAGCTATTCCTCATCCTGCATCCCCCAAAAGAGAAAAGATACCCATGCCCTTCTGTCCATTCCCCCAATCTGACAAGAACCCACTTGTTACTTGAGTGTAGGATCCCAGCCTGAGCCATGGCAGCTCTAACAATCCAGTCTTGGCCACTTGTCCTCAACAGGACAATTAGAGAGGCAGATCACAGTGAAAAACAGAGGAAAGAGGCTTTCTCAGCTTACAGGAGCCTTAAAGTTCTTGCCTTTAAGATTTCTCCATTCAGGCTTCAATTAAAGATGCCTGGATGAGCTAAAGGGGGCCTAAAAATCCGAGGGTAAAGATCTAGGGGAAAGAAGTCTACTCCCAACAGGTTCCGTTTATCCATAATTTTTTTTCTTCAATCCATTATTTCTCATGGTTCCTCTTGTTCTCCCTTGTTCCTTGTTCTATGTTGTTCTCAGTTCTACCTGTTACAAATGTTCCCAGACATATATATCCTTAAAACCAGCAATTCCTCAGCCCTGGCAGGTTCCAGGGCCAGATTCTTTTGCCCCATAGAAAGTCAGATAAAGGTTTTCACACACACACACACACACACACACACACACACACACACACAGAGAGAGAGAGAGAGAGAGAGAGAGAGAGAGAGAGAGAGAGAGAGAGAGAGAGTCTGTATATGAACTCCTTAATGGGGAAAGTTGGTTAAGAGAATTAAATCAGAGAATTCTATTGGGAAGGTTAGTGTACTACACTACATTTTTAGGTGGTAGAAAGAGCTAAAAGGTTTATTTTCAGTAAAATTATGAACAGGGCACAGATTGTTTAAATCAGACTACCACTTCCCAGCATGCATAGAGGCTACCAGGTAACCTACATAAACAGTCAGGGAGAAGCTGATGACCCTTGATCAGATAGCACACACACCAGACATTGCAGTCTTTATAGTCTAGGTCAGGAGTTAGACTTAGTGCTCTAAACCAAGAAGACAGCCAGGCCTCTAAATTAATGCTTCTGGGCTATGCTGTTATCAGTTGTTGTGATTGTGGGTGTTGTGGGTCTTTCTCTGGATTGCAGAAAATTATTTCTTCTGCTGTCCTTGAGGGTCCTGAACTAAAGTCATCAGTGAACTGAGGTGGAGGTGAGCAAAAGGAGTTAAGAATCTTTGAAGTGGGATAAAAGCAGAGCAGCAGCGTGGGCAGGTAATGCTCTATGCCTGGACCCTAAGCACTGACCAAATGCCTGCTGATAAAGATAATTGCAGGAAAGTAAAGATCTGTGCTTACCTTGGAGAGAGGAAAAAATCCTGGCCGTGGGAAACTGTTCTGAACTAGGGAATTAACTCCCAAATATGTAACAGAAGGGAAGCCAGCTATAGCGAAAAATCTACAGCAAAGGACAGCCACTTTATTCACAAAACAAGAACACCAAAAGCCTTGCCTTTGGGCTTAGCCTTTAATGGATCCCTTGGTTCTGATAAGTCGCTCATGAAAAGATGACTGGGCAGTTCTATGTAATGTAGCAGCTTGCAGCACTCAGCTTGGCCAGATTGGGAAGAGGAACAAGGAGGTCCAGTGACAACCCCCCAAAACCATATTTGGGATTTGACACATCTGACACAAGGTTTAGGGTTAAATAGAAGGCAAGACATATGCATAGCTAAGCAATCTCAGTTCTGGTGTAGCTCCACCCACTGTGAGGCATCATCCTCTGTCTCCAGTCTCTCCTGCAAGTTGATCTGAGGGGTTATCAGAACTGTGTGAACTCTCTGGGAGATCAGTTCTTTCACTGACTGGATCCAAGCTTTGCCTTTTCCTTCTCCCAGCTTCTTCAGAATTCTTTGGTGATGCCAGTTCCTTGGAATCCATTGCTTCAGTATCTGATGGCAAAGATTCTGAGAAGCATCTTTAGAATATCTTCATTCCTACTGGGAAAGTTCTATGCTGACTTCCTTTATCTCTTCCTAGACCCCAGGTCCACCTCTCCAAGCCCCATCCTACAACTTCTGTATGCAGCAAAAATGCTCTCATGGCCACAGAAGGTCAGATGAGTGAAGACAATTACATCCTGAATCTGGGAACCAGAGTTGGGTTGGCAGTGGCTGCTGCTGTACTCCTGGATGGGGTTTTGGGATTGCTGGTGTTCCTCAGGTGGAAGAGGAGGAACAGTAAGTGGTCCAAGACTGCACCCCAGCACAATTCCTCATGTGTTTTCACAGGAAAATCTACATCAGAGTCATCGAAGGGGATTGCTGACAGCACAGATCCTAGGACTCAGGTAATGGCTCAGTCAGTAAAGTGCTTGCCATGCAAGCTTGCTTATCTATCACCACAATCCTTGTAATCCCAGTGCTGAGCAGGAGGAGACAAGATCACCCCCCGAGGCTGAGGGCTACTCATACTAGCCTAATTGTTGACCCCCAGGTCCTAGTAAGAGAGTCTGCCTTTAAAAACAACAAGGTGGACAGCTTTTGAGTAGTAATAGCTAAGGGTGGCATTCAGCCTCCCCAAGGCAGATCCCTGGTGGCCTCCTCTAGAGTTCAGAGTCAGGTTCTGAGGCTTCTGCTTAGAGTAGCTGGGGTCTTTTGTTGCTGATGTTTCAGTTTAGTTTTGCTGGAGTCGTGCACTGCTAACCCCACTGGAAATTTGCTCTAAGCCGGTTCCCCAAGTGAGACCTCTGAGGGTTCAGTCTGTGAAGCGCACAGTCCAGTCACAGCTCAGTTCTTCTCTGTTGACTCAGTCATTTCATCATCAGTCCACCCCTTTTACAGAGGAGAAAGGGCCTGCCTAGGAGAAAGCCGGGGGAGGGAAAAGCAGAAGGGACCGGAAGTACCCTCAGCTCAGAAGTATTGCTCTACTTCCCAAAGTTTGACTTGAAACTGGAGAATTCCAAGTAGATGAATTTCCAGCTTCACAGTAACTGTGGGTGATGGGGGAGGCATCCCAAAGATTGACTGTTCATTTCAGAGAGAGCTGTGGTGTCGACAGACACAGTCAGAGCAGAGACAAGTGGGTAGGGGAGCTCTCAGAGGAAGAAAAATTGCATACAATGTCAAAGAATAAATAATGACAGCGGGATGCAGTGAGATGGCTCAGGAGGTCAAGACACTGGAAATGCTAGAACACACAGGACCAAAGGAAAGAACTGACTCTTGTATGTTGTTCTCTGACACACACACACCATGGCCTGTGCACACTCACACACATGGTGAATAAATAAATATAATACAATTAAAAATTAAAACAATGACAGCCACTGTGATCCACACCTCAGTCTGTGCACCTGGGAAGGGGAGGCAGGAGAATCTTGACTACATGAGAATTTATCTCAAACTCTCTCCCTTCCACAGAATAGCCAAGAAAGTGCTGGAAGTCATGTAGGACTCTCTCTGGCCTTCCAGGAAAGGGAATCCATGTCAGGAACTCTTGAGTAGTGTGGTGCTGGCGAAGGTGACAGGAGATGACAAGAGGGAACCTTGTAAGTCAAGTCCCCAAGCCTCTGATACCACTGGCAAAATGAAGTGGCCACCTCAGCACCCTGCTGTGATGACATCAGCATGTGTGAAAGTTCTCAGGGTTTAAGAGTGTCACTGAGACTGGTTACTGGGGAGAAAGGTGTTTACTAAGAGTTACCAATGCCACAGACAGTCAGAAAGGTAGTGGCATGTCAGCATGGCACTGGGGCTATAAGATTTCAGGCCCCGCCAACATGGCATCCTTCTGAGAATAGTGGTGGTTTTACTGCACAAGCCTAAACCAGGAAGGAGGGAGGAAAGGGAGCAGGATGTGTGGCCACTAATGCCCTCTGACATAAGTCACTCCCCAGCTGAGAAACCCTGGGCCTGGATGGAAGTATGTCAGCTGGAGAGTCACAGTGTCTCAGTAGTGTATCTGTGAGACCTGAAGGGTAGTGCTGCAGCCTGAGCAGCTGCTGGACTCTAACCTTGCAGTCGTAGGGTGTAGAGGACAGACTGGACGTGGGCCTGGCTGCATCAGTTTACCACTGGGGCTGCACATGGAGACAAATGGCCAGGACCAGGAACATTTTGAGGCAAAAGCTTTCAGACTCTGTGATTAGCCCCGTGTGGTAGTGCATGTCTGTAAGTCAGTGTGTGGAAGGTGCAGGCAGGAAGACCAACATTCAAAGTCATCCTTGGGTGCAGAAGATCTCAAACAAACAAAGATGAGTGATTAGACTGGTACTGGTGCCAGAGAACAGGAACAAGTCTCATTTGTTGGAAAACACTTTGATGAAACCACCATGCCATATGGGGACTGAAGGAGGAAGTCTGTCTGAGCGTGTGCAATGGCAGTTACTTTTCCACTGTTGGGATAAAACATCATGATCAAAAGTACCTTGTGGAAGGAAGAGTTCATTCTGGCTTGCGTCTCCAAAGGAAGGTTAATAATGGTGGGGCAGCTGAAACACAACACTGAGCAGTTGCATCTCAACCACATGCAGAAAACACAGAGAGAAAACAGAAGTGAGGTGGGAAACACATTGTCAAAACACACCCCCAGTGACACGCACCTCTTCCAGAAGACTGCCCCTCCTAAATCCTCCATAACCTCCCCAATATGAGCAAGGGTACAAACAGGTGAGCCTGTGGCAAAGATTCTTCATTCAAACTTGCACAGGGGTAGACTGAGCCTCTCAGGCAGAAATATATTTGAAGTGCCTGTGTGGATCTGACAGAGCTGTCAAAAAGACAAGACAAAACAAAACATGTATTTATAAGTCAAAAGAGAAAAGATAGACAGATGGTTCAGGAGTTAGGAACAGGTGCTGCTCTTGCAGAGATCCAAGTTCAGTTTCTCCCATAGCTCCTTCTTTCAGTCTAAGATCCCTGCTCCCAAAGACATCCTCGCACACCAGGTCCCCAATGCTACGGAGCTCAGGCAAAAGAAACTGGCAAAGCAGGGTGAGCTGCCCAGGGACATGCGCAAGGCACAGGCCCGGCTCCTCAGCCCTCCTGCACCAAAGGCCAAACTCAGGCTACAAGACATTGTTTAGCAGCTCAGCATCAAGCCTCTCTACCCAGCAAGCCAGGGATTTTAGCCTTGTGCATCATGGCCCCTGAGAAGAGAAACGTTTCCACAGGGGTCAGCCAAGACCTTCAGAGCAGTCAGGTGTTTATGATTCATAACAGTAGCAAAATTACAGCTATGAGGTAACAATAAGAATAATTGTATGGTTGGGGTCCCCACAACATGACAAACTGTATTAAAGGGTCACAGCATCAGGAAGGTTGAGAACCACTGTATAAGCCCTCTCATCAGCAGTCCCCAGGCCTCTTAAGTAGCATTAATCACATTTAAATATGCACACATGCATTTGATTTTGTCATACCAATATGTAATAAATATTAAAAATATTTTATTGTACTAAAAATGAATGAAAATTTTAAGTGGGCATAGGTTTTGTAAGAAAATGAAAAAACAATTAACAGTCTAGATTCCTGGGTCATGCACCATGTATCTAAGGGATCGGCTATTATGATGATGCCCCTTGAAAAATTCATTTTTGTTCCATCTGATCCCCAAATGCAACGTGGACGAGAGTGTAGTCTATTTTATTATTCAAGGAAAATTTTGTTCCAACTTAACGGAAAAGCACCTCATGGAAGGAAATGGAGACTGGGGGTGGGGAGCACATTCCTATTCTCCATGGAGGTCAGACACAGGACAGACAGACATCTGCATGGCAGGAAGGAGAACTTAAAGGAGTAAGCAGGTGATGGGGAAGTGTTTAGATCAGAAAGAGAAAGAAAAGAAAAGTGACAAGTTCTGAGTATTTCAGGAAAGTCGGCAGGCATATGAACAAGCATGGCTGCACATGGTAAGATGCTGTGCTAGACAGTGGGGTTCTGAGATGGGACAGTGCAGCATTTATTAAAGGTAAAATCATTTGACCTCTAGCATGGCTTAAGGGAACACTTCTTTCTAGGGTGACCCCTTGGCCATGCTGACACTGTCCACCTGGGATATTTGGACACTACACAGACATTCTATTCTCTTGTCAGGCAGTTAATCTTCCTTCCTTTCTTTGTTTTTTGTTTTGTTTTGTTTTTCAAGAGAGGGTTTCTCTGTAGAATAGTCCTGGCTGTCCTGGAACTTGTTCTGTAGCCCACACTCACATGATATATCATATCAGTCCATGACAGTCAAGGCAACTCAGCACCAACGGTTCGAGATGGATCTTGGCATAAGCCCCCAGAAAGGTCAGCCATTGAGGTGACAAGACCTAGTTTTTTACATACATTTTTATTGATATTTACTGAGCTTTACATTTTTCTCTGCTCCCCTCCCTGCCTCTCCCTTCCCCCTTCAACTCTCCCCAAGGTCTCCTCTTTCCCA
The DNA here is from genome assembly GCF_037038515.1 of Microtus pennsylvanicus. Taxonomy (NCBI): domain Eukaryota; kingdom Metazoa; phylum Chordata; class Mammalia; order Rodentia; family Cricetidae; genus Microtus; species Microtus pennsylvanicus. The sequence goes on along the minus strand of NC_134590.1, from coordinate 97,303,404 downwards.
ATTTACTCAGGAGATCTTGTCTTTTTATACTTTCTACTTCCCATGTAGATTATATCTATGTAAGTCTCTCTTAGTGTCCGCATTGTTATCTAAGTTCTCTTAGATTGTGGTTTGTAAGCTGGCTTTCTTTGCTTTATATTTATAAACCACTTATGAGTGAGTAAATGTGATAATTGTCTTTCTGTGTCTGGGTTACCTCACTCAAAATAATGTTTCTTAGCTCCATGCATTTTCCTGCAAAATTCAAGCTGTCCTTATTTTTTTCTGCTATGTAGTACTCCATTGTGTAAATGTACCACATTTTCCTCATTCATTCTTCAGTCGAGGGGCATTTAGGTTGTTTCCAGGTTCTGGCTATGACAAACAGAGCTGCTATGAACATAGTTGAGCACATGTCCTTGTGGCACGATTGAGCATCCTTTGTATATATACCCCAAAGTGGTATTACTGTGTCTTGAAGAAGGTTGTTTCCTAATTTTCTGAGAAATTGCCACACTGACATCCAAAGGGGCTGTACCAGCTTGTATTCCCACCAGCAATGCAGGAGGATTTCCTTTTCCCCACAACCTCTCCAGCATAAGTTGTCATCGGTGATTTTGATCTTGTCCATTCTTAAAGGTGTAAGATGGAATCTCAGAGTTGTTTTGGTTTTCATTTCTCTGATGACAAAGGGTGTTGAACATTTCCTTAAGCGTCTTTCAGCCATTTTAGATTCCTCTGTTGGACAAGACCTAGTTTTACACTGTTACCCTCAGCAGTCTAAGGAGTACCATAAGCTTTTAGGAATTTTGACCCAGGACAAATTGTGATTTTTGGTTTTGAAACTGAAAAGAATTTCAGGAGTGGCCATGATAGCAAGGATTTTTAAATAGGCTTGAGTGTGAGGAGATACCTATCAGTGAGAGCAGTTGCCTGAGGCCTTGCTGCTAGTGCCACCAGCTGAGCCACCACCATGCTGTTCTGATCCTCTGAAAGCCTGAGCCAAAATTAACCTCTACCTCTCTTACACTGAGTCTTGGCATCAATGTGGGAGGAGCCATGGGAGAAGAACTCCAAAGAGATGGCTTCTGGTCAACTGTGATTGGTCCATGGCTCTGTGACCTCACAAGGAACCATTGTGATAAATGAGAGAGGTCCACCCATATTAGTCACCAGCTAGGCCTAGATCTTGTCCTTAGAATGCAGTGAATCTGTTGGTTGGCTGCAGAGGACTTGACTAAAGACTTAGGTCTTGAGAGACTTTGATATTTATTGTCTGTTTTTGGAACTAAATATCTGTGATCACCGCTGACCTGGACATTGTGAGTGTGCTTCCCAGTGGGGTCTGGTTTGTACCTGAATTTTGACTGATGTGGTTTAGATTTAGTTAGTGCCTGTCCTGCAGTTTATTTTATTATCAATCATTTTCTATTATTCTCTACAATTCATCTTTAACATTTTGTACATTGGTTTATTTCTTTATGTTAAGTTTTCTTAACTTAGCTGTAAAAGATAACGGATTTGGTTTGGTCATGTGTTTGGAGCATACACACCTACCTTGTTACTTCCCTCAGCATTTCCCTGTGGTTGTAAATTCTCTTATCATGTTAAGAGTCTTCTCCTGCCCACCTTGCCACTCGTTAAACAAAACATGCTCTGAAAAGTCTTGAGAGATGACAATTTCCTCATGGCCTTGCAGTGTCACAGACAGGTCGTCATCCTTTCGATGTCCACAAATATGAGTTTAAGGGAACGGAACTAAGTGCCATGAGGGTAGAGATGAAGAGGGCTGCAGTAGTTGGAGTCATCAGAGAATTTGAGGGTCTGCGTGAAAAGGGCCTTGAGGAAGCTTGTGTGTTCACTGTCTAGTCCATAGCCCTGTCTCTAACCCAGGGTAGTCCAAAGCCAACTGAGTCCACTCTTGGTACTGCAGCTGTTATTAAAGTCCAGATGTCCTCAAGATTTGTGTGGGGGAGGTTTCACATCATCTCATCTCTGGATTTCCAGTCTCTAACAGGGTTGCTGTTCAGGAGGTTGTAAAGCCCTATGGTGGTGGAACCCAGCAGGAAAAATGGAGTCATTAGAGGCAACAGGACATGAAAAAGCCATGTAAGCAGCTGCTTCAGACCCATCTTCCCAAGTCCCCAACATGGTTTCCCTGTCCCCTGATTGTCTGAGCCATAGCACAACCTATGGAACAAATGTTGCTCTTTCTCAGGGAATTGGTCATGGCAGTGAGAAAACCAATGCAGTCCTTGGAGACAGAAGGTGAAGATTTTTGTTGCTTTAGTTTTGGTTGTGAATAGCTGTGATTGGTTCATTTCCTCCTATGGCCTCACTGGAGCCACTGTAAGAAGTTGCAGGCTCCGCCCACATGAGGCCCTAGCTGGGGTTTCTCACATTGCAGTGTTTGCTATTGCTGGGTTGGCTGCATAGTTGTTGAGCTCAGACATTGATTCCCATAAACCTTGATGTTACTGATCTACGAAAACAGATGCTGCTCATTTGCTTTGACATCCAAACAGTGAGTTTGCTTCCTGTTTTGCTGGTTTTGATTTATGTCTATGAATCGGTTCTAAATTTAATTTGTGCTATTCATTCAGTTTCTTTTTTCTAGTCCCACATTTCAATTTTTTTTTTTTTTTTTGGATTTTTCGAGACAGGGTTTCTCCCTAGTTTTTGATTCCTGTCCTGGAACTAGCTCTGGTAGACCAGGCTGGCCTCGAACTCACAGAGATCCACCTGCCTCTGCCTCCCGAGTGCTGGGATTAAAGGTGTGCGCCACCACCGCCCGGCCCATATTTCAATTCTTAAGCGTGATTTATTGTCATTTTTTAATTAATTTATTTTTTTGGTTTTCAAAGTTTTATTAGTATGTACAAGCTGTAAAAAGCCAGCTGTTTCGTCAATATGTGAATGTTTATCACATCTACCTGTGCTATCTATTATCGCATAAACCCTTTGAAGCACTTAAATGCTCATCTATCCTGGTAACTATCTTCCATACTTGCTAAGTTGCACCCTAGAGCACTGCAAAAAGACCAAAGACATGTAATGTGTATCATGAGGTAAGTCCATTTCATTACAGCATCCCTGTGTCAGGGAAGGCTAGCATCCTTTAGATGACCATCTATAGGAGTTTTAGATAAAGGAATTGAATATGTGAAGTGTAGTCAGAATACTTAAAGAACACAGCATCCTAGTGCAAAGGGCATTGGGGAAGACCATAGGTTCATTCTCTGACTAGTCCATACCTGTGTCTCTAGCAAAGGTCAGCACAGAGTTGCTGAGTCTGTCCACCTTGTTACTATGGCACTTGTTACCTTGTTACTATGTTACCTGCTTACTATGTTCTTAAAGTCAAAGTGTCCTGCTCAGGTTTTACAGGAATGGTCTCACACCTTATCATGTGTCTGAATATCTGGGCTCTAGCAGGGAGGTGTAGTTTGGGGAGGTCATGAAAGCCCAAGGTATCAGGAGTAATTGTGTGACTGGATGCTCCAGGGACCTGCCAAAGTCATGTACCCAAATGCTTTAGACCTATCTTCCCAAGTCCCCTGTTCCTCGTCTTCCATCCCTCCATGTCCTGTGAGAGCCTAAGAGAAAGGTTATCCTTTGTCATTTAAGTTGTTTCTTGTTGGGAATTTGCTCTGGAACTTGGTAGAGAATCATCTTTTGGGCCATTTGCTGTTACGGCCCATTCCTTACTGTGACATCATAAAAAGCCTTTGTGAGAAGTTACCAAAATCTCTTCATATAAGGCCCTGCAGCAGACTGCAGTTTGTCTTGATGCTGCAGAGAAACTCTTGTTGAATAGAGAGCACCTGGACTTCTACACTTGACCTGATAAACTGGAATCTCCTAATCTCTTGGACCTTGACATTGGGAGATTTCCTCTTTGTTGGTTGAATTTTGTGTTCAGTTCTTCTTAATACATACACTCAATACTTTTTGTTGAGCCACGGATTTCTGCTTATGTGTTCGTTTTGCTTAATTGTTCTGTTTAAATTTTTTTGTCATGTTTTACTTTGGTTTAATTTTTCTTATTTTAAACCTTATCTGTGTGAAATAAGAAATCCTCTATAATACTTCTATAGACGTATACAGTGAACTCGGATTATTTTCATCTGCTCTGTGACATTACAGCTTCGCCTTGTGTCTGCCCCAATGTCCCCCAGTTCAATTAAGGTTCCAGCTATTGATCCACAGCTCTAGTCACCGTTTCTCTGGAACCAGGGGCTTACAGTATGAACCTCATGTCAATTTCTTCTTTAGAGAATGACAAAAGTTGATCTCCTTACATGCTTGATAAATAGTTTTCCCATAGAATTGTCCTAGGATTCCCTGTTAAACTCTCTGTCACAGTGGGGTCATGGAGGAAGAATTTTGGTGCAAAAAAATCTCTGTGATGGAGAAGTATCAATACCATACAGAGGGAAAGAATAAATAAATAACAAGAGGGCCTGTACACCATCCAGCTGTCCAGATTTAAACAAGCACTGGATATAAGCCGTCCATGTTTTTCTGACCCATGGTTTTATTCTGAGGAGACAGAGAGTAAGAGCTCATCTGATAGTGATCATGACAGTGAGACAGATGAGGACTACCTCTCCTGCCTGGAGGATTCTGACTCAGACGTACAGGATAATGGTGGGGATGCTGAGATCCAGAAGACTGGTAGCGAAACATCAGAGAATCACCTCTCCTGCCTGGAGGATTCTGACTCAGACCCGTGGGATGATGGTAGGGATGCTGAGATCCAGAAGACTGGTAGTGAAACATCAGAGAATCACCTCTCCTGCATGGAGGATTCTGACTCAAACCTACAGGATGATGGTAGGGATGCTGAGATCCAGAAGACTGGTAGTGAAACATCAGAGAATTACCTCTCCTACATGGAGGATTCTGACTCAGACCTACAGGATGATGGTAGGGATGCTGAGATACAGAAGACTGGTAGTGAAACATCAGAGAATCACCTCTCCTGCATGGAGGATTCTGCCTCAGACCCATGTGATGATGGTGGGGATGCTGAGATCCAGAAGACTGGTAGTGAAACATCAGAGAATCACCTCTCCTGCCTGGAGGATTCTGACTCAGACCTACAGGATGATGGTGGGGATGCTGAGATCCAGGAGACTGGTAGTGAAACATCAGAGAATTAGCTCTCCTGCCTGGAGGATTCTGACTCAGACCCGTGGGATGATGGTGGGGATGCTGAGATCCAGAAGACTGGTAGTGAAACATCAGAGAATCACCTCTCCTGCATGGAGGATTCTGCCTCAGACCCATGTGATGATGGTGGGGATGCTGAGATCCAGAAGACTGGTAGTGAAACATCAGAGAATTACCTCTCCTACATGGAGGATTCTGACTCAGACCTACAGGATGATGGTAGGGATGCTGAGATCCAGGAGACTGGTAGTGAAACATCAGAGAATCACCTCTCCTGCCTGGAGGATTCTGACTCAGACCTACAGGATGATGGTAGGGATGCTGAGATCCAGGAGACTGGTAGTGAAACCTCAGAGAATCACCTCTCCTGCATGGAGGATTCTGACTCAGAGTTACTGGATGACAGTGGGGATGCTGAGATCCAGGAGACTGGTAGTGAAACCTCAGAGAATCACCTCTCCTGCATGGAGGACTCTGACTCAGAGTTACTGGATGACAGTGGGGAGGATGAGATCCAGGAGGCCGGCAGCACCATCATGCTCATCCATCACCCCTCACTGTGCTGTTCGTCCTGGAAGACAAGTGTCACCCCATCCTAGGACCCCAGGATGATGTTGAGGTTACCAAGATGATCAGCACATCTGGAGACCTGAATGAATTTCCTCTGGAGTCCAGGAAGCTCTCATATGACACTATCAACACCATGGATGTTCCCCAAGTAGCTAGAGCACGGACCATAAAGACACTGTGGGAACTTGCCCCAGCCAGAGCGCAGACCTTGAAGACACCATTGGCGCTGGCCAGAGCCAGAGGGCAGACTGTAAAGACACTGGGCACTCATCCTAGCCTGAGCATGGACCATGTAGACACCGTGGGTGCTCTCCCAAGCCAGAGCGCAAACCACAGAGACACCGTGTTCACTACCCCTGGAGTGTGGACCATGAAGACAACATGCATGTCCCTAAGTGGCAGAACACTGACTATCAAAACATTGAGATAACAACCTTTGAAAAGTGGCCATCTACCACTAGTGAGGAAAAGCCCCAGGAGGCAGCCATATCTTCCAAGAAGAAGCAGAGAAGACATCTTAAAGAGGTAAGGAGGCAAATCCATCATCTGTGCTGCTGTTTCTTCTGCTGCATCCTAACCCCAAAGGAAGGAGACTCAACCCCAGGTGAGGGATAGGGAAACATGGGAAATGGAGTCCCAGTGAGGCTGGGTAGGCACACCCAGTGACTTCTCCTTGTGTACTTGATCTGTGCTTTTGCCACTAATATGCTGCACCATTTATAGGACACAAACCCTAGTCTGTTACCCTAGAAAGAGCTTTTCCACTCTACCCCTTTATGTGGATTCTGAGAAAGTTGAGCCTGAAGCAGACAAGCAAAGGATGCAACAAAAGGCCATGGAGGAAAGAAGAGGGGTTTGGGTTTGGGGGAAGGGTGATCAGGATAGTCAAGAGAAATCATATAGAGTGCTATGGGAGAGCAGACTAGCTTAGTGGTGAGTCCTGATGATGTCAGAGTCACTAACAGAGTCCTTTGCTTGTGTCTCCTTTCAAGGTTGGAACCATGGGTCCATTATGTCCTGGTGTGACCCACCAGCCACAAGAGGGAGCCAGGCCAGAACTTCATAGTGCTGTGTACCCCAAAATATGATGTTCCCTGTGAGACACCTCCAGCAACATGGGCACAAGTGCTCTAGCTTTCTTCTCCCTGCAGTGGAAGCTGTTAGCTCCCTCAACGTAAGCTCATTCTTGGCCCAGCACTATGGCTGGACAGAGAAATCAGACACATGGCTACCCCATATTAAAGAGCCAGGCATCCAACTTCTGCAATCCACATTATACAACTTCATGTTCCACACAACATGGGGTCTTCACCAAGTCATTCCCTAGTTTTAAAGATCCTTATCAATGACCAGCTATAAAGAAGTTCATGTACTGTGCAGGCCCAGGAGTTAAGGGGGCACAGGGTAAAGAGGAAGAGAGGGGTTTGTGGGACAAGGCAAGAGAGAAGAAAATCAATAAGAGATTGAGGAGTACAGGGCATGGCACTGGGGAAGGGGAAGAGAGTCTGCCCATAGGAAATTCCAGTTCCAGCCAGGCAGCTGAGAAGAAAGAGATGAGCATGTAGGGCAGGGACAGGGATCTTGGGTGGGCTGATTGGGGGAAACTCCCTGAAGAAGAGATATATGAGGGACAGGACAGGGGTTCCCAGGAGCAGAAAAGCATGCCTTCCTGGGGGGTTGAAGCCAAACCCTTCCCATAAGCCTCCTCTCCTTCTGCTCTAACCATCCTCAGGCTGATCTGGGAGCATCTGTGTCCTTTTCTTCACAGCCTCCTGCCACCAGGGTCCATGCTGCCCTTCCCATGTTCCAGAAATTTAGAAACTGTGATAGTATTTTTATCCCAGTAAATGAATCTTTCTCTTTGATTGGCTAAAATTACAGAACTTTTCTGGCTACTGTGAAAAGGTAACTAGGACTTCAGAGGGCTGTGGAGCATCACTGCCAGATAAGGTTAGCATCTTTGGACTGCTTTGTGTTCAGTGATGACATATGGGGTCTAGATTGGGGAAACATTCACTGCTGTGGGGCTAATGAGGTGTCAGCCAGTGTTATTGTGTACGTTCTTGCTGAGTGAGGTGACTGCAGAATCCTCATAGTCTCCATGCAGGTTGTGAACAGCACTCTGTGTCGGTGAGGGCTTCTTGTCTGAGGTGGTTATTTGGATCAGTGGTTCTCAATATTCCTAATGCTGCAACCTTTTAATACAGTTCCTTATGTTGTGAAGATCCCCTTTGCTCCTGCTTCACAAGTATGTTTGTGTCTGTTATGAGTTATAATGTAAATATCTGTGTTTTCTGATGATCTTAGGTGGGCCTGTAAAAGGCTCATGTAACCCCCAAAGAGGCTGAGACCCACAGGTTGAGAAGCGCTGATTTAGATGAATTAGTTTGATTCTCTGAGTGTCTCTGTGTGGAAGATGAGTTTCTGAAGCCTGGTCTTGATGGAATCCATCAATGAATTGGGCTTTCTTATGTCTGCTGAGAATGCTGGCATTGGTCTTTCTGAATGTGGGTGTTGTGTCTGCTTAACAATTTGCAATATACTTCCTTGGCCACCGCTGAGGACACCTTGCAAACACAAGTCTCTATGGCAGCCTACAATGCCAAACTCTACTGGTGTTGATGGTGCAGTGGAGGGCTTAACAGTTGTCTACCTGTGTCATGAATCATTTGTCAGATACCCTAGGGCCTTTGAGATAGGAACTTGATGCAGACAGATATCTCTTCCAGCATTCACTTACTGAATTTGTCCATTCCTGCTGTTTCTACTCTCTTGCCTTGACAAAGCACTGTGGCCAAGGCCATCATGGGTAAAAGCATGTTATTTAGGGGTCCCAGTTACAGATGGGGGACAGCACATGACCATCCTGATTGGAATCTAGCAACAAGTCATGGCATTGAAGCTGGAGGTGATAGCTGACACTGATTCTCAAGCAAGAGAGAGAGAGAGAGAGAGAGAGAGAGAGAGAGAGAGAGAGAGAGATTAGTTGGAACGGGTTTGGCTTTAGAAACCTTAAAGCTCTGTGGCCCCCTGATGGGGGAGAGTCTTCTGTTTTGTGTTAATTTCATTGACTAAATAAAGAGACTGCCTTGGCCCTTTAATAGGACAGAAAATTAGGTAGGCGGAGTAGACTGAACAGAATTCTGGGAGAAAGAAAGCCGAATCAGGCAGTCGCCATCATTCTCCCACCCGACACAGACGCAGTTTAAAATCTTTCCTGTTTCATATGCAAATATGTTCATCTATGGGGGCCATTCTCATTCAAACTAAGCCACATATTAATCAGGATAAGGGTGGAGGAAACTCTTGGGTAGCATCTCCTGAGCTCTGACTGTTGATGTCCCTATCCTTCTGCTCTCCTTGCATTTTCAGAGAGCAGATGGCACCACTATTTCTCTTGAAAGTTGCAAACCTGAACTTCCATAAAGATGTCTGGAAGACAAAAGAGACCCTTGTACTCCAATTTTATCTACAAAGAAGTTTCTTTTGTGGAGCCCTTCACCTAGAAGAGCACTGTTTGGCTCTCTGCACACAGTTGGATATTTGATATCACCTCACAAGATCAGAATGAGCTAGATAGTCTCAGAAAAAGAACAAATAACAGGCACACCTCTCAATTGTCATTGGGAGGCAGAACACACAAAACCATCAGTGGTCTGCCTTATGTGACAATGTAAGTTTGACCACAGTTTCAACCTGTCAACCAAGCCATGGCACAGCCTCTGTGCCAACTTGCTGAAAGACTTGGGACATTCAACATTAGTGTCTTCCAACCCCTGACTATCATAGACACAGCAGTCAATGTGAACACAAGTCCTGGACCAGCGCAGGACACCATGTAATTTAGGGAGTGCCCCGTCAATCAACTCCTTGTGTTGAGAAAGCCATCTAAACAAGCAAAGGGTGATTTTCATAGCTTTCTCATGAGGCCTTGGAAAGCAGGGGGAATAGCAAACTGTGTGACTCTAACATCATGATCTGTTTCCTGTCATGGTGAAGCTGAATGGGAGGCAAGTGGGTAGGTAGCCAGAGAATTCAGGCTGAGTACCATGGAAGGTTAGACTGTGACACATATGTCTGGTTAGCTCTCCTCAAGCAAAGGTTGTCTAGCCAGGGACAATGTGAAAGAAATCTGTTTCTAATAGACAAGGTCATAGAATCCTTGAGGGACACCCTCCAATAAAGCCAGGCCACTTCCTTTCAAAGACTTGAAGGCACCAGCCTCATATGCCCTTCTGTCTTACCTCAGAAAAGCATGTGGTTACTTCTCTGCCCCTTTCAGACAGCAAATCCACACTGCTCATCTTCACACAAGTCAAGAAACAATGATTTTTGTTTTTGGGCCAACTTCCTGATTCCCCAGGCTGCTTACCATGTCAGGAAATGGATAATAACCTTTGCAAGCACTCATGAACACATTCAACCATGAACTTTTCTTGCTTCCCATAGAGAGCTACAACAGCGGATCAACCACCACACAGGGTCAATTATTCATTTGTTCTGTTGACAATAGCTCCTGAGAGATATCATAAGATGAGAATGTAACCATCAAATTGCCCTCCTAGTGACAGGAATGATTCACTCAACCAAGTGGGTGATCTTCAAACATGAAAGCATGAACTCAGAACCAGCTGCCACATAAAATCCTTGCATGCCAGTGTGAGGATATCATCCTACCTCTATAGAGATGGAAGGGAGAAGTTCCCTTTTCATCCTTGTACAGATGGTCTAGAGTTCTTGACAATTTACCAGTTCAAGGAGAATGTCTCAGGAAGCAAAGTCAGTGTGACGCTTGAGAACCCCTCCTACTCACACAGGAGTGAACACTGGCAGTGCTCCAGAAGACACATATGAGCCCAGACACACACAACAGCTGGGAGTCATGAAGAAAAGGAAGAGAGTCGGATCCCGGTAGCAGCTGCAATGGCTCAGTTCTTCTCTAGCTCTCCCTGTCTCCCTTTAACTTCTGGAAACATGGCTTCTGGAGTGGTTGTCTCTGATGGTGTCATCAAGGTGTTCAATGACATGAAAGTGCGCAAGTCTTCAATGCCAGAAGAAGTGAAGAAACGCAAGAAGGCAGTGCTCTTCTGCCTGAGTGAGGACAAGAAGAACATCATCCTGGAGGAGGGCAAGGAGATCCTGGTAGGAGATGTGGGGCAGACTCTGGACGATCCCTACACCACCTTTGTCAAGATGCTGCCAGACAAGGACTGCTCCTACGCTCTCTACCATGCCACCTAGGAGACCAAGGAGAGCAAGAAAGAAGACCTGGTGTTCCTCTTCTGGGCCGCTGAGAGTGCGTCTCTTAAGAGCAAAACGATCTACGCCAGCTCCAAGGATGCCATCAAGAAGAAGCTGACAGGAATCAAGCATGAATTACAAGCAAACTGTTACGAGGAGGTCAAGGACCACTGCACCCTGGCAGAGAAACTAGGTGGCAGTGCCGTCATCTCCCTGGAGTGCAAGCCTTTGTGAGCCGCCTCCAGCCCCTGCCTGGAACATCTAGCAGCCCCAGACCTGCTCATGCATGTTGCAGGCTGCCCCTTTCCTGCCAGACATGAGGGGCTGGGGGGATCCCAGCAGGGTGAGGGTAATCCCTTCACCCCAGTTGCCAAATGACCCCCCTACCCCATGGGCTGTCCTTCTCCCTCCACCCTGATGGTTCTGGCCTTCCCAAGCTGCTTTTGATCTTCTGATTCCTCTTGGGTTGAAGCAGACCAAGTCACTCAGGCACCCAGTTTTGGTGGAGCCTGACCTATTTTTTTAATGACACCCCTATTCCTCATCCCCCACATCCCATGCTGCCAACTTATAACCGCAATAGTGACTCTGTGCTTGTCTGTTTAGTTCTGTGTGTAAATGAAATGTGGAAACGATCCTCCCTTGCCAGCTGGTTGCCCTCCCCTTCCCCTTGTTCTCAGCCACTCATGAAAACAGGACCAGTAAGGGACCTTCAATTTAAAAAAAAAATAAAAAAAAACAATAAAAAGGCTAATTAACAAAAAAAAAAAGAAAAGGGAAGAGAAAAAACATGGGTGAAGGTTTCATCTTTCATAAATGATTGTTCTTATGTGCAGGATATATTTCTCAACCTGCGATAACTGTGATTTTGTTCACATCATTCTGGCTAAAAGCTCCTGTGTTTTCAACTTCCTTTTTGTCTCTTCAGATGAGTCTGCCAAAAATCACGTGTCCCTTGAATCTCTGAAGAGCAGCAGGGTAACCTGTTGTAAGCTGCCTCTTTGGGACCACAACAGAATGTTGGCTCAAGTACTATGGATGCTATGGCTACTTTTCACTGGATGTTGCCACTATGTTCCACTCTCCAGAGTTTAAACAAAGTTTTCCAAGCCTGACACAGAAATTTCTCTGTTTGTTATTTTATTATTATGTATTTTATTAAATGTTCACTTGATTTTTATCCTGATCCATCTCTTAACATTGATATAAACCTATGATATCCAGTCCCAAGTAAATTGAAATATTGCAGCATAACTTCTGAGTCAGGATTTTCTAATCCTGTTTGATTTCACCGTGGCAAGTATTTTTCAGAACTATTTCACACAAAAGCTTTGGCATTGACTCTTATAGCAGCCTATGATTCAGGGCACCCATGTCTTATTGGTAGCTGTGTCTGAAGCACACAGACATGTCATGTCTGCAGCTTGGCCACAGGGACACCTGATGCTTCTTGACTGCATTGGCATGAGTAGTCTAGGAAGTAGCTAGTAAGGTCCTCTGTGCTCAGGGTCATATGGTCCTAGGGCTCTCATTGGTGGGAAGAAAACAGACAGTGTCTGGGATGGCCAAATGAAAAGGAGACCTTAAGAGATATAAAGCTACAACCGTATTTGAAAAAATTTATAGGTCAAGAAAAAAGAAGCCTAAGAAGGTGCCTTCAGTTCAGATATCCCTGCTTTATCTGTCCAGCCATCAGCACAGATCTGCCTCGGGAAATTCAGAGACACAAAAAGACATCAGAGAAACTAGGGAAAACATGAAAACCAAAGCAAAGGAAGCACACTTAGGAGGCAGAGACAGGAGTATCTTTGTGAGATCAAGATTGGCCTTGTTCACAAAGGGAGTTCCATGGTAGCAAAAGCTGTTATACAGAGAAACCCTCTCCTAAAAAAGTAAAGGAAGCTTGAAAAAGTGATGTCCATTCACTGCTTGGTAGGCAATCATGAGTTCTGACTTCCTGTCTTCCCCCTCTCCATTGACAAACAGGAATGGTGACATATGCTTGGAATCCCACCACTGGCAAGGCAGCCATCTGCTGATTACTCACTGTCAATGCCACCAACCTAGCAGAATCACTGAGACCTGATGTGAATGAGTGACCTGTGTCACATAAACAAGGTGAATATGAGGTTTTGCTGTGGCTTCCACATGCATATACATTAAAGAAATGTATGTGTACACAGACACAATTGTACCCATATACATATACAAAGAATCACAGATACACACACACACATACACATGGGGGGGGGAGAGAAGAAAGACAGGAGAGAGATAGAATGGAGAAAGAATTATAAAGAATCAATTGGACTTTTGTGGACTGATTGGTGTGTCTAAAGTATTTTGAATTTTGACTCTTTGAGGCAGGGCTAGTGGCCATTCTGAAGTTCAATGAAGGCCTTATGTGTCTCAGAGTGACCTCAAACATCTGCTCATTCTGCCTCTACTACCAACTGCTGACATTACAGATATTGGATTCCCTCTTCCATCTGTCCAGTGCTACAAATCTATATCAGATACTGTAGCATGCTGGAGCAACACTCTCTGACTAAGGTATTTCCTGAAACCATTTTACAAATTTCATAGAGAGGGGTTGGAAATGAAGGTTTCTCTGAACTGTACCATCCAGCATCAGCTTTTAAATAATCCCTAGGCTGGGAGGTGGTGGCCCATGCCTTTAATCCCAGCACTCAGGAGGCAGAGGAAGGTGGATATCCATAAGTTCAAGGCCAGCCTGGTCTACAAGAGTTACTTCCAGCATAATGGTGAGAGTTCTGGCCAACAGGCAGAAAACTTCTCTGTTCTTCTTCTTGGGTCATCATCTTTTTCAGGGCACAGACCAAAGTCACATCAACACAAGTGGACAGACACCACTTAACCTCTAGTCTGGGGAACGAGATATGGACTTCCACATTCTGGAGAACATCCAGTTCATGAGATACACAGAGAATGACATTCATGGCGAACACTGGGACTAAGAAACTGGAACTAGGGATTGTGTTAGGGGGATTCCTCAGTTGGCAGAGTACTTGTCAGACAATAGTGGGACGTAGATTTGTGTCCCAGTACCAGCATATAATATCAGCAGCGTTAGCACACAGTGGTAATCCCTACTCTTGAGATTCCCAGGAAGGAGTCTAGGAGAGCTGATGAGCTCCAGAATCGGGGAGAGACTGTTTCTCAAAAATCACACTGGAAGGCCAATGAGAAGAGAATCATGAAGTTGAATTCTGGATTCAAGAAGTATACCCAGAAATGAAGACATAGGCAACACACGTGCTCGCACACACACATGTGCACACACATACACACAAAACCCAAATTATAATTGGAAAGGTTTCAGGAACGGGTCAGGATGTAACTGTAGGTACAAAACATGTCCCAGCCGCCACTTGAGCACAGAATCCATGTTCATACTTGTCACACATAAATTCGTCCGCTTAAGTCAGAATCTTCTTTTCATCTGACTAGAGTTTAGGATTCTTGCACTATGAAACAGCTAACTAATAACTATAAACACAGATCTGTACACAGTAAACCAGTTCCAAAAGTAACCAGAAATAATCAATGCATTTGCTCATTGAGGGTTTCTTGCCCTATATTAATCAGGAAATCTTCAGCAAATACAAAACAACAGGAATCATCTCAGTGGCAACTGAGTGACTGTGGTCCCCTTTCTAGAAGGCCTATCCTGTCCCAATCGGGGTGTCCTGCCAAGCCTGGGGCAGGTGAGGCACATGCATTACTGGCTGTCATGAAGAATTCTGCTGTCATCACCTAACAATGACAAGGTATCCTCGTGTAGTCATGTTTATCCAGTAACTCCCCTAGCCTCAACTTGGAAAAGAGCAATTCTGCATGTGGAATATACAAAGTCCTGTGCTTATTTTATGTGAGCCAGATTCAGGAAGGGAACACCACTCATCCTTAGTCCTGTGTTCCCACAACCTTGAGAGCACTGAGAGGAGAGAGCAAGAGTTGTATGACCCATGCGTTTAAAGCACAACCTACATACTCTGAACAGATTGTTTCCAGATTAAACAGAGCCTTATTAAACTATGGCCCTGTATGAACATATCTGTGCATACAGGGGCCATAATCACATAACATGATTTATACTAAACATACATCCCAGGCTCCCTGAGGATGTCCCCGGAGTCCTTAAGTTGGCTGGCTCAGTCCTGCAAAGGACAGCATCTGAGCTGTGGATCCTTACAGCAAGCTCCTCATGTAGAAATCACAGCATGTCAGAGGGTCATGATGTCATCTGCACAGGCTTTGTGCTGTTCTTCACCCTTGTCCTCTGTGTCTCTCTAAACCTTCACCACAGACTAAGGACCAACTGCAGTTTCCATCAGCATCTTCAGAGGAAGGCTCAGGACACTCCGACTCCCTCATGAGGAAATGCTGATGCTAAGACTGGTATTAGTGATTCTGCAGTGCTTGTGTGAGTGTGTATGTGTGTGTGTACGAGTGTGTGTTTCAGAGAAACAGTCAGGCAATTTAGCAGGTCATCCAAGCATGCAAAGAATTGCTCCAACATTTGAAGATGAAAAAGGAGTGAGAGCCCATTGTGGTGGCACGTCTTTAATCCCAGCACTGTGGAGGCAGAGGCAGGCTGATCTCCGTGCATTTGAGACCAGCTTGGTGTGCAAAGTGAGTTTTAGGGCAATGAGTATTGTTACACAGAGAAACCCTGTCATGAATAACCAAAAAGAAAAAAAAAGAATAAGAGAATGGGAATGGCAAAAGTAAAAGCTATGCCTTATTTTTCTTGTTTGAGTTGGAAATCAGGAAGCAAGCAGGCTTGACTATGATGTAGAAACTGCCACATGTAGAGAGGACTCCCTAAGAAGTGTAAGTCCAGTGTCTCATTAATGGGACAATTATTTTTCCCATGAGTTATTGTGTTTTCAAATGAATCCACTTTTCTGAGTAGAGGCATTCTGGGGAGGGCATTGATGGGCTCAATTACATTAATGTGTAAGGGAGGAGACAAAATAATATGTAAGGATCTAATATTTAAGGCAGATCACACTTCATAATTCCAGCATAAATTAGAACTCAGCTTCCATTCTTTGGACAGGAGGAAGTAGCTTTGGATTCACAGATCTCACCAAAGCCAAAATACTTCTACCTTGTCACATGGTACTTTATATCTCAAGAAGGCAATTGTGATGCTGCTTTTGCTAGTGGACCCAGTGAAGCCAGAGCTGACCTGCAATGCCAGGAAAGGGGTTCTCATCAAAACCTTCAAGCTGGCCAGTCAAACACAGGGGAGCAGGACATACTAGAGAACAGGGGAGTTGCTCCAAATACTATTACTATTGGGGTTTAGAAATTATATTTGAGCCCTGCGAGTTCCATGGAACCTGGTCACACATCCTGTGCCAATACTTGGGGGCACAAAAGGTAAGTAAGCAGCAGCCCTGTGACCCTGGACCCCACACTCCCTAAGAACTCCAGGTGGGAGAAAAGCCAGGAGCCCCTCTCCAGGTCCTTTGATATTCCTAGTCCCCAGCAAGGGTGCTTGCCGGTTAGCCCTCAATCCACCCCAACCCCAACCCATCATTCCCTGCAAGCAATACATCCTGACCCAATACTCGGTGGACATAAGAGCTGCTAGCAGGGAGCTTTCCTGCTAGCCCTCAATCCACCTGGCCCCCAACCCACCCCCAACCCTGCAAGCTCCGTAGAACCCTGTGACACAACTGGCACCAATCCTGAGTGGACCTAAGAGCCAGCTTCAATACTGACTGGACCTAAGAGAGAGCCACAGCAAAGATTGGACCAAGAAGCCTCTAGTAATATGGAGCGGCGGCGGGGCTATGTCCCCAAAACCCCAGCCGCCTGCCTGGCTCGGCTAGCTTATGCCCCGAAATAATTACACAGACACTGTATTCTTTTAAACACTGCTTGACCCATCTCTATCTAGCCTCTTCTAGGCTAACTCTCGCACCTGGACTAGCCCATTTCTTATCATCTGTGTAGCACCGGTCTTACCGGGAAGATTCTAGCCTAAGTCCATCTTGGGTCGGAGCTTCAGAGCTTCATCGCGTGTGTCTGCCCAGGAGCCGGGAGCATGGCGGACGTCTGCTCCCGAGAAGAGCACTGTGGAGTCTGAGCTCACTTCCTCTTCCTCCCAGCGTTCTGTTCTGTCTACTCCTCCCACCTATCTTCTAACCAATGAGATGGGCCAAGGCAGTTCCTTTATTGCTTAGCCAATGAAATCAACAGATTGACATATGACACTCCCACATCACTTCCCCTTTTTCTGTTTAAACAAAAAAGGCTTTAACTTTAACATAGTAAAATTACATATAACAAAACAGTTATCAAGTAAAAGTTACATCAGAAACATTTATACATATAACAAAATTGACCGTAAATCTCTCTCAATAAAGCAAAATCTATACTAATGCAAATTATTCATGTCTATATCATATCCCCCTTTAAATGTAAAAGAACATTTATAAACTATATTTGGGAACATGGGCGCAGTTTTTTCTCTCCAAACTGCTTCCTGCTGAATGGGGGCGTCGTTAATGATTTTAGGGTGTAACCTGTGTGCCAGGTTTATCTCAGTTGGCAGTTGAGCAAGGCAATTTTCTGAAGATGTTCACAGCAACCCTTCAGGAGGACGTGGTCCATCATACCAAATCGGAATAGAAGAAATCCATAGAGTCTCATCCTCTGTGAAAACAAAAGAAGACTCTCTCCAAAGCATCATATCCTTAGACCCAAATTCTGAAATCGTAATACCCTTATATCCATTCTGGTTTAGCTTGGCAGCCCATGTAATGAAATGTCTGTCTGTACTTAGCTCCTTTACAGTCAAAAATTTTAAAGAAAACACAATGTACATAATCCAGACTCTCTGTGAATTTTCCATTTTTTACGTAGCTTATTTTTCTTTATTTCTTTTAATCTCTTAACTATCTGTACTCTGTCTCTTTAAAGACTTTACCTTTTTTTTTAACCATTAACTTTATTCTCTATATTCCTTTTCTTCTCTCTCTCAAGCCTACGTACATTCATCTAACAGTGTGACTCGTTTAGTGGTCTGAATCTGTCCTATTGTGAATCTGCAATTTTTTACTATCCAGGAGCACTTTTGATTTACACCTTTAAATCACTAGGCGCTAAGCTGCGACATTTCTAGGTTAACTTTTTGCTTTTTGAGCGCATATCTTTGACCTGGAATAACCCTGTAGACCAGGCTGTCTTTGAACTCTCAGAGATTCGCCTGTCTCTGCCTTCCAGGCATTGGGATTAAAGGCGTACACTACTACACCTTGAACTCACAGAGATCTGTTTGTCTCTGCCTTCTAGGCACTGGGATTAAAGGCGTGTGCTACCACACCTTGAAGTCACAGAGGTTTACTTTAAGAATTTTAACTTTTAGTCTGCATATATTTTTAACACACAGTAAACCATTTAGAAATTTTCATTGTCTTTGAATCTCTCTTTACTGTATATCTCTCTTTTTCTGACCACATGAGTCCTTAATTTAGCAAGCAATCTCAGTAGGACTAAAGGCGTGGCTTTGACGGCTGGATCCAACCCATTCCTTAGCTTTTCAGCCTCATGGCTGAGGTACTGGCTGTAGGGTCCCTGCCAGCCAGCGAGCTACAACAGACAACACTCCAGTCCTCTCTTGGTAGCTGGCCCTCCTGCCTCAAACAGTCAGAGTTTGCCCTGGCAGGATGGCCCAGAAAGCCGGCATTTTTAAACGCGCAGCTTTTTTCCTGCTACGGCTGAAAACCGAAAAGCTTGCGTTCAGCTTTTTGTCACCACCGTTTAAGTGTTTCGTGGCAGGACCTCTTAATGAGCTGCAGGGTTTGCAGCTAAAGCTGAGTCAGGAAAATTTCAAAATGGAGGACGTACCATTTTGTGCTAGCTCCATCACCAGGTAGGAGCAGCACTCAGCACTTTAATTCTGAGACTGAGCGTGCAGCACAGAAATTCTTTTCATCCAAGTAACATCCAAATCTGACACGCAGAGCACTGCGCAGTCTGAAAACACGTCTCTGTATGGCGGCAGGAATCTGCCATGCTCTTCCGCCTGCCTAAGCCTGATTCTGCCTTCTGCCCAGGAGCAGGCGGGGAGCTCTGAGTCATCGTCACGGTCTCAGAGCACTCTCCTTCTGATCCCAAGCGGGAACACAAACATAAAGCCAGAGTTTGCACTGGCGGCACAGCCCCAGGAAGCAGCGCTTTAAGATAACGCAGCTTTTTTTTCTGCTGCTGTTGCCGAATCAGGAAATCTCTCTACAGCACGCCACCAACAAACAGCAAAAATCTGTGTTAAACTCTCTCTCCCTTATTTTTAAGCCTTCTCAAGTTTTTTGTGGACTCAGTTAGCCACACGTCTGGGCGTCATTTGTAGTAATATGAAGCGGCGGCGGGGCTGCGTCCCCAAACACCCCAGCCGCCTGCCCGGCTCGGCTAGCTTATGCCCCGAAATAATTACACAGACACTGTATTCTTTTAAACACTGCTTGACCCATCTCTATCTAGCCTCTTCTAGGCTAACTCTCGCACCTGGACTAGCCCATTTCTTATCATCTGTGTAGCACCGGTCTTACCGGGAAGATTCTAGCCTAAGTCCATCTTGGGTCGGAGCTTCAGAGCTTCATCGCGTGTGTCTGCCCAGGAGCCGGGAGCATGGCGGACGTCTGCTCCCGAGAAGAGCACTGTGGAGTCTGAGCTCACTTCCTCTTCCTCCCAGCGTTCTGTTCTGTCTACTCCTCCCACCTATCTTCTAACCAATGAGATGGGCCAAGGCAGTTCCTTTATTGCTTAGCCAATGAAATCAACAGATTGACATATGACACTCCCACATCACTTCCCCTTTTTCTGTTTAAACAAAAAAGAAAGGCTTTAACTTCAACCTAGCAAAATTACATATAACAAAACAGTTATCAAGTAAAAGTTACATCAGAAACATTTATACATATAACAAAATTGACCGTAAATCTCTCTCAATAAAGCAAAATCTATACTAATGCAAATTATTCATGTCTATATCAGAAGCCAAGACACTATTGCCCTCATTTGAAAAAAGAGATGGGTAGGCGCCAATGTAAGAATTTCTCCAACATCCTAAAATGCAACATAGTAACACCAGAACCCTGTGGAAACAAAACAGGAAGGCTGGATCATCCTAACCCAGAAGATGTAGAAGAAAATGACTTTAAACATAACTTTATGAAAATGATAGAGACCTTTAAAGAAGAAGTGAAAAACTCCCTTAAAGAAATAAAGAAGAAGACAAACAGAAAGCTGGAAGAAATGGATAAATCCCTCAAAGAAAACCAAGAAAAAGCAATCAACCAGGTGAAGGAAGCAGTTCAAAACTTGAAGATTGAAATAGATGTTGTGGGAACTGCAGCCCCGAGTTGATATCCCTGCCCCCATTTGAGGTGCTTATCTGCAAGGAAAACATAATAAATTCCCTCTGCTTCTGGAGCAGAGAAGGAAGGAATTTTAAGTGCATGATGACCAGTCTTTGATCCCTGCTAGGGTCAGGTTACAGTCCCTTCGCAGCCCCCTCCTCACTTGGTGCCATGGTATAAAACCAGCCCAGCAGACAATAAAGAAAGAAGCTGTTCCACCTCAAGCTCGTGCTCTGTGTATTCATTCAACCTGGACACCCTCCGCCGAGACTCTTGGTTCCAGCCCGCGCTGGCGCGGCATCTGGAGGTCCCACCGAGATCGGAAAGTGAGGTAAGTGGACTGGGTCGTCCTGTAAGCCGGCCAGGACGCATTGGGGGAATTATATAGAATTAATTAATTAATTAAGAAATATGGGAAATATTACGAGTAAATCAGAGTTAAAGTTTCAGTTAAAGAGATTATTGAAAGAGCAGGGAACAGCTGTAAAAACTAAGACTTTAGAAGATTTTCTTAAAACTATAGAGACGTGGAGTCCCTGGTTCGTCACCAGTGGAGCCCTCAATATTTCTGAGTGGGAACAGGTGCGCGGGGATCTTCAGAAAACGTTGAGAGAGGAGGGGCCTGAGGTCCTGCCAATGGCGACGTTCTCCCTTTGGAGACTGATCAGGGATGCTTTGCTTACAGAGAAAGTCCGGGTTAAGCAGGCTTTGGAAGCAACAAAAGAGGTGTCATCTGAGATTCAAGATAGTGAGACTAAGGCTTCCCTTTGTTCTGATATTGCCTCTGAAGCGGAGGCCGAACCACTTTCTCAGCCTGCTAAGGGGAAGCCCGGTAAGGTAGAGGAAAGAAAGGTTAAAAGAAAGCGAAAACCTCCAGACAAGGGGGAGGGAAATGAATCCCGGGACGGAGTTTCCTCTGATAGCTTAGGGGCTCGTCCCAAGCAGAATTCTTCGGCACAAACACGCCTCTACCCTTCTTTGTCTGATTTGGAAGAGAGCTTGGGAGAATCAACAGGTTCAGAAGAAGAAGTTTTGGAGGGAGAAATCGCAGCGCTACAGCGAGAATTACGCAGGGCCCGTTTAAAAGAAAAGACAAAGGGGACCTCTGGAGAGCAGGACAAGCCCCCTCCCTATCCTCTTTCTGACCAGTTCGGGACCTCTCCGGCCCCTCCCACCTGGTTGGGCTCGGAGGAGGCTCCCCGGGGAGGCGTTAAGTGCTATCCAGTGGTTGCCCCTGTTATGGAAATTCCAGATCCCTACAATCCAGGGCAGGTTTTTCCGTCGTCACGAACCTCTGGCCTTTAAGAATTTAAAACAATTAAAGGAAGCTGCCAGCCTCTATGGCACGCAGGCCCCTTTTACGTTATCTCTGATGGAGTCCTTTCGGGCTCTTAATCTCACCCCAAGTGATTGGCAGCAGCTCTGCCGGGCTGCGCTTAGTGGGGGAGACTTCCTTATATGGAGA
The DNA here is from genome assembly GCF_037038515.1 of Microtus pennsylvanicus. NCBI lineage: Eukaryota > Metazoa > Chordata > Mammalia > Rodentia > Cricetidae > Microtus > Microtus pennsylvanicus. The sequence continues at coordinate 97,281,576 of NC_134590.1, read as the reverse complement.
GGAGAGTTTCAGGATAGATGTATCCAGACTGCCGCTCAGAATGCGCTGCATGGGGAACTCCAGAGAAACGCTGATATGCTGGCAGGAACAGGTGCTTTGGGGACCATCCAGCAACAAATTCAGTACGATTTGGCAGTATATTCCCAGGTGGCAACTGCGGCCATTGGGGCCTGGAAGGCTCTCCCTCTAACTGAAGGAGGAGATCACCTGTCTAAAATCCTTCAGGGACCTTCCGAACCATTCTCAGATTTTGTAGATAGACTCATACAAGTGGCAGAGCGACTTTTTGGAACAGCAGGGAATACCATGCCTATGGTAAAGCAGATGGCCTATGAGAATGCAAACAGATATTGTAAGGAAGCCCTCCGTCCCCACCGGAAGAAGAGTCTTAATGACTATATCCGGATATGTCGAGACATCGATGGGAATTTTATTCAGGGGCAGGTCTTGGCCGCTGCACTAAGGCCCCAAGGAGGGGGGGACAATAATAGTGCCACCAAGGGACCAAGGACTTGCTTTGGTTGTGGCCAAATTGGACATTTTCGCAAAGAGTGCCCCCAAAATTTAAATAACAATTTTCGCCGCCCTGGACTGTGCCCCCCGCTGCAAGCGAGGATACCACTGGGCTAATGATTGTCGCTCTAAGAGAGATGTAGAGAGACAGCCTCTTCCTCCTCCTGCCAATCCGGGAAACTGGAAGAGGGCCCAGCCCCAGGGCCCCAAAGCCAGTGCGTATGGGGCTATAACCTCCCTTCCAGGGAGTGGCAGGATTCGTTTCCTCCCCCAGAACAACCCCTTCACATCTCAGACCTCATCCGGGGAACCCCAGGGAGTGCAGGACTGGACCTCAGTCCCGCCAGCCGAACAGTTTTGACACCTGAAATGGGAATACAGGCCCTGTCAACGGAGGTGAGGGGACCCCCACCTCCAGGTACTATGGGCCTATTGCTGGGACGTGCTAATGCGCTCCTTAGGGGCATCCGTATACATCCCGGACTGGTGAATCCTGACTCTGAAGGGGAAATTAGGATTATGGCCTCTGTGGAGAGGGGAGTGACAGTGGTGCCAGCTGGGGACCGAATTGCCCAATTAATCCTCATACCAGTGGTCCCCTATGACACTCCGGTGTTAAAAGAGAAACGGGAAAGACAATGCTTAAGGGAAACTGGGGTATCCGCATTTTGGGTAGCCACCTTGAATAAACGCCCTCAACTCACCTTAAAGGTAGAGGATAGACCTTTTATAGGAATTCTGGATACAGGGGCGGACGTCTCCGTTCTGGCTGAAAAACACTGGCCTAAAGCATGGCCTAAGCAGGCAGGGACTGCCACCCTTCAGGGGATTGGCCAGGCGATACCCCAAAAAAGTGCAAAACTTCTAAAATGGCAGGATCCAGAGGGACATACAGGCTATTTCCAACCGTATGTTCTCCCAGGACTCCCAGTTAATTTGTGGGGTCGGGACATCTTGGAAGACATGGGGGTCATTCTCACCACGCAGGGCCCCTCATCATCCCAGAAAGCCACCAGAATAATGCAAAAGATGGGATGGACTCAGGGCAAAGGCCTAGGAAAGTCAGAGCAAGGTTCAAGGTGCCCTGTAGCGGACCTCCCAACTGATACCCGTGCCCCCAATGATAGAAGAGGCTTGGGGCATTTTTAATGAGGGTCACTGTTGCGCCGCCAATGCCCATACCAATTAAATGGCTTGATAACACTCCAGTGTGGGTAGAACAGTGGCCTTTGTCTAGAGAGAAGCTTCAGGCGGCTCATGAGTTAGTTGAAGAGCAATTGCAGGCTGGACACCTCATCCCCTCTACTTCTCCATGGAATACTCCCATCTTTGTTATAAAAAAGTCCTCTGGCAAGTGGCGACTCTTACAGGACCTGCGTGCCATTAATGCCACCATGCAACCTATGGGACCCCTTCAACAGGGCCTGCCCTGCCCAGTCGCAATTCCTCAAAAATGGCACTTGGTCGTTATAGACCTTAAGGATTGTTTTTTCTCTATACCCCTGCATATTCAGGATAGCCCTCGCTTTGCTTTTAGCCTTCCCTCCATTAATTTTCAAGAGCCTGCCCTGCGCTATCAGTGGGTCGTCCTCCCACAGGGCATGGCTGCCAGTCCTTCAATTTGTCAAATGTATGTTGCAGCTTGTTTGGATCCACTTAGGCGTAAGTTTGCCTCCTTCCATATTGTCCATTATATGGACGATATACTTCTGGCAGCACCAACAAAAGAGGAAAGTTTATTAATGTTTGCAGAGTTACAGACCCTTCTGGAGGAACATGGGTTCATTTTGGCCCCAGAGAAGGTGCAGATACAGCCCCCCTATTCCTATCTGGGCTTTCAAATCCAATCCATTGGGCTTCAGCCTCAGAGGCTGCAGCTGGATTGCTCCCGTTTACAGACCCTCCATGACTGGCAGAAATTATTGGGAGATGTTCAGTGGATCCGTTCCTCCCTTTCCATTCCTACGGGAACTCTTAAGCCCCTGTATGGCATGCTACCCGGGGACCCTTCCCCTGCCTCCCCCAGGATCATGACTCCAGCGGCAAAAGAAGCCCTATATGCCTTGCTTAATGCTCTTGAGCGAGCACATCTCCGCCGCCTTGATTATGCCCACCCTTTTTATTTCATGGTCTTTTCTTCACAATTTTCTCCTACTGGAGTTTTTTGGCAAGGGGGACCCATTTATTGGCTGCATTTACCTGCTTCCCCTAAGAAGGTGGTGTCTCCATATTATGAAATGGTGCTACAGCTCCTATGGAAGGCATTTGATTTTAGTTTACAAGTTTTTGGTAGGATCCCAAATAAATTTCTAATCCCTTATCAAAAAGAGGAAATAACAAGGCTTCAGAGGGTTCAAGATGGATGGACCTTGTTCATCGCCACCACTGGAGCCATTTTTGATAACCATTATCCTGATTCCCATTTAATTTCCTTTTTTAAGAATCATCCTGTTATTTTTCCAAGAATTATTAAAACTTCCCCCCTTAAGGGAGTGCGCTCAGTGTTCACTGATGGTTCTTCCAAGGGCTATGCAGTGGTAGTCTCTGATTCAATTAAAGAAAAGCAGCCCCTAGGTCCAATTTCTGCCCAAGCTGCAGAACTCACGGCCTGCCTTATGGCCTTTTCTCTTTTCAAGGATCAACCCTTCAACTTGTATACTGATAGTATATATGTGGCAAGGATTATTGGGCCATTGGAAACCTCACCATACATATTACCTACCTCTCAGGTTTTCCACCTTTTGGTTCAGCTACAAAGTCTTATATGCCAAAGAGTGTTTCCTGCCTTTGTTGGCCACATTCGGGCCCATACTGATCTGCCAGGGCCCTTGGCAGAGGGAAATAAGCTTGCTGATTCCCTCACTCGCCCAATGGCATTGTTCCTTTCTGAGGAACAACGAGCCCGTCATCTTCATGAAAAGTATCATTTAAATGCCTCTTCTCTAAAGTTTCACTCTGGCTGTTCTCAAGCCACGGCTACTCAAATCACGTCCCAATGTCCAGCTTGTGCTCCATTTCATAATGCCCCCAACGAAGGTGTTAATCCTCGAGGCCTCCATCCTAACCACCTTTGGCAGATGGATGTTACCCATTTGTCCCAAGCTGGCAGACTTAAATTTTTACTTGTCTCTGTAGATACTTATTCCAAGGTAATTTATGCCTCCCTACATTCAGGGGAAAAGATTAAGGATGTTATTGCCCATTGCCTACAGGCTTTTGCCTATATGGGCATCCCAGACTTTCTCAAAACAGACAATGGACCCGCTTATATGAGCCAACGGTTTGCAAAATTTTGCCAAGAACAACAAATTACACATACCTTTGGAATTCCACATAATCCTACAGGACAGGCTATAGTGGAGCGCACACATGCTACCCTTAAACAGTTCTTTTGTAAAATAAAGAAGGGGGAATATATCACCTCCCCAAATACCCTATTATCTACAATTTTATACACTTTAAATTTCTTAACAGTAGATAAACAAGGTCTATCAGCAATGGAAAGACATTGGCAGAAACCCTCCCAATCTCTGGGCTGGGTTATATGGAAGGATAGTATCACGGGACAATGGCAATCACCCACACCTATGCTGGCTAGGGTGAGGGGAGCCATTTGTGTCTTCCCTCCAGGAACCAAAAAACCCATCTGGGTGCCGGAGCGGAATGTTCGGCCGGTGGAGTCGGGCCCTACTGGCCCTGATAATATGGGTTCAAGTGAAGAATCGAGGGAGGCCTGAGATGGGCACTGGTGAGGAATCCACCCATACTGATGCCGGTAAGTAAAATAAGCTCTGTTTTTCCATCCTTTTACTCTACCAATTATACCTTGGGAGTTCCTGCAGCAAATACAGCATTAGAAAGATCCTCATTGGGTAATTTAACGTTTGATATATCCCATGCCCTCTGCTTCCGGAGGATTAACAATATTTCAGCGATGCCTAGTGCCTCCCTTTCTGGACCATGTGTGGTCCTTAGTAATTATTCTCTGGGAGACTTCTCTTCTAATTCTTCTGGGCATCCCTGTTTTGGATTGAGAGATATCTTTTACCCAATAAATTTTAAAAGAAATGTTTCTGGACTCCCTACCCCTCCGAGACCAGCTCCTTTATGTTGGAAGACGCCACAGTCCTTCAAATTATATTTACCATTGCCTTGGGGAAATTGTGCTCCTAAGGAACCATGGAAATTGGAGGGAGATAAATATTTATGGTGGTTTGGTCACCGACCTACCTTTAAAAACTCCTTGGGAGGGGCCTTTGATTTTTCCTATAGAAATCCAAATATGGCAGGAGTTTCACCTACGTTCGCAGGCATGTTTCTCTGTGGCCCTCGTGCATGTACAGATATTAGACCTTTAGCCCTTCAAAGGGGCTTGGCCTTCAATGCCACAGCCCGATGGAATACATCGGACATCTTTGAAACCTCCCTCCAGATTAATTATGCAGCGGGAATGAATTTCTCTATTGTCAGCCTAGCTTGTGTTCTACCTCCTTTTATGTTTGTTTCCTTTAATGGGTCGGTCGGGGAGGATGGTGTCCTTAATTGTTCTTCCAGCTCCTGCTTTTTGAGCAACTGCTGGTCCCCAACGGATGAGTCCGTGCTGATGGTGAGAATTCCTGCCCTGGTTCCCCTGGTGGTAGAAGACCCACATGATGGACGAGAGCTTATCTTGTATAGAGAAAGGAGAGACTTTGGGATCACCGCCGCAGTCATCGCAGCTATTGCCATATCAGCCACAGTCGCCACCGTTGCAGGAATCACCGTGTCCCAGAGTGCAGCTACTGCAGAGACTGTTAATACTCTTGCTGCCCGTGTTACCCAGGCCTTAGAAACTCAAAATACCATTAACTCACATATTCAATTGGGGATGTTAAATTTAAACCAGCAAACGGCCTTATTGCAGGAACAGATTAATGTGTTGTGGATGGTGCAACAAGCCTCTTGTTCTCATTTTTATCATTCTGCCTGGGTGACCCTTATGGAAGTGAAAAATATGTCCTTTGAGGTGCAACGCCTTAATGCTTACCTTAGGGGGCCTTGGAATGATTCCTTTGTAAACTTTACCCACTCTTTGGTACATCAAATTATTGCAATTAATGAAACTCGTGTTGAACCTGTATCTGCTGAGGGATGGTGGAATACCATGGCCCAGATTGGGGGTTGGGCACAGCGATGGGGAGGTGCCTTATCCCTGGGGATCTTGGGACTAGTAGGGGTGGCAGTAGGCCTGCTCCTCTTAAAACGAGTCTTAAATATCTTCACCCTGACTGAGCTTGTCCACCGTCAGGTGTTACTCAGTCTGGCGCATGACTCTTCCGGAAGTCATGAAGTGTGGCTACAGATGCTGAAAAAATGAGGGTCTCCAAGGACGGGCAACCTGTGGGGAGACCCCCCACCTAAGACAGGGCATCGGGGGCCCTATGACGGGTAAGGGAAGGTACTTCTCTCACAGGACCTAAGACAGGACCCCTCATTATAAAATAAAATAGGGGGAATTGTGGGAACTGCAGCCCCGAGTTGATATCCCTGCCCCCATTTGAGGTGCTTATCTGCAAGGAAAACATAATAAATTCCCTCTGCTTCTGGAGCAGAGAAGGAAGGAATTTTAAGTGCATGATGACCAGTCTTTGATCCCTGCTAGGGTCAGGTTACAGTCCCTTCGCAGCCCCCTCCTCACTTGGTGCCATGGTATAAAACCAGCCCAGCAGACAATAAAGAAAGAAGCTGTTTCACCTCAAGCTCGTGCTCTGTGTATTCATTCAACCTGGACACCCTCCGCCGAGACTCTTGGTTCCAGCCCGCGCTGGCGCAGCAGATGTAATAGAGAAAACACAAACCAATAAAACTTGGGAAATGGAAAGTCTGGATAAACAAATACGAACCACAGAGACAAGTATAACCAGCCAGAGATAGAAGAAAGAATCTCAGGCACTGAAGATACTATTGAGGAAATAGATTCATTGGACAAAGAAAACACTAAATCCAACAAATTCTTAACACAAAACAGTCAGGAAATCTGGGACACTATAAAAGACCAAACCTAAAAATAATAGGTATAGAAGAAGAAGAAGAAGAAGAAGAAGAAGAAGAAGAAGAAGAAGAAGAAGAAGAAGAAGAAGAACTCCAGCTCAAAGGCACAGAAAATATATTCAACAAAATTATAGAAGAGAACTTTCCCAACCTACAGAAGGAGATCCCTATGAAGGTACAAGACGCTTACAGAATGCCAAATAGACTGGATCAAAAAAAAATCCCCTCACCATATAATAATCAAAACACAAAACACAGAACAAAGAATATTAAGAGCTACAAAGGAAAAAGTTCAAGTAACATATAAAGGTAAACCTATCAGAATTACACCTGACTTCTCGATGGAAACCATGAAAGCCAGAAGGTCCTGGATAGATGTGCAGCAGACTCTCAGAGACCATGGATGCAAGCCCAGACTACTATACCAGCAAAGTTTTCATTCATTGTTTTGAAGAAAACAAAATATTCAATGACAAAAACAGATTTAAACAATACGTATCCACAAACCCAGCCTTACAGAAAGTACTAGAAGGAAAACCTCAACCCAAGGAAGCTAACTACACCCACAATAACACAGACATCTGATAACCCCCCACCAGCATAACCCAAAGAAGGGAAACACACAAACACCACCACCGAAAGATAACCAGAGTTAACAACCACTGGTCATTAATTGCTCTTAATATTGATGGTCTCAACTCACCTATGAAAAAACACAGGCTAAGAGCATGGATAAGAAAACAGGATCCAACATTCTGCTGTTTACAAGAAACACACCTCAACCTTAAAGACAGACAGTACCTCAGAGTACAGGCTTGGGAAAAGGTTTTCCAATCAAATGGATCTAAGAAACAAGTGGGTGTGGCTATCCTAATATCTAAAAAAATAGATTTTAAACTAAAATTAACCAGAAGAGATGGAGAATGACACTTTAGACTCATAACAGGAATAATTCCAGATGAAGTCTTAATCCTGAATATCTATGCCCCAAATACAAGAATACCCACATATGTAAAAGAAACATTACTAAAACTTAAATCACACATCAAACCTCACACATTAATTGCAGGAGATTTCAACACTCCTTTTCTGACAATGGACAGGTCAAACAAACAGAAACTTAACAGAGAAATAAGAGAACTAACAGACGTAATGAATCAAATGGACTTAACTGACATCTTTCTTCTCAGCACCTCATGGAACCTTCTCTAAAATTGATTATATTCTCGGTAACAAAGCAAACATCCACAGATACAAAAAACAATGGAGTAATCCACTGTTTCTTATCACATCACCATGGAATAAAGTTAGAATTCAACAACACTACTCCCAGAAAGCCTACAAACTTATGGAAACTAAACAGTCAACTACTGAACTGCTCCTGGGTTGAGGAAGAAATAAAGAAAGAAATTAAAACCTTCCTTGAATTCAATGAAAATGAAGGAACTACATATGCAAACATATGGGACACTATAAAAGCAGTGCTAAGAGGAAAGTTCATAGCACTAAGTGCCCACATAAAGAAAATGGAGAAAGCTCACATCAGTGACCTAACAGCATGCCTGAAAGCTCTAGAAAAAAAAAGAAGCAGACTTACCCAGGGGGAGTAAAGGATTGAAAATAATCAAACTGAGGGCTGAAATCAACAACATAAAAACACAGAAAACCATACAAAAATCAATGAAACAAAGAGCTGGTTCTTTGAGAAAATCAACAAGATTGACAAATCCATATCCAAACTAATAAAACGGCAAAGAGAGAACACCCAAATTAATAAAATCAGAAATGAAAAGGGGGACATAACAATAGACACTGAAAAATTCAGAGAATCATTAGGTTCTACTGAAAAACCTGTACTCCACAAAATTGGAAAATGTAAAAGAAATGGACAGTTTTTTAGATAGATCATATATCCAAATTAAATCAAGACCAGGTGAGAAATTTAAATAGACCTATAAGTCACGAGGAGATAGAAGCTGTCATCAAAAACCTCCCAACCAAAAAAGCCCAGGGCCAGATGGTTTTAGTGAAGAGCTAATATCTATACTCCTCAAAGTGTTCCACATAATAGAATCAGAAGTGTCATTGCCAAACTCGTTTTATGAAGCTACAGTTACCCTGATAACAAAACTGCACAAAGACTCAACCAAGAAAGAGAATTACAAACCAATCTCACTCATGAACATTGATGCAAAAATTCTCAATAAAATACTGGCAAACCAAATCCAAGAACACATAAAAAAAAATCATCCATCATGATCAAATAGACTTCATCTCAGAGATGCAGGGCTGGTTCAACATATGAAAATCTATCAATGTAATCCATCATATAAATAAACTGAAAGAAAAAAATGATATGATCACTTCATTAGATGCTGAAAAAGCATTTGACAAAATTCAACACCCCTTCATGATAAAGGTCTTGGAGAGATTAGGGATACAAAGATCATATCTAAATATAATAAAAGCAATATACAGCAAGCTGACAGCCAACATTAAATTAAATGGAAAGAAATTCAAAGCCATCCCACTAAAATCAGGAACAAGACAAGGCTGTCCACTCTGTCCACATCTCTTTAACATAGTTCTTCAAGTTTTAGCAATAGCAATAAGATAACATAAAGAGATCAAAGGATTCAAATTGGAAATAAAGAGGTCAAACTTTTGTTATTTGCAGATGATATGACAGTGTATATAAGCTACCCCAAAAACTCTCCCAGAGAACTCCTACAGCTGATAAATAACTTCAGTGAAGTGGCAGGATACAAGATCAACTCAAAAAAATCAGTAGCCTTTCTATATACAAAGGATAGAGAAGCAGAGAGGGAAATCAGAGAAACATCACATTTCACAATAGCCACAAATCACATAAAATATCTTGGGTTAACATTAACAAAGGATGTGACAGACCTATTGAAAAAAAACTTTAAGTCTTTGAGGAAAGATATTGAAGAATAAGATACCAGAAAATGGAAAGATATCTCATGCTCTTGGATAGGAAAGATTAACATAGTAAAAATGGGAATTTTACCAAAGGCAACCTATAAATTCAATGCAATTCCTATCAAAATCCCAACACAATTCTTCACAGACCTTGAGAGAACAATAATCAACTTCATATGGAAAAACAAATAAACCAGGATAGCCAAAAATCTGTACAATAAATGAACTGCCAGAGGCATTACTATCCCTGACATCAAGCTCTATTACGGAGCTACAGTAATCAAAACAGGTAGGATTTGGCATAAAAACGGAAATGCTGACCAATGGAATAGAATTTAAGAAGTGGATATTAATCTACACACCTATGAACACCTGATTTTTGACAAAGAATCAAAAATTATACAATGGAAAAAAGCATCATTAACAAATGGTGCTGGCATAACTGGTTGTCAACCTGTAGAAGAATGAAAATAGATCCATATCTATCACCATGCACAAAACTCAAGTCCAAATGGATTAGAGGCCTCAATATAACTCCAAACACACTGAACCTGATAGAGTCTTTCAATGCATGGACACAGGAGACCACTTCCTAAATATAACCTCAGTAGCACAGACAATAAGAGCATCAGTAAATAAATGGGACCTCCTGAAACTGAGGAGCTTCTGTAAAGCAAAGGAAACAGTCAATAATACAAAAAGGAAGTCTGCTGAATGGGAAAAAATTTCACCAACCCCACATCAGACAAAGGACTGATCTCCAAAATTTATAAAATACTCAAGAATGTAGACATTAAAATTCTAAATAACCCAATTAAAAAGTGGTGTACTGAAGTAAACAGAATTCTCAACAGAAGATTTTCAAATGGCCAAAAGATACTTAAGGGCATGTTCAACTTCCTTAGCTATCCGGAAAATGCAAATCAAAACAACTCTGAGATATCATCTCACTCCTGTCTGAATGGCTAAGATAAAAAACACTAATGGTAGCTTATGCTAAAGAGGATGTGGAGCAGCAAGGGGAACACTCATCCATTGTTCGTGGGAATGCAAACTCGTGCAACCACTTTGGAAATCAGAGTGGTGGTTTCTCAGAAAATTAGGAGTCAACCTACCTCAGGATCCAGCAATACCACTCTTGGGAATATACCCAAAAGATGCTCAATCATACTACAAAAGCATTTGTTAAACTATGTTCACAGCAGCATTATTTGTAATAGCTAAAACCTGGAAACAACCTAGATGTCCCTCAACAGAAGAATGGATAAAGAAAGTGTGGCACATCTACACATTAGAGTACTACTCAGTGGTAAAAATAATGACATCTTCAATTTTGCATGCAAGTGGATGGAATTAGAAAGCACTATCCTGAGTGAGGTAACCCAGACCCCCAAAAGTGTATATGGTATGTACTTAGTCATAAATGGATATTATGCATAAATAAAAGGGGCACTGAGCCTATAGTTCATGATCCTAGAGAAACTAAGAAATAAGGTGAACACAAAGAAAAACATATATAGACCCTTCTGGAAATTGGAAACAGACAAAAATTTGGGAGCATTGGGGGCAGGGGATAGAAGAAAGGGGAGGAAACGGGGGGTTGAGGAGAACTTGAGGGACTAAGATAGTTGAGATGGAGGAAGGACAGATAAGAGAGCAAGGAAAGAGATATCTTGATTTGAGGAAGCCATTATGGTGTTAGCAAGAAACTTGGCTCTAGAATAATGCCAAAGAACCCACAGTGATGACCCCAGCTAAGACCCTAAGCAGTAGAGGAGAGGGCTGTACCGGCACAAAATAAAGGCAATGCAGATATCAAAGAATATTTACCAGTTTATTGTTAAACTTACTGAACCAAAGTTCCAGCGTAGCACAGGTAGCGAGGAACAAAAGGGCCGAGCCGCCTCTCCGCGCACTTTTTATTGGCCGGGATTCGCCTGAGGCAAACCCCGCCCTCTAAAGGGAGCTGATTTAACCCCTTTATCTCCCCCTTTTGTCTAAATAAGACACAACTAAACCAAATATAACTATAACAATAATAACAAATGATAAATATAACAAACAATATTGAGAGCAAAAGTTTTGCTAAAGAGTAACTACAATTAAATAATCTTCAACTCCATCAAAGATCTGAGAAGGGAGTAAATATTACTTAACAAAAAAGAGATATCCAAAATGTGCAACAAATGACAGAGACAACTGACTGCCTGGGCAATCACCCAAAATCTCGTTTGCAATGTTGAGTCAACCAACTTTGGCTAAGGCCTAACATAACTGACATACCATTCTCAAATGCAAGGAACTTTCTTAGGATTATCCTACCCTGTCTTGGCAAGATAAGACAATCCTGTTTATATCTTAGTCAGTAGTTGAGGTATGGGTTTTTCTTAACCCAAAGGCCAGTTCTGCCAGGAAGACAAGCTCCCAGTGGAGTGTCTTTGGTGCTCAACGTTCTCTCGGGAGTAGAGTGGTGTTTCCAGGAGTAAATTGTGTCTCAATGGCACATAATTTTAGGTTAGATTAAAGGCCATTTTCTACAGCTCTTCAAAGAGGCTGAAGATTATACTATCTATACTGAAAATAATCTCTATGTATCTAAAAAACCTGATTAACCTAAAAATAATATGACAAACATGTAATTCTCAATACCTATCTAATTTGAAAACTAAGGGAATAAACAATTGTGCAATGTATGAAGACAATGATCTTCACTTGTCATTACTTATCAAATGTAAACAATGTTATTACATAAATAGGACCAGAGGTAGAAATGTACATTGTGATATGATAGATGTATCCATACAATATAAGCATACTCTTATACCAAAATAGAGGTAGGAACACTCACATTCAATATTCAATATATCAATATACAAGAAACAGTACCAACATAATTTTCTAAAAACAGTAAGTCACAAATACCAATCATCCCATCAACCCAGTTAATCCCCTTTTTTTTTTTTTTTTTTTTAACATACAATATCTCCCCATCCCCTCACTCCTAAACCAACCACTAAAAGATGTCCCTAACCCTGTGGGCAAACTCTGTTGGGAGAGGGGACGTCGTCCTCTTAGATTGCTTCTAGCTGACATGGGGGCGACGTTCTTCTTAGGGGCCCCTGTGAAAGCAAACGATGGTAAAATTCCCAAATTAACCTTTGACTTAAGAAAACTATAACTAGTCTCTGTGTGTTTCGAGAAGGTCCGGCCAGAGCGTTGTCAAAAATGTGCATCATATGAAATTGTCTCTTGCAATTGGTACCAAAAAACAGATCCAAAATTAGTGCTTAAAAAAAAAAAAAATTCATGACGTCATAAAAACCAGATTGAGTTGATGTTGTGGGGCCCCATCTTCATCCTGGAAACTTCAAAATTACTGTAGGAAAATATGTTGCTTGTTATGGGAAATTTAAACATTAACAACAAGGACTTATACTGACATATAAAGAAAGACACAGATGTGAGGGAAGGCAAAGAAAGTTTATCAAGTATAAAATTATTCTTATTCTGTCCCATTTCATGGCTCCTGACCTGAGACAGAAACTTTGAAATATCTCTTATCAACAGGCTTGGAATTGAAGAAGGACTGAGCCATAGTCCAACTCCAAAACCAGCTCTACACATTTATAAAGAAGTGTTCAATAAAACATATAAATATACATAAATATATATAAAACCAATACTTACTATACGTATAGAATTTTATTGTTGATGTTTAATGGGTCGTATCTATTTTCCATCCATCAGTAATTAAATATTCAGGGTCCCTCAAATTCTTTGGAGATGAATATTTTCCTGTGGAGATAAGAAAAGAACCCTGCCCCCATCCTATTAGTAATCCTTACCATCTGTATGTCGGTCATCCTTGTGAATGAATTGTTATTTATCTTTTCCAAGTGACTTCTCTTCCTCAAACCGAACCTTTATTAATTTTGACGGTATCCATAATTTTTCCTCACCTGTGGAGATAAGAGCAAAACCCCTTCCCCAACGCAGCACATCTCCTGGCTTCCATTGTGAGGTTAGTACATCCTTGAAATAAACTGGTTGATTTAGTTCAGCAGACTTTTCCATTATCCAATGTCTTTCTGCAGCCGTCGTTCCCTTCTCATTAGCGTTGAGAAAATTCAAGGTTAACAAAGCATTATGTAACCTATTTCTAGGGGTGTTTTCCACCCCTTTCTGTTTGTTCAACATATCCTTTATAGTTCGATTTGATCTTTCTATGACTGCTTGACCTGTAGGATTGTATGGTATACCTGTAACATGCTTGATATTGTAATGATCAAAAAACCGTTTCATCTTCCTAGAGACATAAGCAGGACCATTATCTGTCTTTATTTGTGTAGGTATACCCATGATAGCCATGACTTCTAATAAATGAGTGATTACTGAATCAGCTTTTTCTGAACTTAAAGCAGTTGCCCACTGAAAGCCTGAATAAGTGTCGATGGTGTGATGAACATACTTCAATTTGCCAAATTCTGGAAAGTGGAACACATCCATCTGCCAGATTTCATTTCTATGAGTGCCCTTTGGATTAACTCCTGCTGGCAGTGGCGTTTGGTTATAGAAAGAGCAGGTAGGGCATTTCTTCACAATCTCCTTAGCCTGTTGCCATGTAATAGAAAACTCTTTCTTCAAACCTTTGCTATTAACATGATGTTTTTTATGAAATTCAGAGGCTTGAAGCACACTACCAATCAATAATTGATCAATTTCTGCATTACCTTGTGCTAGAGGACCTGGCAGACCCGTATGGGATCGGATGTGTGTTATGTACATAGGGCAAAGCCTGTTCCTGATCAAATCTTGAACCTGGATAAACAATGAGGTTAGTTCTGTATCATCAGGTATAAATTCAGCAGTTTCAATATGTAAAATAACTCTTTCTGCATATTGTGAATCAGTAACTATATTAATAGGTTCTTTAAAATCTCTTAGTACCATAAGAATGGCATATAATTCTGCCTTCTGGACAGAATCATAAGGACTTTGTTCCACCTTACCCAAGTCTTCTGATTTGTAACCTGCCTTCCCTGATTTATTGGCATCAGTATAGAATGTACGGGCTCCAGTTATTGGAGCATCACGGACTATTCGAGGAAGGATCCAAGAAGTTCTCTTTATGAAGTTGAGCCGCTTGCTTTTTGGATAGTTGTTATTAATGTCTCCCAAAAAATTAGCACAAGCTCTTTGCCATGGTTCATTATCTTCCCATAATTTCTTTAGTTCATCAGCAGTGAAAGGCACTATAATTTCTGCTGGGTCTATGCCTGCTAGTTGACGAAGTCTCAGCTTGCCTTTTATAATTAACTCAGAGACTTTTTCCACATAAGTTTTCAGTTTCTTACTTGGTTTATGTGGTAAAAAGATCCATTCCAAGATAATATCATCTCTCTGCATTAAAATTCCTGTAGGAGAAATTTTCGATGGTAATATGACGAGAATACAATCGAGCTCTGGATTCACTCTGTCCACATGTGCCTGTTGTAATTTCTCCTCAATCATTGTCAGTTCCTTTTCTGCTTCAGCTGTTAATTCTCTGGGACTGTTTAAATCTTTATCACCATCCAAGGTCTTGTTCAAATGAATTATTAGATCAGGTGTTATCCCAATAGTTGGTCGTAAACTGGAAATGTCTCCTAACAGTCTTTGAAAGTCATTAAGAGTCCGTAAGCGATCCCTCCGAATTTGTGCCTTCTGTGTCTTAATTTTTTGCAAACCTATTCTATAACCTAAATAATTAACAGAATCTCCCTTCTGAATCTTTTCAGGAGCAATTTGCAATCCCCATTTAGGTAACAGTATCTGTATTTCTTCAAACAGCCTGTTCAAGGTATCTATGTTTGAATCAGATAACAATATGTCGTCCATGTAATGGTATACAATAGATTTGGGAAATTTCTTGCGTATTATTTGCAATGGTTGGTTCACAAAATATTGGCACAGGGAGGGGCTATTTAACATACCCTGGGGGAGGACGGTCCAGTGGTACCTCCTCGAAGGTTGAGAATTGTTATAAGTAGGCACTGTGAAGGCAAATTTTTCTCTATCTTCTTTTTGCAAAGGTATAGTGAAAAAACAATCCTTCAAATCAATAACTATGAGAGGCCATCCTTTTGGTAATAAAGAGGGCAACGGAATTCCAGATTGCAGAGGGCCCATAGGTTGAATAACCTTGTTGATGGCCCTGAGATCTGTCACCATTCTCCATTTACCTGATTTTTTCTTAACCACAAATACAGGAGAATTCCAAGGGCTGGTAGATTCTTCTATATGTCCAGCATCTAGTTGCTCTTGTACCAGCTGTTCTAAAGCCTGTAGCTTTTCCTCAGCTAAAGGCCATTGCTTTGTCCATATTGGTTTCTCAGTCAACCATTTTAGAGGCAAGGCTGTTGGTATTTCTGAAGGGACATCAATTGCTTGTTCCTGCACAGCCCTAATGGCCGGTTTTGTCCTTTTGTAATAACTTTTAATATTCCTTTCAGAAATATGGGCTCTAGAAGTAGCAGGAATGTTAATTTGAGTATTCCATTGTTGTAATAGGTCACGACCCCATAAATTCATTGCAATATTGGCTACATAAGGCCTTAATTTTCCTATTTGTCCCTCAGGCCCTATACATTCAACCCATCTCGTGCTCTGCCTTACTCGAGATAGGGTTCCAATTCCCAGGAGCTGAACATTTACATTCTGAAGAGGCCAATATGGATGCCAAGATTCTGGGGTAATGATACTTACATCAGCACCTGTGTCCAGTAGGCCAGTAATAAAAATGCCATTTACACACACTCTCAGCTTAGGTCTTTGATCATTTATAGAAGTTTGCCAAAACACACGTAACTCATCTTTCTGATTACTATTGCTTGTAACAGTAGGCATGTGGCTTTCTAATTGTCCTGACAAGGCATGTTCTCTGCAGAAACTGGGAATGTCTGAACCATGTTTGCCATGGGGGCCTGAGAGGCCCCCCCTCTCACGTTTCCCGTCTGTATCAGGTTGCCTTGTCTATCTCTTGTAGACCTGCATTCATTCGTCCAATGTCTGCCCTTCCCACATCTTCTACATAAACCTGAAGGCTGATTCCTTCTATTCCTGTTATTTCTAGAAGACGCATTATTATTATTTCTGAAAACCCGTTGTTTACAATTCCTTTTCATATGACCCATTTTGCCACAATTAAAACATTTGGTATTCTGGTGTCTCCTTTTACCATTGGAAATTGCTTCTTCTACCCATGCTTCAGTGCCATAGTCAAATGTGTCAACATCTAGTGTATGCAAGACCCATTCTTCCAAGGACGCTGATCTGAACATTAAAGGCCTCAAGATCCTTTTGCATTCCACATTAGCATTTTCATAGGCCAAAGACTCAATTATTATACGTCTTGCTTCTGGGTCAGGTATCCCCATTTGTACAGCTTTAGTTAATCTTTGTAAAAAGTCACTAAAGGGTTCTCTCTGACCCTGTTTAACTGTGACAAATGATTCCATTCTCTGTCCTGGGTCTTGTACTCTGTCCCAAGCCCTTAAGGCTGCTGTAGTACACATAGAAAGTATGTTTTCATCCAAATTAGCTTGTTCCTGAGGGTCTGAAAAGAGCCCTTCACCTAGAATTTTATCTAGGGAAACGTCAATTCCCTTCGCCTTTTCCTGCTGTTCTAAAAGTCTAGCCTCTTGCCTGAATAAGCATTTCCATTTTAAGTGCGGTCCACTCTCAAGGACCGCGGAGCTCAGCTGGAGCCAGTCCAAGGGGGTTGCTTTGCTTGTTGTGGCCCAAGATTTTAGCATCTCTTTAACAAAAGGGGAGTGCATCCCAAAAGACATGATGGCCTGTTTAATTTCTTTGAGATCATTCATACGGACAGGCTCCCATGTATCTTCCTTGATGACCCTAGGGTTTCTGGAACCAACCACCTTTTCTGTTGTTATTACAGGAAAGGCATGTAGAGCTGTAGGTAGAGCTTTGTGAAAATTGTCCCGGAGGGATTTATCCACAGATGTAGTTAAAATTTGCCTTTCTACCCTTTGCTCTTCTTCTTCAGAATTTAGAAATTCCTCAATCTTTTCAATTCTATTCACCATTGCTTTTTGTAATGTCTGAATCTCCTGCCCAGAATTATGTTCTAAAGCCTTCATTGAGGATTCTAGAGTATGAAATTTGTCCAGTAGAGATAACTTGTCATCTTTGGACATAATTTTTATGGCATAAACCGTGCCTTCTTGTATTGACAATCTTTCCGCCAATCTGTCATAAGCTTTAGACAAAATTCGATTGTCACATTCAGCAGTTTTGATTCTCTCAGTTAACGTTTCAGTTCCTACAGAAAGGGACTGCTGAAACTTACGATCTAATTCAGCTGTTCCTTCTTCCATAGTAATGAATTTCTCCTTAACATCAGAAAGGGACTGCTGAAACTTACGATCCAATTCAGCTGTTCCTTCTTCCATAGTAATGAATTTCTCCTTAACATCAACCTGTACTTTTTTTAGATTTTGCTCAGTTAACCGAGTCATGTTAAACAAAGATTTGTTTTCTTCCTGGAGAACTTCAAACTGATTCTTGAGAAGATTGTTGTCATTCTCAATTGTTTTTAAACGTTCAACCTCTGCCTTAAGAGATTTGATCATTTTCCTATTATCAAACCAAATAGTGCTAAGGAAAATTAAGAATCCCAGGAATATCCATATATGTGGTGTGGTAGACACCTCTTGTAAGATCTCCCAAATGGTGCATTCAAAAGAACTATTGAAATAGGCTGAGGTCACGTTGTCAGACATTATTTAGAAAAGAAAAAGTTCTCTTACCTGTAATAACTGGTTCCTGCCAGTGGTGGCGAAAGAGCCCAGTTGAATCCACGTGTCCTAAATCTGAAATAAAAGGACTCAAAAACAAAATTGAAACAGACACCAAGCTGATAAGTATTTTTTGCCGGGGCTCTCAGGCCGCTGTCACGTGACCTGAGCGCTGGCGGCGGTGGGGGTGGGAGGGGGAGCAGACACAGGCAGCGCGCGCGCCGGCGGGCGGTTGCGCACGTGAAATCTGGCCGGGGCGGCTCGGAACAGAGACTTAGGCGCTGTTAAAAAGGCTCTGTCGAATCAAACTCACTGCTTGATCCTCTAACAAGCAGCAGGGAAAATCGAGCCGCTCAGAATCTCAGCCGTTTCAGCGTGCGCCCAGAGAGACCGCTGCAGCGGCTCGAGGTGCAAGAGACTCCAATTCGGGGCCGGTTCTCGGCAAAGCCCCACGGGGGAGGCGCCAGATGTACCGGCACAAAATAAAGGCAATGCAGATATCAAAGAATATTTACCAGTTTATTGTTAAACTTACTGAACCAAAGTTCCAGCGTAGCACAGGTAGCGAGGAACAAAAGGGCCGAGCCGCCTCTCCGCGCACTTTTTATTGGCCGGGATTCGCCTGAGGCAAACCCCGCCCTCTAAAGGGAGCTGATTTAACCCCTTTAGAGGGCATCTGAACTGGCCTTACCCTGTAATCAGACTAATGATTATCTTAAATATCACCATAGAACCGTTGTCCAACAATAGATGGAAACAGAAGGAATGACCCACATCAGTGCACTGGACTGACATCCCAAAATCCAGTTGAAGAGTGGAAGGAGTCAGAGTATGAGCAAGGAATCCAAGACAATGACGGGTTCATCCACTGAGACAGTTTGCTTGAGCCAATCTCACTCATGAACACTGATGCAAAAGTACTAAATAAAATACTTGCAAACTGAATCCAGGAACACATCAGAACCATTATCCACTATGATCAAGTCAGCTTCATCCCAGAGATGGAGGGGTGGTTCAACATATGAAAATCTGTCAATGTGATCCATCATATAAACAAACTGAAAAACAAAAACCACATGATCACCTCATTAGATGTTTAAAAAGCCTTCAACAAAATATAGCATCCCTTCATGATAAAGGTCTTGGAGAAAGCAGAGATACAAGGAACATACCTAAACATAATAAAGGCAATATACAGCAAGCCAACAACTGACATCAAACTAAATGGAGAGACACTCACAGTGATCTCACTGAAATCATGAATAACACAAAGTTGTCCACTCTCTCCATATCTATTCAATATAGTTCTTGAGGTTCTAACTAGAGCAATAAGACAATACACAAAGATCAAGGGGATACAAATTGAAAAAGAAGTCACACTCTCACTGTTTGCTGATGACATGATAGTTTACATAAGTAACCCAAAAAATTCTATCAAGGAACTTCTACAACTAATAAACATTTTCAGTAATGTAGTAGGATACAAGATAAACTCAAAAACATCAGTAGCCCTCCTGTACAGAGATGATAAATGGGGTTAGAAAGAAAACAGAGAAACATTACCCTTCACAATAGCCACAAATAGCATAAAATATCTTAGAGTAACTCTAACCAAACAAGTGGAAGGCTTGTATGGCAAGAACTTTACATCTTTGAAGAAAGAAATTGAAGAAGACACCAGAAGATAGAACAATCTCCCTTGCTCTTTTGTCAGTAGAATTAACATAGTAAAAATGGCAATTTTAGCCGGGCGCACGCCTTTAATCCCAGCACTCGGGAGGCAGAGGCAGGCGTTGGTTTCTCCTGCTGACAGATGTAGTAATATGAAGCGGCGGGGCTGCGTCCCCAACACCCCAACCGCCTGCTCGGCTAGCTTATGCCCCGAAATAATTACACGGACACTGTATTCTTTTAATCACTGCTTGGCACTTTAGCTCTAGCACTTACTGGCTAATTCTGATATCCCGATCAACCCATCTCTAATAATCTGTGAGCACCGGTCTTACCGGGAAGATTCTAGCATAAGTCCATCCTGGGTCAGAGCTGGGGCATGGCGTCTCTCTGAGGCGTCTGCTCTGGAGAGGAGAGCTGTGGAATCTGAGCTCACTTCCTCTTCCTCCCAGTGTTCTGTTCTGTTTACTCCACCTACCTATGCTCTAACCAATAAATGGGCCAAGGCAGTTCCTTTATTAGCCAATGACCTTCCTCCATCAGACAGATGTGACATTCAGCAACAGCTGTAGTCAGGTCAACTTTGGTGAGTGGAAATCCATGTTCTTGAGTTCATGAATAGCCACCCTTCAACTCTTTCACCATGGCCTCTGAGTACATGGGCCTATTGTGTAACGAGAAGGATGGCCAGGGAAAGAGGTTGACAGTGCATAAAACAGTCCATCAGATCTACCCCTCTGCTGAAGTTACCATCTGGTGTGCATTTACATGACACATAGTGTCTTCACATCCTTTGCCCATTTGGAGGGATCCTGCCACAAACCTCTCCAAATGTCTTTTTCTCCCGGTTTCCAATCATGCTCTTTCCAAGTTCCTGACCATTCATCTAGTTCTCTGGCTACAGACCATGAGTCAGTGCACAATCAGCCATCTGCCCATTTTTCCTCCCAAACAAAGTGTATGACCATGTGTAGTGCCCAAAGTTCTGCCTTCTATGAAGATTTTCCTTTGCTGGTGTCTTTCATGGTTGTCCCAGAAAGCAGTTGTAATTCTGCAGCTGTCCATTTCTTTTTCTTTCCTTTTTTTTTTTGTTTTTTGAGACAGGATTTCCTAGTAGCTAGGGAGATGGTCCTGGAACTTGCTCTGTAGACCAGGTTGGCCTTGAACTCATAGAGATCCACCTGCCTCTGCCTTCCAACTGCTGGGATTAAAGGCATGTGCAACCACTGTCCAGCCAACTGTCCATTTCTTGGTGGTACCCACATAATGTGCAGAACCAGTAGTAACTGTGCTCTAATCATCTCTTCCTTAGTCAACTGATCATAGGACAAGCCAAAGGGGTTATGTGTGCATGCTTGGCAGCTGACAGCTTTGCAATGGGAGTAGAAACAATAGGCATTTTGGAAACTTCTTCATGTAACTTTCATGTGCCCTTAAGACCTCCCTGGATTCTTGCACACACACACACCTATTTGATACTGCATTACTGATGTGCATGTCCTATTTTATAGCTTGGTGGATCTGATAATACTCAGTTTATAATAGGCAGCTCAGACTGCATGGTAGCCCATTGTTAAAATGTTCAGTTTCCACTAAAGCCTATAGCAGGTCAAGAATAGTTGTCTGCTGGTGATGGTAGAGTCTTGCTCCAAAATCCCAAAGGTCTCTTCTGTGTTCCATATGTAAGGACTTGCCAAAGGCTCCAAATAGCATCCCCATCTGCAACTGATACCATAAGTACCATACAGCACAGGACTCCTAGATATTACACTGAGGTAGAGGTTTTTGAATTTTGGTTGGATTTATTTCCCATTGCCTATTGCTGTGATGAAACACCATGACCAAAGCAACTTGGGAAGGAAAGGGTTTATTTGGCTTACAATTTCACATCACAGTTCATCATTAAACAAAAGTCAGGACAGGAACTCAAACAAGGAAGGAAGCTGGAGGCAGGAGTTGATGCAGAGGCCATGGAGGAGAGCTGCTTAGTTAAGAAAATGCCCTACAGGCATGTCTACAGCCGGATCTCATGAAGGTGTTCTCTCATCTGAGGCACCCTCTTCTCTGATGACCCTATCTCATGTCAAGATGACATAAAACTAACCAGAACACTCATTCTCTGACCATATGTGTTATCAACACATTCAGAGTGGCTGCTCCCTCCTGCTCACTTGGTCCAATTTATATATCATCAATATAGTGGACCAGTGTGCGACATCTTGTAGAAGAGACAAATGATGAGGATCTGATTGAACAAGTTATGACACAGAGCTGGAGAGTTAATGTACCCCTGAGGCCATACTATAAAGGTATTCTGCTGGCCTTGTCATCTGAAAACAAATTGCTTCTGGTGGTCCTCATGGACAGGGACCGAGAAAAAGGCATCTGCCAGATGAAGAGATGTGTTAGCCTGTTTGAGCTGGGCTATGCCTGGCGCAGCAGCTGTATTTGGAGTCACTAGTTGACTAAGTTCGTATAGTCATTGGTGCTCTCTCAATGTTCTAGTGCTCGCTCACCATTTTCTGCCTTGTAGAATTAGTGAAGGGCATGTCTTCTGAGCTTTTCCATTGTGGGGGATTAGGCTTTCAGTTTGTTTTTATTTTTTTCAGTTTATTTTTTTTATTTTTTGTTATTTTTATGTATACGAGTGTTTGCTTGCATGTATATCTGTATACTATGTGTATGCCTTATGTCCACATAGGTCAGAGGGCATCAGATCCCCTGGAACTGGAGTTATAGATGGCTGTGAGTCATCATGTGGTTTCTGGGAATTGAACCTGGGTCTTCTGGAAGATCAGCAACATCCAGCATTACAATTTCCCTGAGCCTTAAAATCCCTTTATCAACACTAAATGAAGTATATTGGGTATCTCCAGTGTAAAGTTTTTACCTCCCAATAATCCTCTCTGCCAACCTAATGATCCAAATCAAACCAAATTAGGAAAAGCCCAGGTTTAATGGATTCCACTGCTCCTGGGTGACCTTCCAGTCCCCAGAGAGGAGACTGGACAGGAAGAAGACTGGGAAACCATGAAGAGGGGAAAGGAAACCAAAAAGACCATGTGTTATTCTCTGGGGGCAGTTTAAATAGCCTGTGGAGTGGTCTTGAGCCTCTTAGGGAGGGTCGCTGTTTGGTAGGCTTTCTCAGAGGTGAAGTCTGAACTGCGGAAACTTTCAGGGGAGGAGGATTGGGGTGAAAAGTTCCACCAAAATTTTTCAGAATGGATGCCAGGGGCTGGAGCGAAGCCTCCAACAAAACATCCCAGACTCCTTGGATAAATGGAGCCAGGAGGCTGGGGTGACACTTCCAACCGAACATTCAGCTCCTCAGCAGGCCATCTGTTGATAAATGCATCAATCAAGCAACTGAATAAACTTTTGATACCTTTTTTTTTAACTCTACAAACTTCCATATTAAACCTAGAATAGCCACTCAGTGGGCCCATATCAATTAACTCGATCCAAATCAGTTTTAGGTTTCGTTTTCCATTATCCCACACCCTTGAAATCCATTCCCACAAATATTCTTCTCTTCTACTTAAATGAATTAGCAAACAACAACTTCATTAGCTGTGCAGTGAAAATTCTCTTCTATCTCACTTCTAGGGGCTTGCTTAGCTTTAAGTCTGCTTTAGGTCTAAAGGCAATGTTTGCTGGGTGGTGGGAACACCAGTACTGTCTTGCCTGGCAGCTCCCTCAGGGAAAATCATTGCAGCTTCTGCAGACAATGCAGGATTAATTGCCCCAGGCAAGGGCAGAGACAGAAGTTCTTCAGAGGAGAACCCTGCTTCCTCAGGTGAAGTAAATATAATACCCTAAATTAACCTGTAAACCCCACCTCCCCAAGGACCAGTTAACTTCTGGGAATGCAGGGAGTTGTAGTCCCTGAACAATAACAACAAAGCCTCATGGGGAAAGTATGATGGTCTATGAGTTTTTTTCCACAAAAGCCCCGAAAACACATGATTCGGAGCCACTCAACTGGGATGTTTTCAGGGAGTGGTCCTGAAAGTTAATCTTGGTCAATATTTAATTTTTTAATGCAGCTTGCTTCAAATTTGGCCCAAAATGGTAGAACTAGTTTTTCTTTAGCAAATCTCAAAATTAACAGTAAACCCTTCAGAATCTGAGGGTTCACTATTCTCAGCCTCACTAGGGTACCCCCATGCACCTCCATGCCAAGCTCCAGGCTCCAACCTCTTCCAGTCAGTGCTCACATCACTGCCGACACCTGCAAGGCTGGAACTTAAAACTGTGCAGAGTCAGCCAATCCTACAGTGAGGGCTTGAGTTTGGTGTCTTTGGCAACTTGAACTCCGTGGTTGCTGGAGAAGTTCTTTTCCAGGACACTCTTAGAAACCTATACATTGTTCATGTGCACCTGGAGCTGGCTAATTTTATCATGATCTTCCTTCCCCCTTGTCACTTTATCCAGAGATGCTGTAAGCAACCAGTCAGCATGATCAGCAGTTTTATGTATAAAGTCACTAAGTTATTGGGTTCTTATTAAGGCTTCACAAGAAGTGACTCAAGAGTAGCAAATACTTATTTGTAGTTTTTTGTTTGTTTTGTTTTTTGAGACAGAGTTTCTCTGTGTAACACTCTGGCTGTCCTGGAGCTCAGTCTGAAGACCAGGCTAGTCTTAAACTTATAGAGATCCACTTGCCTCTGCCTCCTGAGTGCTAGAATTAAAGGTGTGTGCCACCATCGCCCATCTTCTCTTTCACACCGTGGGCACCAGTGTACTCCCAAGGGAATTTCTAGTGACCATAGGTTTCATCACGTTAGAGAGTCGCCCCAGCTACCACCAAATCACCTAGAGAAATTCATCATGTTGCATAGTGTAAGTTTGAGGCCAGCCTGGTCTACATTGTTCCAGGATAGCCAAGGACACACAGAAAAACCCTGTCTCAAAAATAAAACTTAAAAGAAAAATATCCATCTTTATAATTCAGTTTCTTTAGAACCAACCCTGGCATCAATTTCCGTATAAGCAGCTTTTCTGTGGCTGTGATAAAATGCCATTACAAAAAGTGACTTATAGAAGGAAGAGATTGTTTTGACTTGGGGTTGTAGAGGGAAAGTCCATCATGGCAGGGAGGTGTGGCAGCATGAGCAGGAATCTGAGATTTCACATTTCAATTGCACACAGGAAGCAGAGGACAAACCAGAAGTGAGGTGAAGTTATGAATTCTTTTAAATATTTTTTAAGATTTATTTTATCTATATGAGTGTTTTGCCTGCATGTATGTATGTGTACTGTGCATTCCTGATCAAAGGAGGGTATGAAATGCCCTGAAACTGGAGTTGCAGATGGTTGTGAGCCATTTTGTGGATGCTGGGAATTGAACCTGTGTCTTTTGCATGAGCAGCAAGTGCTCTTAATCACTGGGCCACCTCTCCAGCCCCAAGCTACAAACTTGTAAAGCCTGCTCCAGTGATTTATTTCCTCCAGCAACTCTACATGCCCTAAAAGCCCTATAACTTCCCCAAGCAGAATCACCAACTGTGTGCCAAGTGTTCACAAATTCAGACTCATGAGAGCTCATTCAAATCACCACATTGGTTTCTCAGCCCAGGAGGGACTCACATCTGTGACCTCCTTAAGCAGAGAATGAGTGGCTGCTATGTTCTCCAGGCAGCAGTCCTCAGACTCTGAGACCCCCATCTTCCCCATGACCAATTCATTCATTCTCCACTCAGCCCATATGGGGCCTCTTAGAACATCTGTTGGGTAGTTTGAACTGCTGTGTGGTGAAAAAGTAGATAGGTGATAGGTCTCATGTGTCTGGATGGCCCTCTCTCTACATGTAAAAAAAAAGATTTATTTTTACTGATATACATGTCTCTCTGTCTCTTTCTGTGTATGTGTGTGCCCCAACCTGTGCAGGTACCCAAGAAGGTCAGAAGATGCCATGGAGCTGGAGTTACAGATGGTTATGAGCTTCTCTGCATGGGTTGTGGGAACTGAACTCTTGTCCTCCGGAAGAACAAGTGCTCTTAATTGATGAGACATCTCCCCAGCTTCCCTCTGATTGTCTGCTTAAGCTTCAGTGGAAATAGAGATGGCCAATAGTAAGACTCTTCCAGGCCCCTTAAAGGCAGAGACAAAAAGTGTTTTCCACTGCAGAGAGCTGACTTCACGGACAGGGAAGTGCCACTACCAGTGGGCACAGCAGAGCACTCCTGAGCACCTCACCATAGGAGGTACCTGAACTGACAGAAAACAGATCAATACTTAAGGTAAATGGCTATCATTGTACCTTGTTGTCTGTGGGGACAAAGAACTGGAATCTTAATCAAGGTTACAATTGCCTTGGTGATATTGCTTCCCACACATCATAAAACTCTGACTGGAAAGAAGAAAACAGGAAGTCAGCTAAAGACTATGTCCACCCCATGAATAAGTATTAAAGCTGCCCAACACAGTAATTCCAATGGGTGATTATAACTGTGCTTTGTGATGATCTCTAAAACATTTTCTTCATGTGCTAGTCAAACTTCCTCTCTGTTTTAGTTTTAAACATATTTATAGGCTGTTGTGGTTTCAGAGAAGCTATTCCAAAGTATAATGTTTCATTGAATTATGGTTATTTAAGAACAGGACCTTGATATGTAGACCAAGTTGGTCTTCAGTTTTTGATTCTCCTGCCTCAGCCTCCCATGTGTAGGGATTTAGGTCTGTAGTACTATATTGACTTTTTCATGAGCCGGGTTTAAATGCGCTGCCAAGGTTAGTTGGCAGCACTTGGTTTTGTTCACTCTGATCAAGAAGCTTACTGGACTGTGTGTGAGCTTGTGAAGCATGCCTGAGGCTCTGGGTCCTATCCTTAGCACTGCGAATGGAAGGAAAAAAAGGGAGAGACAGACACACACACGGGGGGGGGGGGGGGTAGAGATAACAGTTAAAAGAAATAAACACCTACCTGATCAAGTCTCTTCCTGGACTCACACTTCAGACTCAAGGTGAAATTCACCTATGGCATGCAGGTCCTGTGCAACCGCATTCTAAAATACCGATTTTCCCATGGATGTACAAATAGGCCACTTCTTTCCCATTCCAGTTGTTCGTCCTGCCCAGAAAGCTCTTCCTTGGTACCTGGCCCACTCTAGCTCCCAACAGCTCAGCCCAGCCCATGGGAGCAAATGGGCTTTTAGACAGCGCTAGGACCTTTGCCTTTAGATCCCTGTTGAGTCCCAGGCATAACAGAACCAGGCTGCTCCCACTGTGCTCTTCCTGCATTTCCTTAGAACTCTAAGAGTTAATGGTGAGGGCTCGCTGTGTGTCGAGAGCACTGTCTGCTCCTTCAGAGGACCTGGATTCAACCTCCAGAACCCACATGGCTGCTCATAAACATCTGTAACTCTAGTTCCAGGGGATTTAACACCCTCTCTGCCTCTAAGAGCAATGTACACAGAAGGAAAACTCCATATACATAAAATAAAAGTATGTATTTTTCTTAAATGAAAAAAGAGGTATAGGGATTTTGTTGTTTGCTACCTTTGGGGAATGTTTGTTACACAGCATTGGATACCCTAGCTGTCACCCTCTTCTGTCTCAATTGTGTGCCCATAGGATCCTCTTTGTACTCACCCACTATCATCACACACACTGATTCATTTGAGAAATATATAATCCCCCCCAAAGACAGATGGATACAGGCTGGAGGACAGAACACCCTGTCCCCCATGCTTACCTTTGGTCTGTGTTCAGTCCATGCTTACTCCCCATGCTTCTCCTCTCAGTCTTCCAGGATGAAGCCCCTCATGTCTTGGGCTGTCCTTGCCATCTGTCACATCTGGACTCAGGCAGGATTGGTTTCTCTGTTACTAGCAAGCCCACCATCAATATTAGGTCAGTAAGCAGGGTGACATCCTCAGGTTACTTCAAATGAACATAAATTAGCAGGAGTTCATGGGAAATACTGTTCCCTAATACCAGACTTTGTCCTTTGAAACCTTTTCACAATGCTTTCCCTGCTGGACTCCTTTCGCTGTTACTGTTACAACATTCATTTCCTAACAACAGTCAGGAATTTTATATGATGAGGTACAAGCCTCTGCCACCACCTGTCCTCAGAGGTCCCCTTCAACACTCAGGTCATTCCACAGGCTTCCTCTGAGGTTGGGATGACTGCCCCCCATATCCAGGATGACTGGACTGGGTACTTTGTCATGATGTCTTGTTTGCCTCTCCTCCCATTTCATATGCTAGTTTTCTCCATTCTTATTTTCTAGTTTGATGAAAATATTGGCATGCACACAGGGCCATAGAGCACAACGAATTGAGATTTCCACAAGGTCAGAAGAGGCCATTGGATCCACCCCCAGATCTGAAGTTACAGGCAGTTGTGGGCTGCCTGATGTGGGTGCTGGGAACTGCAGTCACGTCCCCTGGAAGAGCAGTTGTGCTCTTAGTTGCTGATCATCTCTCCAGTGACTCAGGGCTGTCCTCTATTTCTGAAACAGTCTTATGTTTGGACTCTAGGAGAGCCTGGCCTCAGGCCACTCTGTCCCTGACCTCAGCTAATCCTTCCACTGAACTTGGAAGGCAAAGCCTATCTTTAGGTGAGCAAAGGGAGGGGTCTCATGGATCTGACTCACAGCAAACATTCAACAAGGGCATCATGTCTGCTGCAGGTTCAGAGCTACTGTGCACCTCCCTCCCTTCTTCAGGTGCCCAGCATTCTCTACTCACCCCTTCTTCAGTTTTAGTAGACCCCTTCACAACTTCCTCCAAGCAGGCTGCTTAACACAGGCCACCGTTTCATCTGATTTTTTAACAGTGTCATCTGTTGGTCCTTATCTCTCCCCCCACTCCTAACACACACACACAATGCATGGGAATTTAGTCCATCTGGAGGACTATGCCCCCTGGTTGTCAGCAATGACCCCAAGCTGGTCTGCCTGTTCCCCTGAGGATCTAACTAGACAGTGTCAGGCCTCAGAAGCTTTCCACACTCCTCTTCTACCCTAATACTTACATTTACAATTAACTTCAAAATTCTCAGATGGGCTACTCAGCTGTTAGCATTGGTAGCCTTGTGGAAACTTCTGGTGGGAGGCATGTGTTTAGCACAAGATCACTAGCCTGCAGCTCCTGGGACAGAGACTAAGAAGAACCTTTGCTTGTGTGTGTGTGTGTGTGTGTGTGTGTGTGTGTGTGTGTGTGTGTGTGTAACAGAACCTGTCCAGTCCAATGTTTCTCCCACGACCTTGGCTGGGAAATGGCTACTGGCAAGCACTCCACCACTGAGCAACACTACCAGGAAGTGGCTGTTGATTGACTGTGCACAAATTTGGAAAGTGACCAGACAAGGACTGCACAGAAGTGGGGCCTGTACATGCCAGGGCAGGTCAGCCACCTAGGAAGACCAGAGCTTTGGACCAGAATGAGTATGTAGAAATTGAGCAGCTGGAAGCAGGGAACCAGAAGGGGCCAGGGAAGCCATCAGAGGTCCTGGTGTCAGGGGTGCCACCAGTTGATACATCATGATGTGGTCTGAGCTCCACCGTACCATACTGGTGCTTTCCTTTCCCCCTCACCATGGTGCCCATCTTGGTTTCCACCTGTCCAGGTGGGTCTGTGGTCAGGGGTTTTGCTGTCTTCTGTACATTTATTCAGGTAGGACTATGATCCATCTTGCACTAATTCTCAGTCTGCTCTGACACAAGGTGGAGGTTCATGTTTGGTTTGGCATGTGGAGTGACTAGTTTTCTGTGCCACACTATAAATGACCACACTCTTACTCACTTGATACATACACACTTGTCATCTTAGTTGCTGGGGCTCAGAAGTTTGTGTGGCTGAACCTCTCCCAGACCACCGCCAGGGTGTGGCCATGTGGTGTTCTCTCCTCTGAGGCCTGGTGACTAGGAACACACTGCCCAGTTCATTTGAGTTGCTGGAAGAGCTCACTTGCCTGCAGTTGTAAGAGCAAGGGCCCAGCTTGTCACAGGCCACCCTCTGTTCCTAGAGGCTCCTGCTTTCTCATCAGCCAGCAGGTCTGTGACTGCTGTTTATGACATGATGCAATACACCCTTGGGAATGGCATCTCTGACACAGGAGCCAGTCACACTCAAAGATCACCATGGGAACACATCACCTTCTGAAAGACTATCTTTCCTTCACTGTTCAGTATGAGCACTTTTGTACAAAATCAATTAACCAGGCAAGTGTGAACCCATTTCTAATCCACCCACCTGTATAGCTATCTGTTAGCCAAGAACGTGTGG
The DNA here is from genome assembly GCF_037038515.1 of Microtus pennsylvanicus. NCBI lineage: Eukaryota > Metazoa > Chordata > Mammalia > Rodentia > Cricetidae > Microtus > Microtus pennsylvanicus. The sequence continues at coordinate 97,251,385 of NC_134590.1, read as the reverse complement.
TCCTGATTACTAGTTTTAGACTAAGCATCTAACCAACTTAAAACCAGGTAATGCGAATCTTCCTTTGTTGTTGTTGCTTTTTGATCGTGGTTTGGTTTGTGATCGGGGCTCACCCTGTAGCCAGCCCAGGCAGGGTCCCAAGTCAAGAGCCTCCTGTTTCTGCCTCCATTGTGTAACCTACAGTTTAACCCTTTGCCAACCTGCAAGAAAAGAATTCTCCAATCAAGCAGGCTTAGAGAACAGTAGTTTTCAGAGATTGGCACTTGCCCCCATCCTGGGTTGAGACCTCCTTCTGGGAGCAGTTCTATGAGGCCCTGATGGGGTGGGAGCTACTGCTGGGCTCTAGACTGCTCACCTAAATGATCAGGCATCTGGAGAAGAAACAGCAACTCACTTCCTGGTGCTCGGCCTGGCCCTATGTAGAAATCTGCTCTGCCCTAGTCAGGTTGAAAGGGTGTCTGCTCCCGCAACCAGCAACTGCATTTCTCACATTTTATAGCCAGCAGCGCTTCCTGCCATCAGGAGTCAGAGATGCTGGTCAAGTAAGTGTCCAAAGTCACTGCCCACGAGGACAGGCCTTGTACACTGCTCTCGACCAAGTGTCCCTGTACCTCTGTGCCTGTCTTGCATGCTGCCAAAATCCACGGCTGAAGCAAACGGCAGAGATTTTGCCCCAGGATCTCAGAGGCAGAAGTGCTGACCCCTCACATGTGTCACATGCTGAGACAGTGACCCCTCACATGTGTCACATTCTGAGGAAGTGACATCATTTCATGTGTCATACTCTGAGGCAGTGACATCATTTCATGTGTCATACTCTGAGGCAGTGACATCATTTCATGTGTCATACTCTGAGGCAGTGACCCCTCACATGTGTCACATGCTGAGACAGTGACCCCTCACATGTGTCACATGCTGAGGAAGTGCTGACCCCTCACATGTGTCACATTCTGAGACAGTGACCCCTCACATGTGTCACATGCTGAGACAGTGACCCCTCACATGTGTCACATGCTGAGACAGTGACCCCTCACATGTGTCACATGCTGAGACAGTGACCCCTCACATGTGTCACATTCTGAGACAGTGACCCCTCACATGTGTCACATTCTGAGACAGTGACCCCTCACATGTGTCACATGCTGAGACAGTGACCCCTCACATGTGTCACATGCTGAGACAGTGACCCCTCACATGTGTCACATGCTGAGGAAGTGCTGACACCTCACATGTGTCACATTCTGAGGAAGTGACATCATTTCATGTGTCATACTCTGAGGCAGTGACACCTCACATGTGCCACATTCTGAGGCAGTAGCACCCACAAAGGTGAAGAGTAAGTTCGAAGGAATCTCAAACCTGGACCCATCATTGGGGTGTCCTTGACCAAAGAGGAGGTGACTTTTGAGTGACAGGCAAGGGACTTGTACCATTGGTGATCTAGTCATTTTCCAGTGATCAGAAGACACCTCTGGGCTCTGGAAGCAGGAGGATCTACTCTGGACTGATGGTAGCAATTACAGAGCTTAGGAGGACAGTGGAAGAACAAGCTTGCTGGCTGTGGCTCAGAGAGGGTGCCATAAATGGATCTGGAATATCAGCTTGCTGGATAATTCTTTAAGGTTCCAAGTTTAAAATATAAAACCATGAATGCATGAGTGGATGGTGTTTGGCTCAATACCACATTCAAATACTTAAAGCATAATAGGCACAACACAGTGTCAAGTTGGGAGCGTAGGCCCCAGTCCCTCATATCTATCCCAGCCCCAAGGCCTGGTCTGGACTCCAAATCTCAGCAGGCCAGGTCCCCAGGGTACTTAAGTGATCTCCAGAGAGAGGAACACTTGGTCTCACTTTCTTCCTCCGAGGGATCATATTCCTGCAGCTCCCCTTGGGGTCATCTGAGAGCGCAGATCTCCGATTAAGCTTGGATATTTCTTTTTTTTTTTTTCCTTTGGATTTTTCAAGACAGGGTTTCTCCATAGCTTTTGGTTCCTGTCCTGGAACTAGCTCTTGTAGACCAGGCTGGCCTCGAACTCACAAAGATCCACCTGCCTCTGCCTCCCGAGTTCTGGGATTAAAGGCGTGTGCCACCATGGCCCAGCTAAACCTGGATATTTCTTAATTCGGCTTGTTTTGATTTGGCTTGATTGGGAATTTTTGCGTCACCGGAGAGCTTGCGTTATACAGTTCAAAGCCAGGTCCGCTTCTTCCCCTGTAAGCCTCTTACAAAAATCTTGTTAAATTGAGCCTGCTCTGTTCATTTGTATCAGACAGGCTCAATTTAAAAATATTTTTGTATATATATGTGCCCATGGTTTTTGGTCTCTGTGCTTTCACCCCTCCCTTCCCTTAGTAGCCCGTCTCTCTCAGCACCAGGCTGCCAGAGGCACTGGCCCCTCCCCCACTCCCTCAAGCCCACACTTCCCAACCTCCTCCTATGGAGCTACTTTCTTTCCCCTCGCTTTCCCAATGTGGAGGTTCAACTTCCACCTTCCCCTTCCCCTCCTACCTCACTGCTCCACTGCTGAACCCCCTCTGTGCACTGGGCTAGCCCCTCCCATGCTCCCTTTTCTCTTCCAAATCTCCCTCAGGTAGAAAAGCAGCTAGGTTCCTTTTCTACTAATCATTCTGTTTCCTCAGTCAGTACCAGATATTAGGAAAGAGTTAAAGAAAAAGTTAAGGATGGTCCCCAAACTCCTAATGGGAATTGGTGAATATGGCCTTGGTGAATATGGTGGATATTGGTGAATATTGGTGAATATGGTGGGAGTGATGGAGACCAGGTGTCTACTAACATGGGCTTAGACTCCTACAAGCCCTAGAGTAATCCTTGGCTGGGAAATAGTAGGTTCTGGATCTCTGAAGCTGTGCTACCTCAGACTTGTGTGGCTGCGGAAGGTTGGAGCTAAAAGGAACCATGTTCACAGAGTAAAGACATTGTTTAGGACATTCTATGAAGCAGTAGCTGAGCCTGAGCCAAATCCTCTCAGGACTGCAGGGTTGTCCTTCAGCTAGCAACAGGTTGCTTCAGCCAGTCTGAGCTACAGTGTACTCATCTGTAAAATGGGAATAAGAACACCCACCTCAGATTGTCCAATTAAAAGAGCTTATTCTTCTATTTAGTTAGGACTACTCTCCCAGTTTTTGAAATAAAGCCCCAAGTTTTAGATGGAAACCTAGCCACCCCAGAATGGTCATGCTTTATCCATTTCTAAAGCATCTGTGGTGGTTAATTTGAAGGAATTGAGTGAAGGATGTCTCTGTTAAAATCATCAACCCTTCACTTGGTCTGTGCAAAGTGTCCCCTGGGGACCTCACCTCACATTAACGCCAACATTTTCTGAATCTGTGACCCATGAGAGCTGTGAGGTTTGAGTACACATGCACAGGACACTCTCTCTCTCTGCTTTACAAACATTCCCAAATTTTATCCTCAGGCTCAAGGTGAATTTGAAACTCTTTCATTCAAGACAAACGTTATCTCCAACCTCCATGCCTGGGCTGTGTAATGACTCATCTTGAACATCAATGTGATTAGATAATGATCTGTGAGATTAATAAAGCATCTCTCTGTATCTTTGAAGGCATTTCTAGAGATGACTGACATGTAAGACAGTAAATGGACAGGGGAGGACCCAGGATGAATGGGAGCAGTGCCATCCAACAGCATGGGTGTGAAAGAGGAGAAACAGCCATCACATGCTAACCCCGCTGTTCTGCAGAAAGCGCATCAATATGCTGCTGTTGCCTTTGGATGTCATCTCATTCTCCAGTCCCTCAGCACAGCCCTACAGCAGTAGCTCTCAGAGGCTTCTAACCTTCATCTTCAGGGTGGGACTGCATCACTAATTGTATCTAAAGCAGAGCAGCTACTAGATTCTCTGGCTTTACAGCCTGACAGACAACCAGGAGACTGTAAAGCATCTCGTGCTTGTGCATGCTACTCTAATAAATCCCCTTTTGTAACCTGAAGATTTGTTAGCATCATGCTATCCATCCATCCACCCATCCATCCATCCATCCATCCATCCATCCATCCATCCATCCATCTATCGTCTGCCTATCTATCTGTCTAAAACAATCTTTTCTCATTTTACATATCTATCTCCATTCCCACTCCCTTCCCTTCTCCCGCTCACCCCACCTTTCCCCCACCCCAACCCCAACCACTCCTTAGAGAGGGTAAGATTTCCCATGGGGAGTCAACAAAGTCTGACACATCTCTCTTAGGCAGGACCAAGGCTCTCCCTTGTATATCTGGGCTAAGCAAAGTATGCCTCTGTAACACCCGATTCTGTGTTACCCCCTTGGTACAGTTCGCACGCCACTGTACCATATGTGAGTCAAGCAAGGGCCTGAAGATTGAAAGAACACACAAAGAGACCTGGGTCATTCGAAAGGAGATCAGCTGAATGCCGTTTATTCAACTTTGAGGAAAGCCTTTGTACCTCCCTGCTGCACAAGGATTTCTGACCAGGCAGGTGGGAAATTACCACACCAAAGATGGAGTCAACAATGCCCTACAGCTAATCACCAGGTGGGACAGAGGGAGCACAGGAATGAACAGAATGCTTTAGTTAGCTGACCAGAAACTGTCCTCAAGATGAACCCCAGGAACAAGGGTAGACCGGGGCCCTATATTCCTCCAAAAAGAATGGGCTCCAAAAAGCCAGTTCAAACACTAGGGATAAATCCTAGTCCCACTGCCAGGAGTCACACAGACTTTCCAAGCCATACAATTGTCACCCACATTCAGAGGGCCTCACTTGGCCCTATGTAGGTTCCTCCACTATCAGTCTAGAGTCAATGAGCTTCTGCTAGCTCAGGTCAACTGTTTCTGTGGGTATCCCCATTATGGTCTTAACCCCTTTGCTCATATTATTGCTCCTCCCTCTCTTTGACTGGACTCTAAAGAGTTGTCCCAGTGCTTAGCTGTGGATCTCTGCATCTTCTTCCATCAGTAACTGGATGAAGATTCTATGATGACAATTAAGGTAGTAATCAATCTGATTACAGGGGAAGGCCAGTTCAGGCACCCTCTCCATTATTGCTTAGGGTCTTAGCTGGTATCATCCTTGTGGATTCCTGGGAATTTCTCTGGTGCCAGGTTTCATGATAACCTCCAAATTGCTCCCTCATTCAAGATTGATGTGGGAAGTCCTTCTGTATAGTGTTGCTTTTATCAGTCAATGAATAAAACTGTTTCAGCCAGTGGCTTAGCAGAGTAAAGTCAGGCAGGAAATCTGAACAGAAATATAGAAAGAGAGTAGGTGGACTCAAGGAGATGCCATGTAACTGCCAAAGAAGACAGACACCCAGAACCTTTACCAGTAAGCCATAGACTTGTGGCAATACATAGATTATAGAAATGGGTTAATTCAAGGTGTAAGAGCTAGCTAGAAATATGCCTGAGTCACTGGCCAAGTGTTGGGCTCTGGTCTACCCTTGTTCCTGGGGTTCATCTTGAGAACAGTTTCTGGTCAGCTAACTAAAGCTTTTTGTTCATTCCTGTTCTCCCTCTGCCCCACCTGGTGATTAGCTGTAGGGCATTGTTTACTCCATCTTTGGTGTGGTAATTTCCTACCTGCCTAGGTGGAAATCTTTGCACAGCAGCAAGGTATATAAGAATTTCCCCAAGGTTAAATAAACAGCATTCCACTGATCTCCTTTCGAATGACCCAGGTCTCTTTGTGTGTTCTTTCAATCTCCAGGCCCTTGCCCAACTCATGTACAGTGGCACACAACTGTACCGAGGGGGTAACACAGAATAGGGTGTTACAGACACACAGTGTTGCTGTTAAGAGAACTTTATTTTGGAATGCTTTCATTACTTTCATCTTATAGATTTATGAACACTCTCCTTTCTTTTGACTGTCAATAGTTTTAAACTAATTTCCTAAAAGAATGTTTTATTAGTAAAATATAGTCTACCAAAAAGGAATAGCCTCAGTACTAAAATGAACAGAAAGCTTTTGATCATGCTTTTTCTTCATCCTTTAGAGTAATGGGAACTAGGAGACAAACTGAGGTTTCTGACTTTTTCATAACATTAGATACTGTTCTTCAATTTAGAAAAATTATTTTTCATCAAATTTAATTGTTTTTAATATAAGTGTCAGTTATATAATTCTATTCTAATTAAAAAATTAAAGTCAGAAACTTCCAGCTTTGTATTTCTCACTATTTTAGGATCCAGAACTGGGAGAGTTTGAAATGAGGGCATAAAATTTTCTTCAATACATATATTCATTGGCCATGGACTGAGCAAGATGGTATGCTATTTCCTACTGTTGCTCAGCTGTTCAGATATTCTTGTTTGGCTTACTTCATTTTGAAATTGAATCAAATTACTTTAGATTGAAAGTTTTGTTGCAATGATATTGTTGCTTACAGAAATAAATTTTAAAATTTCTATTCACTGTCCAGAATTTTATATAAAATGTAACTGTCTGTGTGTACAGTTGTTCAATATACAATATGCATAAGAATGGGGAGTGGTTTAGAAGAATGAAGGGATGATATTATTTGCAGGAAACAAAAGCTATTTCTAACAAATTTCAACAGAGAAGTTGGGAAGCTCATCAGCTTATATCCACTACTAAATTTAAGGACACTCTGTTCTCCACAAAGGTATACAGAGAACAAAAGCAAACAATGCTCTTCCATAGTTTAAAGTACACTTATGATATCTTGTTCAAACAGTGAATTATGGAAGGCATACTGTTGAATATTTTCACTATAATAAAAAACATTATAAAAATGAATATTGCCAGGTGGTGGTGGCACACACCTTTAATCTTAGCACTTGGGAGAGAAATTCAGTGAATACTGAACCCTGAATCTGTTCTTGTTTATGTTCCACACCTTTTTCTACCCCGTTCCAAAAGGGGATGGGGAATGCAGCATACTTCACTAACATGGTACAAGGAATAGACAGAGCATCCACAATCTTTGGTCCGTGTGGAGCAGATACACCTTTATACTCAAAATACTAAATAGCTGTAGCCTAGGTCAGGATCTCTGTGTTGTAGCCACCCATAGTTAACAACTCTGAGAAAGCAAAACAAGCTCAAACTCATTAACCACTAGGCAAGGTGGAATGGACTCACACCTGTGGGCCCCAACAATAGAAATAATCCTATCGTAGGTAGTGTCAGGACAATGCACATGCCTATCAAATATGCTATACTTATAAAAATGCAACATTTAATTGTCAATTAGTCCCTTCAAAGTCTGGGTGAAAAAAAAGAATTCACAAGATTAGGCTATAAACAAACTGGCTTTTTTCTCCCTTTCCTCTGATTAAAGTCAGTTACAATGCTGTGAAATGTCTTGGAACATGTGACAGGGAACGGGGAGAAGTGTTTGGTCAAGAGCCAGCAAGAAACTAGGTCCTCAGCCCAATAGACTGAGATACTGAACTCTGCATACATACAACTGTGTATGAATGTAAGATGAAGCCTATCAGCCTTCATTTCTCATCACTAAAGTCAAGGTGTTGGCTGAACTTTCTGAAACTCTAGCAGAAAATCTATGTTCCTATCGCTAGAAACTTTCTGCCTTCTTTGGTTAACAACCCCTTTCCCCTTAAAAGGCAAGAGTGTTGAGTCTGGTTCAGTCTCTCATATGGTATCACATTGGCACTCCCTCTATATTTCCCTCTTGCATTTAAAAGCAACTTAGAGATTATACTTAACCCACACAGATAATCTATTCCAAGGGCCATCTAATGAAACCTTACACAACTTTAATTCTCCCTTTTCATGTGCTATTAACATATTTACAGATGCTAAGGATTAGATTGGGCATCTCAAATGTTCTCACGATTGTTGACTGTATGAAGTAATGGACTGTTATCAGCCTATTAAATCATTCACAATGCATATAATATATATTATATACACATCATTTACAGAGAACAAGGGTTCCTCATTCTTGTAATCATCGTGTCATTTTAGTTTGTTTTAAACTCTAGGTCTTGCTGCCAGTTTGCTTTAATAGCACAGACTATACTCTGGCATTTAAAACAAGCAATCCATGCCAAAAACAGCACCCTAGAAACCACTGGAGGGGGGGAAGAGGTTTGGGATTCTTACCCACACCCTCTCCAGATAGTTAAACCACTTGATCAGTCCAGTAGCTACATGGAAAAGATTTATTTACAGAGATTCTCTTTTTTATATTATTACTTAATTAACTTATTAATTTTGTGTCTAAGTGTGTGTGTGCTCATGAGGGTGTGCACACATGTACATTTTCTAAATCATACATTTAGTGTCAGGTCTTTTGTACCACTATCTGGGTCCTAGAACTTGAATTCAGCTTGTTAGGCTTGGCAGCATGCACCTTTGCAAAATAAACTATCTTGCTAACACTTGTTTACTGAGATTTACTTTATGTGACCTCATTCTGAGCTCATTCAGGGACTAAGCTGTCTGTAGGATGATAATTTTTTGGAGAGCCACTGGATGAGAAAAATGAAGCCATTTGAGTTGCCAAGAGGCTGAACGAAAGCATAAAGGAAGATTTTTAGGAATGAGATGTCTACAAGGTCTTTGAAAACTTCAAACCTAAATGTTTTGTGATGAGAATTTCTCACCTTACTAGACCTGGAAGGAGGTGGGAGGTCCTTGGACTTCCCACAGGGCAGGGAACCCTCACTGCTCTTTGGGCTGATGAGGGAGGGGGACTCCATTGGGGGAGGGGGAGGGAAATGGGAGGCGGTGGCGGGGAGGAGGCAGAAATCTTTAATAAATTAATTAATTAATTAATTAAAAATAAATAAATAAAAAGGTTTCATTTATTTGAAGATGATATCTATGTGTAAAGCTGTTCAGATGACACAGAAGAATCTGATGCAAATAAAACTAAAGCTATTCTTAATAAAAAGAAAACTTCAAACCTATGTGTTGTTAATTAAATCTCTGGGGTCCCCCCGCCCGGCAGCAAACTCCGGCGGGTCACAGCAGTGCTGGGCGCCAGCTCTAGGGTCCGGCACCTGAGCAAGCGGCTACAGCTTCTCACCAGCAGGAGGGCACACACGCGGCGGGTCCCCCCACCCGGCAGCAAATTCCGGCGGGTCCCGGCGGTGGCGGCTGTGGCGGTGGCGGCGGGTCAGACATATAAACACAGGAAATAGCCATATAAGAATTTATTAACAAGGAGAGAAAGAAATAAAGGGAAAGAGAGAGAGAGAGAGGGAGAGAGAGAGGGAGGGAGAGAGAGAGAGAGAGAGAGAGAGAGAGAGAAAGAGGGGGGGAGAGAGAGAGAGAGGAGAGAGAGAGGCAAAAGCCCCGTGTGAGAGGAAAAGCAGAAAGAGAGATGTCAGGGCGGGGTCAGGAGTTAAAAGGAGTGGGCGTGGCTGGGGCAGGGACCAAAGGAACAACATTCCCACATCTTGCTTTTAATAAAAAGCAAATTAGACACTCCAGTTTGAAGGAATTGGGGCGGCGAATTCTCAAGACTGCTTCCGGCTGATTGTGGGCGTCGTCTTTGGGGGGGCGCGAGAGAAGGCTGGGTGCTGGGAACATCCTGGCATAGCTGGTCTCTTTGCTTTTGACCGATGTCTGTGGCATGGAACTGGTATCTCTTATCCTGTTTAAGGTATTGGCAGAACAAAGTTAAATTAAGGGGAAAAAAATTTTTAGGACCAGGGGATTGAGGGGGTATCTGACCTGTTTAAGATGGATTCTTTAATTCGGCTCCCTGGAACTCACGAGAACTCCTTGGATTTGTGAAAACAGAAGTTTTAGACACATAATGACTGTAGCATAAGAGATAAATTTAGTTTGAAATTTGTTTGGTGAGGTCACTTTGCGAAACCTCTCAGCTGTCAAACTGTCAGAGATCTTTGAGAAGGATAAGATTTTACTTGAGTTACTGATTAGAAAATAACAGAGAACTTACTTGGTTGGCACCCAGAGCTACTCTTTTTGGATCCTCCATGGTCGCTGAAGGTTGCACTTGAACTTTGTTGTTTAGCGCAGGGCCTGCCAGGCTCCAGAATATCCTGTGGGCTAAGAAATCTGTAGGAAGACAGGCCTACCTTGACCTGAGCAGCTAGGCTGCCGATTCCAGTGATTCCGTCCACGTCTAGAGGTCTTTATTCCAGATGAAAGGCAGGTTTGCCCAATGGTCAGCGCTCTGCAGTTGAAGGACGTTGTAGTTGAAGGACGTTGTTCTGCGCATGTCTGTCTTTTGTCTTCTTTGGAGGGAGCAGAGAGCTGCTGCTAGGAGCCAACCTGTCTCTTTTTTATTGTTGTGAAAAATTTTTAAAAATTAAATACTTAAATATCACATTCCCCAGATCTCTGAGCAGTTGAGGGCTGTTTATCAGGTATAACTATAGTATAGAATTCGTTTGGAAAGTTGGGTCTGAGCTTGACCGCACTGGCTCTCAACAGGTAAGATTTACATTTGTAAAAAGGCAGATAGAGGGAAAAAACTGCTTGTAATTAGTGGCAGAACTGACAATGGTAGAGAACAGCTTAAGAGACTTAAAGGTACATAGCAGTTTAAAATATATGTATTATTATGTATAGAAAGAGTGTACAGGAATTGGGCAAGTGGACAACTCTGATGGGCCCTATCAGAGACATGCCATTGCTCAAAACACATGTAACAGAGTTAACAGGAGGATTTTAGTGAAAACCGGGTGAGAAGACAGGGTAAAACTGGGACTAAAACTGGGAGAGTGTGGTCACGTGGTCTGGCCCTCAGCCAAGAGGGCGGAAAAAGTCACCTGACCCATCTGGCCTTTAGCCAAGATGGCGACTGCCACGTGTTGTCTGCTCTGTTGGTGAGCCGCCATGCCATAACAAAAAGCCGCAGAGGGGAGGGGCAAAAGGCTGGAACCGAAAAAAACGGCTGTGTAGGTGTAAGGCATTAAAGCATGGGGCCGGAGTGATAGGTCTGGATGGCTTGGCTCCCATGGTCAAGGCCGTGAAAACACCCGCCAGGGGAAGGCGAGCAGGAGCCGCGGCCGGCAGCTTGCAAGCTGCAGCCGAGCGGGACCGGGCTTCTCCGGGAGCAATGCGCACAGAGGCGACAAGGGGGAAAGGTGCAGGCGACATGGGAGAAAGGTGCAGGCGAGTAAACCTTGGGAGGAGGAGGAATGTGTGAGCCAAACGCTATCGCTCGACTGAGCGGAGCGAGAGCGAGTGGCCCCTCCAGGAGCGGTGGGGGGGGGGTATGGAGTTTGAGGTTTGTCCGGGGTCCATGGCGGTGGGAGCAGAGGGTCCCTGGAGGGATGGCATTGTACCAGCCTTCCAGGTGCGGGGGTTGGTTACAGAGCCCATGACTTGAATGAGGGCATGAGGCTCCAGAGCTTTCAGAAGCTGCCCGAGTGGGGAGGATGGAGGGATTGGCTTTGAGTGCTTAGAGCCCATGGCTGAAGCAGAGGTCATCCGCAAAAAGGTACCCAAAAAGTACCGCGAACACGGCAAGGCCAAGAACTTGGGCGTCCCCGGGGTTCTTGGGGCGTGCTAAGGCTTAATTGACCCGAACCCAACAACCGTACGGGGGAGAAAGAAACCCGGCTGGGAGGAGACAATTAAGCTCTTTAGGGCGTACCGCCCGGAGGCACCACACCGTAGCGGGCCGGAGACAGGAAAGTTTAGAAAAAAAGGAGAGAAAGGCCGGAAGCACCGAACTCCTGGTTGCGGGTGACGCAGGCCTAAGCCAAGGGCAAGAAGCAGGGGGGGGGTGGGAAGGGAGGTTGGCGACCCAGTCCAGGACGCACCAAAGAAAGCCGGCCGGACAGTCTCTGAGCGCCCCAGGGGAAGGGAAGCCAACTTAGGTTAACTCACGGATGAGGATGAGGATGAGGTGAATGGCCGTGGTAAACAGTTGGAAGTGAGTGCTGACAGTCGGTTCAGATGAGTCAAACGGCACCAATTGTTGTTAATTAAATCTCTGGGGTCCCCCCGCCCGGCAGCAAACTCCGGCGGGTCACAGCAGTGCCGGGCGCCAGCTCTAGGGTCCAGCACCCGAGCAAGCGGCTACAGCTTCTCACCAGCAGGAGGGCACACACGCGGCGGGTCCCCCCACCCGGCAGCAAATTCCAGCGGGTCCCGGCGGTGGCGGCTGTGGCGGTGGCGGCGGGTCAGACATATAAACACAGGAAATAGCCATATAAGAATTTATTAACAAGGAGAGAAAGAAATAAAGGGAAAGAGAGAGAGAGAGAGGGAGAGAGAGAGGGAGGGAGAGAGAGAGAGAGAGAGAGAGAGAGAGAAAGAGGGGGGGGGAGAGAGAGAGAGAGGAGAGAGAGAGAGGCAAAAGCCCCGTGTGAGAGGAAAAGCAGAAAGAGAGCGATGTCAGGGCGGGGTCAGGAGTTAAAAGGAGTGGGCGTGGCTGGGGCAGGGACCAAAGGAACAACACTATGCCTACAAATTTACTACAAAAATGTGCATACCAGCCAATAAAAGTAGACATACATTCTGAACAGATGCTCCATTACAAAAGATTGACAGGTGACAAATATGCATATCTGCAGATAATTCAACATTTTTACCCATTTGGGAAATACCACTGAAAACCATAGCGAGACTATGCTGCAAACAACAAGCACTAAAGAGGATATGGAGAGCTAAGGGCAGGTTAGCCTGAAGTTACACATAAATTAACCTCGAAACTTAGTAACACCACTCCTAATGAAACTAGAGAAGTGAGCCCTACACTTACATAAAGACGCATATGTCTCATAATATTCCCAAGCTATTAAATTCTGGAAACTATTCGGTGTAGATTTGAAAATACAACTCACACGACTTTATAGGGAGGACGTTTCAGAGATCCTTCATGAAATCCTAAATTCACGTTCTGAAATTCACCTGCATTTATTATTTAAACCATTTTTATATCAAAATGTAAACGGAGGGTAATGTTCATTAACATTCCATTTCCTAAATAGCAGGGAGAATGACTTAGGTCACATCCACACCTATGCCTGCTCTGTCACGTGGACTGAAAAACACCTCTTCCCCAGGGGATCTCTTAAATCACAATAGAAGGAACAGAATGGCCTTAGCATAGCCTGACCACTTAGGATGGTGTCAAGTTGTCTCACTCTCAAAAGGCAGAGACTCCTTTCTGTGTAGTAGATGCAAATTGTGCCTTGCCAGGCCACTCAGAATTCTGAATGCCATACAATGTAAGAAAATGGGCCTGTATAATCCACCCTCTACCATCCATTCCCTTATATTAACTTTAATAAAGCCTTGCTTCTGCAACAGGGCAGATGATTGTGTTTGCCTTAGGCAAAGACTCCTGCATCTACCGACGCTTACCATCAGAAACTAGCATTCTAATCATGGAGTTCCTGTCTTAGGCATCTGGGGAGAAGCTTCAAACCCATCTCTGACCTCTGTGAATAAAAGAGATTAAGGGAGAGAAATACCTTTGGGCTCTGTGTTTCGGAGCCATACTTTTTCTGTCAGGAGAGATCATAATGTTTTCTGAATAATCATGCTCCTATAAGATATAGTGTCCTATTTAAAGGAGAGGAAGATCGCCTGAGTTGAAAATGTTTCTTCTGCTGTTCTAGAGCACCTCTTGATAATTTTATACTGTTTCAAAATCTAGACTTCTTAACACATGCATTAAGTCCAAACATTTACAGGACATGTCAAAACTTTTCTCAACATCTTATAAACAGTTACAAACATTATCAGGTCAATACTATAATTCTAGAATGGGAATTAACAATAAACCCACAATTTAACATATGACACATTTTAAAATCCATATTAATCAAAAGACAATAAAAGTTTTTTCTGATAGGTGAGAGTCCAACGACACTGCTGCTATCAAATACCAGTTCCAGTCTCTGAGCCGCAGGTAAACCCTCAGGCCTGCCCCCCTCTTGAGTGAAGAAGGGCTTCAATCATTTCTAATTTTGTGTCTTTCCTTCCATGAGGAGAAAGCTTAGGTCTTAGTTTGCAGGTCCAATATTTTAATCAAAATGAGTTCTGTGTCCCAAAGATTAAAACAGTCAAAATTTCAGTCTGCATTTCAGCTCCAAAGTAAACAGGATTCAGACTGCAAGCAAGTTGTAGTCATCGTACAGCAGGACCTCTGTGACTGTGTGTGTGTCCCAAGTTTCTGGAAGCGGCTCAGAATGGCATCCAGCAATGCAGAGTGATGGCATCAGGTCCCGGGAATCAGGCACTCTTCTCTATGGGGGTGGAGAAGACTGTGGGCTTTTTATCCAACTCCTCTCACTTGGATTCCTCTAGGGGATGTCATCAGCTATGATGTCATCGGGACTGCCACTCCTTTCCTGTACGTGTAGTCATCTCATCCAGCTTTATTTTCTTTCTGTGAAAAAAGGACCCCAAATTAATATAGGGCTGGGTCTTTTTATAATTCATCACAAGGGTTTTTTTCACCTTGCCTTAACAAAGGTCACTTTGGTGCCACCATGCCAGAATCTGTTTGCAACGTTTATCCATTTAAGCTGTTTTCAAGAAGTTACAAGCACACTCCACAATTCCTTTTTATTATTAACCATATATGCAGTTCTTTCATTGGATGAACCATCTGTAAGATTTAGCAGAATATCCTTTAAAGAATCTTTAGCTATAACATTAGCAAAATACAGCTGTGCAAATAACAGCAAAAATCGGCTGGGAAAAGATTATTAATCTGGCTTTTTAATTGAACAAACACAATTGCCCAAGAATCTTTACTTTAAAATTATCAATTAATTTATTGCTTATTATAAGAAACATTGATCATAGTCAGTACTCTGCTAAAACATCCCCTAGATTTCATATGCTCTTTTGTACTGTTCAATCCCCTGCTTTAAATTAAGAGTTTAATATCTAACTGGCAGAATGGGAAGGTGCAGTCATAAAAAGCAAACCATTTTTTCATAAAACTGCTGTATAAGTAAGTTTTGTATTCAATATACATTCTTGCTAAGGCTGAATCAAAATTAATATAATGTACTCTCTGATTATTGTATAGTATATTCTACCTGCTTGAGTACCTGTTTGGCAGCTTCTATAAGCTGTCTATTGGAAATTGGCTCAATGCTTCCTCTAAGAATTTTATTTAGTGGCTCAAGGACTGCTATAAAAATGTTATGAAGAATTTAGCCATTGTATCTAGTTAAAAGTTTTTAAACTATCCTCCTTATAAGTTATAAGTCTGCCTAGCTTACAGGAAAGTGGAAATAAGAAAGCATATTCAAAAAATGATGCTGGCATAACTGGGCATCAACATGTAGAAGAATGAAAATAGATCCATATTTATCTATGTGTGCAAAACTCAGGTCTAAATGAATCAAAGTCCTCAACATAAAACCAACCACACTGAACCTCACAGAAGAATAGGTTAAAAGTACACTAAAATGCATTGGTGTATCTCAAATATAGCCCTAGTGGCACAGACATTGAAACAATTAATAAACGATATCTCTTAAAACTGAGAAGCTTCTATAAAGCAAAGTATACAGTCAACAAGATAAAATGTCAGCTTATAGAATGGGAAAAGACCTTTACTAATCAACTCCAAAACATACAAAGATCTCAAGAAATTGGTCATCAAAAGAAAAAATAATTCAACAAAAGTACAGGGTACAGACCTAAACTGAAAACTCTCAGCAGATGAATCTGAAATGACCGAAAGACATTTAAAAGATGCTCAACATCCTTAGCCATTAAAGAATGCAAATCAAACAACTCTGAGAGTCCATCTTATACCTATAAGAATGGCCAAGATTTAAAACACTGATGTCAACTTATGCTAAAGAGAATGCGGGGTAAAGAAAAAACTCCTATGCTGCTGGTGGGAATGCAAATTGGCACAGCCACTTTGGATTCTAGTATAACAATTATATATATATATATATATATATATATATATATATATATATATATATATATTATATATATATACATATATATATTATACAATAATCTGTCTGCATGTATGTCTCTACAGGCCAGAAGAAGGTACCAGACCTCATTACAGATGGATGTGAGCCACCATGTTGTTGCCAGGAATTGAACTCAGGACCTTTGGAACAGCAGGCAATGCTCTTAACCACTGAGCCATCTTTACGGCCCCTAGTATAGCAATTTCTCAGAACATTAGACAATAAACTACTTTAAGACTCAGGAATACAACTTTTGGGCCTATACACAAAAGATGCTCCACCTTACCATAAGGGCATGTGCTCAACTATGTTAACAGAATTATTTTATCATAGCCAAAACCTGAAAATAACCTAAACTTACCTCTTCTACACAGATGATAAATGAGTTGAGATAGAAATCAGAGAAACATCACCCTTTACTAATAGCTACAAATACCATAAAATATCTTGGAGTAACTCTAACTGAACAAGTGAAAAAATCTGTATGACAAGAACTTTTAAATCTTTGAAAAAACAAAGTTAAGACTTCAGAAAATGGAAAGATCTCCCATGCTCTTGGGATGGTAGAACCAACATAGCAACAAATGGCAATTTTACCAAAAGCAATCTACAGATTCAATGCAAACATCCATTAAAATTATAGCAGAATTCTTCACAGACCTCAAAAGAACAATCCTCAACTTCATAAGGAAAACAAAACCTCAGGATAGCCTAAACAATCCTGTACAATAATGGAACTTCTGAATCATCACAATCTCTGACTTTAAACTTCACTACAGAGCCACAGTACTGAAAACAACTTGATATTGGCAGGTCATGCTCCCTCTATCTGCCACTTGGCTTTGTATTTCTGGGTCTTTGTCTTTCTAGGGAGCAGGTGGTGCCCGTTCCTCATCCCCATTCTGCCTGGGTACAAGTCATGCTTTCTAAGTTCAAAAGTCCCATCAGAGGTCAGAGGTGAGTGGTACATTTATAGGCTCTCTGGTATCTGTCATTGTGGCTGCTCTAAGATCATGGCATGCCATCACAAGCTCCAGTGGGTGTAGCTGTGCTGATTCTTACTATCTTTTCTTTTTTATTTTAACTTGTAATCATAAAATTAGGAGAATTCCTGAATCTTCTACTCTGTCCTATTGGCTGACTCTGGGTGCTGACTGTGGGAGGTAGTATTAGCTCTCTGAACTTTGTCTCCTGCTTGCCTTACAGACAGACAGGTTAGACTCAGCTCACTACTTCATGTGGATCAAACTCAGTTAGCTACAGCACATGTGCATGGACAATCTCAGTGGTAACCTAGGTCATTTTTGGGCCAAATGCTATATTCCCTTCATTCTTTCTACCCATTCAGCAGCATTAAAAGCTGCATCTTTGTGATCATAATGCCTACAGACTCTAAATATCTCTGCCTTTGTTTCTGCTCCACTTTAACTTCCTTTAGCTGCCAACATACATAACTGAATATTGTCTCCTTGTCACATCTATATACCTTATTGTTTATAATTTTTATTCCTGATTTATTCTCCCACTTACATGCTTTTTTAAATTCTACCCCTTATTTCTGATCACTCATTCCTTACCTTTGCATCTGTGGTGCAATTTTCTCATAGGTTCCTCACGTTCTCCTCCATATTTCTGGTCATTCTTCCATGTGTTTGGAGGTTCATCTATCAGCCTCACATTGTGGGGAGCCAATATTCAGGGATCAGCCCAGACATAAACTCTTCCTCATACCAGAGTGGAGGTGTGAGAAGGAAAACACAACTCACACAACTCTATTGGGAGGTAGGTTCAGGGATCCTTCACGAAATCCTAAATTCACACCCTAAAATCCATCCTCGTTTATTTTTCAAATAGCTTTTATATCAAAATGTAAACTGACAGAGAAGTTTAGCATTCTGTTTCCAAGGTAGCAGGGAGAATGACTTAGGTCACATCCACATCTATGCCTGTTCTGTCACATAGGCTGAAAAACCATGCTTGAGACCTAAATTACAATAGAAGGAGCAGAAAACATGTTATCATATCCTGACCACCTGCTTAGAAGAGCATCAGGCTGTATCACTATCAAAAGGCTAAGCCACCACCGTCTGTGTGGCAGGTGCAAATTGTGCCTTGCCAGGTTGCTCAGAATTCTGACTGCCCTACAGTGTAGGAATATGGGCTTGTATAATCTGGCCCCTACAATATTCCATTCATAAATGTCACCTGGTTCAACACCACCTTCTGTCATAAAAGAGGCCTTGGTGGGAGATGGAGGAGACAACTTGAGAGGCTTCATGGTGTTTGTGATTTATATTTTAAAGTTAGATTGAATGCTACTCTGTTGTTGTGACAGCATTTATGTGACACCCTATCATGTTTTCTGTTATCTGAGATAGGATCTTACTCTCAGTTTGTCTCAAATTTATAATCATTCTGCCTCAACTTCAGAATTTCTGGGTTTAGCAGCCTGTACCACCATAGCCAACAAAATGTATTTCTCAAAGTGGATTGTCAGATCTATATAATTTGCATTTATAATGGACATGTAATTTGAGCTTATATAACTACCACTAGGTTGCCCTCTCTAGAAGCAACTACAGAGCTTAAATCAGACCTAATAGCATCTTCCAGTTTCCTCCCTCTCAAAACCTTGTATTTGTGCCTTTCATGATGTCTTGCTGATATAGAGTGGAAGTTTGCAAGGACTAAGTTCTGAATAAGACACTTTGATGAAGGTGGCACATGCCTCCTCCTTTAAACATTAACCCCAGTCCCAAATCATTTCCCTATCTTGGCAACTGGTTTGACAACACCTTCAGTCCTAAAAGTGATCCAGATGGAATAGACAAGGTAGAACTTAGAAACCTCACAGTAAATTTTAAGAAATCAGTTTATTAGGATACAACCTTTTTCTCCTTTTTTTCCTTCGGAATGAGTTTCTATTTTAATTATCATAAAATCACTAGAACTTATGCTTTTGTTATTTCTCAGGCAAGAGAGACTACGTCATTCTACATTCCTAATGTTTATCAAATCACTGGGGGCCAGGGAATTCCATGGGTGCAGGCTGAGTCATGCAAGCTCCCTGTCCATGCTGAGTCACAGGAACACCAAGTTGATGACCTGGTACAAAATCAACATCAGGTACCAGTTCCTCACTGGGACTAGACACAATACGTCTTGGCCAGTTCTGCAGAGTAGTAGCAAAGTCTATTCTACCTATGTGTGGACTTGACTTGCTTAGGGTACCTGTCATATACAAGAAGCAGTAAGATGTTGAGAGGGTGACTAGCTACTTTTAATTTTAATTCTCTCCTCTTTGTAAGAAAGAAGAGCTATATGGTAGCCTCCCAGACATGGCCAAAGAGGTTTTGTGGTCCAGGTATTGTGAGGCTGGGAGAAATGAGATGAGGTGAGAGGAGGTGAAGAGAAGCAGAGCAAAACTGTGGGATGGTAGGTGTGCAGTGCTGGCCACAAGGCCCTCCCTTGTCAGCCAGGAGTAGGCCAGGAAGGCCAGAGTGTCTCACTTTTCTTGTGTGGATCCAGAGGCCTGCAAATGTGCAGACCCCCAGTGTTCAGATACTCCTTAATGATTCTCCCCCTTAAGATGCTTCAGATCCTTCCCACCAACACTACATCCCACCAGAAAGTGCAAGCCTCCAAATAGAGCCACACAAAACACATCCACTATAAATAACATGAGGTTTAAGCCCACCCCAGAGGTACTCTGGCCCAATGAGAAACTAGGGAGGAAGTGTTTCACCCCCGCCCCTCAACATGTGCATTCGGTCTGGAAGGCTGAGCATGTGCACACTAGAGACTGTTAAAAGAGCTGCTGAGGAACTGCTGAGGCAGTGGAGGAGGAGGTCTGTGAAATTCAGCATGGTGAGAGTAGCCCCGAGGCCATGGAGACCTGACTCTAAGCCTCTGACTGGTGGGTCTCACAGCTGGCAGACCACCATCTCCTCAGAGTCTGGTGACTCCTCACAGTTCATGTTCTCATGAGGGTGAGAAGTCCTCTGTGAAGATTCAGAGGTGACTGGATGCAATTCCTGCCTTGAATCCCAGCCCTGAAGAGGCTGACAAAACAGATGCAAGAATTTGAGGCCAGTCCCATCTAGGGCTCCAGTCTCAAAAGAATAGAGCAAAATGGAGTGACAGATGAGGTTTGGAGAGAGTGCTTTGTTTTTGTTTTTGTCAGTGCATTTGACCAAGAGAACAAGCAATGGTGTTGGTTCCAGCAGTTTCTACAAGCTACCAAGCTTTCTAGCCTACTGCTCAGCATAGGAAAGTGAGAGTTACCGAGCCCATTGGCACTTTAAGAATCTCTCATAGCACAAGTTGCTGCTCAGCATAGGAAAGTGAGAGTTACTGAGCCCGTTGGCACTTTAAGAATCTCTCATAGCACAAGTTGCTGCTCAGCATAGGAAAGTGAGAGTTACCGAGCCCGGTGGCACTCTAAGAATCTCTCATAGCACAAGTTGCTGCTCAGCATAGGAAAGTGAGAGTTACCGAGCCCGTTGGCACTTTAAGAATCTCTCATCGCACAAGTTGCTCTCTGCTTTGCTCTATAGCAGAAGTTGCCCTTGAACACCTGGTAGGCCTCCCCTCTGCCTCCTCCTTGCAAGGATTACAAGCATTTGCCACCAGCTCCACCCGGCTTCCCAAAGAATCTTCATGTGGTTGTGGTGCTGCTGTTTCTCATGTAATGTGGTTTGTAAGTGGGATCCTTTGTTCACATTAGGAAGTAAATTTATTCTAATGCAAGTGGTTGCCATGCCTTCCTCTGAGTGGTCAGAGCTTGACCGCTTATTACATTTGATAAGCAAAATGCTCTCACGAGTACCTAGTGTAATGTTGCATATATATTTGTGTTTTATTATATACATGTTTGCATTTGAAGATACTGTCTCAGATATCATGGTTGTGAAAACCTGTTTTCAGTATACAGAAAATGAAACTCTGTCCCTTATCTTCTACCACACAGACTCTGTAACAAATGAGTCATGGATGTCAGAATGAGACCTGATACTCTGAAAATGCCAAAGGACACGCTGGGGGGGGGGGGACCCTGTATTTCAAGATCTGCATTTTGAGCTCACAAGTTAAGAAAAATATTTACCTCTATCATCTCTGCAGGGTCTAGGAAATCAACCTGGCCTCTTATCTCCTAACAGAGACCTGAAGGTACCAGGCTCTGGAATCAGTTAGCATTTTCTTTTGTTAATCAACAGTTACAGACCCTCAGTATTTACTTATCAGCTAGGGATGTCTCCAGACCTGAATTCCAGCAGACCAGTTTCCTGACACCTCTCCCCCCCCCCTTTGCCTATTTGCTATATAACAGCCTCTGAGAGGGAATAAAGGGAACAGCTTCAGAAATCCCGTCTTGCCATCATTTCGTGTCCCTTGTCTCCTTTCATTCCTCTCCACTAGGTTTATCAGGGACCCCCGTTCATATCCCACAGGTCGGGATAACATGGTAGAGAAAATAATCCCACTTCTAAGCACAGGTAAGGGTTTTCTGAATAGGACCCTCATCTGATAGGAAATGAGACAAAAAATTAACAAATAAGATCTCATGAAATTAAAACTTTTCATTAAAAGGCAAGAAAAAAAATCACTGGTGCAACAGTGGCATGAGAGTTAGTGTATAATTAGTTTCCTTCTGATCTGCACTACAAAAAATTAGTACGGCACACAGTACCTGATCAGAAGACCATGGCTGGAAGGGTCACAGCCCTTTAAGATTATGCTAGTAGTAACTGCTTTGTAGATATTTCTATTTCTACAAATAGATCTCTTCAGTTCTCAGTCTTGGTCAGAGGTTCTTCTTTCTGTAGTAGGTAGCCGTAAATGCACAGCCTCGAATCCTCAAAATGCTAAAGTGACCATGAACATTAAGTTCTGTATGGGGCATGAAGAAAAGCCACTCGCCATAGACTTAGAGAGTATTATAGAAATAGGTCCTGAATATTGTGACTCTGGATGGGGGACTTGCTGTGAAATGTTGTCTTTTGGACATGACACAGCAATAGTTGACTTACAAGACTCAAAGAGTATTATATAGAAATAGGTCCTGAATATTGTGACTGAGGATGAGGGGACATGCTGTGAAATGTTGTCTTTTGGACATGACACAGCCATAGTTAACTCACAAGAGTTATGACCACCTGCAGGTTCAGGTAAACATCTTCAGGACTAACCTTGAACATATCTATCTGGACTGAACCAAACAACATGGAGAGGAAGCCTGCTGGTGGAGGAAAAAGCCCACTATGCTTTTGTATCTGTGTTGATGGTAACATGGCCTTCCTGCAATGTATCTGGATAGAAAATCAAAAGGAATCTAGAAATTGACCATAGGTATCATTTACCAGTTCCCCTCTTCATTACCTGACTGCCTCCCAGGGAAGACAGTGCAAAACCTAGTCCCTCAAATTAATTGAAGTTAATTAACAGGAGTACAGGTAAGGGTTTACAGTTAGCAATATATAACTGTGTATATATAGCAATATATACACATGTATGTAACAATTAATAAAAAGAGATGTCATAAATTATACCTGTGACCCTGACAGTAGATGCACATGTATGCATAGTCCTTCTCCCATTATGAACCCCACTCCACACACCATGCTGACAATGCCCTGCCCCAATGTACTCTCTCCCCAGGCTCAGAGCAGGGTTTGGGTGACAGTGGTGATAGACCAAATGCTCAGAACCCCAGGCACTGGTGCTGCAGCCAGCGCAGCCTGGATAGCCTCGACTGGCGAGGGGTGCCGGGATTGAGACACAGAGGCTTCTTTTCAGGTGGAAGCACAGCAACCTGTATTTTGCCCAGCAACCTTTTATACCTCTATTCCTTCTGTGGAGACTCACTGGCCAGAAAGAACACAAACATCCTTGTCAATTACAGACGACAAGGAAGTTCCCCTGTGGGTCAGGGGGAGTGAGGGCAGCTGGATCATAACAACTCCCCCATTTTATTTTATAATACCTTGTGTGTCATGGGGAATAGCCCTCTAATAGTCCCTGTTTTAGGTAGCATTCTGCTCCCAAAGTATTGCCCATCTGTGGCTACCCAGAAACAGCCCTAAACCAAGTGTCCCCAGGACTGACAGTGCCAAGGAGCCAGACCAGCACTGCAACCATCTAGCATGCACTAACTGGGTGGTAAAATTAACAAAAGCAGCATTCCAAACCCTTCTCATATGACGGTTGAATTCCATAACAGTAGCAGAAGCATGCAATACAGTGCCATGAGTAACTCACAACTGTTGAAAAGTCCAAAGATAGTCCACTTGCTCCTGAACCAGAGCTACTTGTTGGTTCAAGGTCAATATGCCCAATTGAATTTTGAATGTCCAAAGCATTGCTGACTCTTTCAGCAAGCTGGTTGACAGTCTCAGCCATCTGCACAGTCTGTGAGAGAGCAAGTCCGGCAGTGGCTGTGGTGGCAAAGCTCTTCTCCAGCTGCCTTCTGGCCCCAGCCGCACTCACTCTGGATCCAAACTGCTGCATGGAGTGGAGCAGAACTCGGGGAATCAGGGTCACTGCTCCTGCTCCGGAACCATTTGAAGGGGCCCCACTTTATCAATTTTTTAGGGAATTTGGGCATCGTCAACCTGTCTGGCTACTTCCTGCTGAGCGGGGGTGTTGCGTTCTTGGGAGTATTTTACATCAACATTTCAGGGGTTCTCGGTGATTTAAACCACATAAATGTGCATTGAATCCACAGGTTCTCATCCTCTGTGGAGACAAAAGCAGAACCTCTTTTCCAAAGCATCAAATCCTTAGGCCTGTATTTTAAAGTCAAAATACCTTTCTTAGCAGTTCCCAGAATCAAATGTCTTTCTCCAGTCCAGAACACAAAAGACAACACAATCAACACAATAACATGTATTTCTACACATTCCATCTTTTGAGGCCCTCAATTCATCCTCCTGCCTCCTCTTTATTGCTTCCCTACTGGCCATATTCCAGAGGGCATCCCTCAGAGCATCTCTGGGGATGAAGACACACATACTACTTTAATCTGACTTGGTTTGTTCCCAGTCTGGAACATTTAAACCCCATCCTGTACAAAATATTTGGCTGTCTTCCTTGTTACTTCCGTGCATTGTTGCTTTAAGAGTTTCAGTCATTTTTTGAGGCCTTTCAATTCACCCTCCTGCCTCTTTATACTTGCTTATCTCTTGGGGGATGTTCCTCAGAGTTATCTCTTGGGATGAAAAATAAAAACACTTTACCTTCCCCAATACGCTCCTCGGACTGAGGAACCCCGATCATGAATCCCCACTTTCTAGATCTCAGTGGAAATCCACCTGCTGCAGCCAGCACAGCCTGGATAGCCAAGACTGGTGGGGGGGGGGTGCCGGGATTGAGACACAGAGGCTTCTTTTCAGGTGCAAGAACAGCAACCTTTATTTTGCCCAGCAACTTTTTATACCTCTATTCCTTCTGTGGAGACCCTCCGGCCAGAAAGAACAACACAAACATCCTTGTCAATTACAGACCACAAGGAAGTTCCCCTGTGGGTCGGGGGAGGGGGAGTGAGGGCAGCTAGATCACAACAACTAGGGACCCTGTACAAAGTTATATGTGGAAGACAATCAAGGCAGTCCTAGGTATCTGGAAAATGCCACATGCCCACAGATTATAGATTGCCTTTTTGGCAAATTGCTACAGTAGGTACTTTAACCACTGAGGGTAAGATAGACACAACCAGTTGAGCCTCCATAGCCAACCCAGGATGATGGCCAGCCACAGGCCAATGTTAGTAAGCAGGAGTGTCAGACTGGGAACCAGCCTATTCTCAGTACTACTCAGAACAAACAAGAAAATCAACTATCGTTATCACAACCCATGTCCAAAAGGCAAGGCATCTGGGTAGAGAAACTCCTCTCGACCAGAGGAAACTAGACACAGTAGAAGGAACCTAACATCAATAGGACTTGGGGAGATTGGAGTAGGAGGCTCAGGCTCTTTAACTACTTCCTCCTGCCTGTTCACTGTCACCAGGTATCTTCATGGCTCTGAGTCCTTGGTATGAAGCTGTCTGGTGCCCCTTGTTTGGTTGCTGTGGGGGAACCAACAAACATCCAGACCTACAGCTTCTTCCCTACATAGATCTGGTTGTCCTAGAACTTGTTGTGTAGACCAGACTGGTCTCATAGACCAAGTGTTGGGATTAAAGGCATTCCCTATCAGTGTATACTGTTTAAACCAGGGATTTTGCCTACTTTCCTTCCCACAGAAGTTACTACATATATCTGAGCATCCTGTGTCCTCATAGGATCCCTCCTCTGGCAAGGCAGTCTCAGAGTACGTCCTTCACACCCCCATGGTACCCTCCTATGGACACTAACTCTCTTAAATCCTCTCTTTGGAACTTCTAAACTGGTAACCCTGATGTTCTGAGAGGTAGTTTGGGTCACAGACAAGCATGTCCAAGCCCAGCTGCCCTCACACTGGGAAGGAAAAGGTAAGACAATTAGTCCTCCTAGGGCCTGAATCCAGCACTTTGTACTAGGGACCAGTCAACAGCTAAGATTCCTCACCAGTTACTATCTCTACCCCCACAGAGACAAATCTCATAACCAGTCCCCACAGAGAGTGAGGATGTGGCTGTGCAGATGCCAGAATGGAAGGTAAGTGGCACAGGTGTGAATCAGAACTGGTTATCTCTTTATTTTTTGGAAAGTAAGTTGTTTGCATTAACAAAACTACTTCTGCCAATGTGGGCTGACAAACCACATGCTAGGATCCAAGAAAAGTTACCCTGAGACACTGTCCTGGCACTGCTAGCTTATAGGCAAGAGACAGCCACCAAAGTCAAGGGCTCAGTAACAGTACAAAAAAATAACAAGAGTAAGTTCACTGCTTTTTCTTACTACGTTTGAAACATAATAGTCAATACTATAAAACGAGGAAGTGTCACATAAGAAGTGTTAACCCTACAGCAAATACAACTTGTAAATACTCCATACATTTTATATACATAAACATTAACTGGGGCTTGGTCTATGGGATTCTTGGCCCATCATGTCTGAGGCCTCCAATTCCTGGGTTGGGTTGGGGGTAGCAGGTTGTGGATGAACAGTTATCTCTAAGGAACTGGGGCTCCTGGTATCCTCATCACCTGGCAAGCTCTGCTCAAAAGGCACTGATAGGTCCAGGTATACCTGTTGGTAGAAAAGGTCATAGGACTATGTTAGTTTGCATCCCCTTGATCCCACGGCCATCTATGTTCAGGCTGGCCCTTGAAGGCCAACCCCATTACTGGAACTTGGAGGAGCATCCCGCCCAGGAATCAGAGAAGGCAGAGAGGGCAGGACTGAGTGGTACTTACGTGGGTTGATGTCACAGTGAGGATGCCATCTAAATCCTCTACCAGAAGCTTGAAGGTGGGCCTCTGTGAAGGCACTGCATGCCAACATTCCCGCATGATCCCATACCTGTGGCAAATATGACTGTGGTTTCTTGGCCTGTTGTCCATCCCTACCTCACCCAAGGCTACCAGCCTCCTATCAGGAGCCCTGGTAGGAAACCAGCCACTCCCAGGGACTAGTTAGAGGAGTGCACAAGGAATGCTTTGCTCACAGGTCATGTGTGCAGTTGGCAGGCTTGTGCATGCGGTAGCCATCTTTCAATAGTTTGAAAAGCTCTTCCACTGGGATGCCGGGATATGGTGTGCCCCCCAGTGTAAAGATCTCCCAGAGCAGGACTCCAAAGGACCACCTGTATGGGAGTGAGGGCAGAGGCCTGTTATTCCTGGTCAATTACTGTAACAGTTTTACAACAGGACAGGTTACCAATGGGCAAGGAGGAGTGTGTGGATGAGAGACATGGCAGGGCTATGCTGTTGTCTACAGCCTAAGGGCTGTGATAGGTGTGACTTGGGTCTTGCTATCCCCATCCTATGATAGGACACATACACATCACTCTGGTGGGTGTAGACTCCGTCAAACAGCGACTCTGGTGCCATCCACTTCACAGGTAGCCGGCCCTAGGCAGAGGGAGAGTTGTTGGCTGTCAGGTGTTCCCTGGTGGAGCACAGCACCCCAACCACCCTGTAATGGGGCTCACATATGTGGTCTTCTTGTAGCATTCCAGATTGTGCACATCACGGGCCAGGCCAAAATCTGCAATCTTCATCACATTGTCCTCAGTCACCAACACGTTTCTGGCAGCCAAGTCTCTGTGAATACACTGAGGAGGCATGAAAGGAACCTGTGCTAAACTGACACCTCCCTAGCCTAAGCAAGCTTGATATCCACTCTTCCACTCAGGAAGACCCTACCTCACCTGTGCCCCAGCTCTGCTCACCTTCTGAGAAGCCAGGTACTCCATACCTCTGGCCACCTGATAGGCACAGGACACTAGATCTTTGCGGGTAAGCTGTTTTTCTGGCAGCCTGGAGGCACCATAGTATTCCATGCTTAGGGGCCTTTGTGCCCGCAGGAACTCCCGGAGGTTACCCTTGGCGGCATACTCCATCAGCACATACAATGGCCCTGGAAGTATAGATACCTCGGAGATGTTGTGTGACTCAGGGGCCCCCATCTAACTGTCCACCCACCTGCTGTACTTACCACCCTGTGTGCAGGCCCCCAGCAGGTTGATAATGTTCTTGTGCTTGCCAATAGCTTTCATCATCTCCATCTCAGACACCAGGTCCAACAAGTCCTGGTCATTGGCATCATCTGTGTTGAAAGTGGGAATGTCAGGTGGTGGCCCTGCAGCCCCCACTGCCCTGTGCTACTTCTCTCCCTCCTCACCTTTCAGCATTTTCACAGCCACAGTGACAGGCTTGTCAGTGTTGTCCATGTTAAAGCCTCTGCCATAAAAACCTGGCCAAAGCAGCCTTCTCCTAGAGAATTACCAAGTGTCAGCCTGTCCGAAGAAGCAGAGGCAGTGAGTATGTGCCCAGGACCCCCAGCCCTCATGGCCCTGTGCCACTGCATCCATAGCTGGCAATTGGGCTCTTGCTCATGAAGACAGAGTAACCCAAGTCTCACCCCGGACCCCACCTCCAACAGACCTCTGCCTGGTAGCCATCTAGCCCCCAGCCACAGAACCTCCTCCAAGTATACATAAAACCCCACCAGCACTGACCGAGTTCTAGATATTTCCCACTTTGGGTCGGCTGGCAGCTCAAGCTCAGAAATACTGGCCATTACAGTATGTTCTCTTGAAACTGGGTGGACGATGTGGACCAAGGGTATATCAGAGTTCATGGAGGTCACCTGCTTGGATCATTAGGGATAGGTTGGTGCCAGACAATGGATGCTGGGCATTGGGAAAGGGTTGAGGTGGTGTAACTTCCAGGAGTAGCAAGGTCAAGTCCATGTGAGGCAGTATGTAGGGCCAAGAAGAGGGATGCTCAAACAGTGGTTACTGAAGACTCAAAGTTGTTTTGAGTAATGTGGGATCCATGTGGAGAATAGGAATAGGGAAGGGTCAGCTCATCTGACTGCAGAGAAATGAGTACCAAGCAGGCCTCAGGTAAGGCTGGGACTTTAGGAGATTCAAGGTACAACAGAGAGATCAAAACTTGTTATCTACTTTAAGTTACCTGTTGCTCAGGTGTGAAGCAGAAGCTATTGTCAACATTGGGAGACCTCAGGTTCTTTCTTGAGACTCTACGCAGGTAGCAGAGTGTCACAGTTGCAGTCAAGATTAAGATGGAGAAGCCCACCCAGAAGCTGATGGTGCCTGCAGATAACCTGCCAGCCGCACTACTCTCTGCCAGCTCTCTCTCAGCTGCAAAGACATAAATGTTGATGCCTCATCCAGCCTTGTGGGACTTCCCATTGCCCTGAGCTCTAGGTACCTGTTGGGGAGCAAAGTTACTGGGATACTCAGAGTTTGGTGACCTACATCCCCAACTCACATTGGTAGTCCAAAACATCTATGAGTCAGCAGGGACCAGACTCAGGAGAGAAGCCTGGCAGAGCCAGAAGCATCCACACCACCACCAAGGCTCCCAGGAGATCCCAGAGCCTCAAGGCTAGACTATGGAAATCCAACTAGAGGATTGTGGGGGAGGCCTTTGCAAGATCAAGACGAGGAAGGGTGACACTCCCATACCAAGCACAAGGCCAGGGTGGTTACCACAGGATGGACTGCAGTAAGTCACAGTGCACCCTGCTGTCCCTGTCCCTGGCAGCTTTGTTATGTTCTGAGCTCGCACCATAAGAGGGCAGATGGAGCACCAGCACCAGCAGCAGCAGCAGCAGCAAATACCTGGCAGTACCTCCAGCCATGCAGAGTGATGGGAAAATCCGAAATAATTGCCTGCCAGACAGGTGTACTCCCCTGAGTCCTCAAAGGTGATATTGCGCAAAGACAGAACTTCTAGCTCCTTGTTGCTTGTGTTAATGCCTGATGTCTACAAAGAGAGAACAGAAATCAATAGGCAAGCACCAGCACGTCCCTTTGGGTACCACAGCACAGTCCACATGGAGATGATCAGACAGGCTTCAAGGAAAATGCCGCCTCTGCTACCACCTTGACAACTACAGCTCTACCACTGCAATGGATGCTGAACCAAGGCACGGAGCCTGAAACCAGTCCCTCTGTTGGTGGATAGTTCCCTGTCCCAAGGCAAGCATCGGGCACTTGGGCAGCATGGTACCACAAAGAAGCAACATGCAGGGTTAGTACAGAAAAAAAAGATGGGCAGACAGATGTATGGAGAGAAAACCAGAGGAAATCAGTGTCAGCCAGAGAATGGTGGAAAGTCGATGTTCTGAAGCAGCACAGGGCTCAGCCCCTGGAAGGTTCTGAAAACTTCTAAGCAAGAGAACAGCACAGACCTGAGGGGCT
Source organism: Microtus pennsylvanicus (assembly GCF_037038515.1). NCBI lineage: Eukaryota > Metazoa > Chordata > Mammalia > Rodentia > Cricetidae > Microtus > Microtus pennsylvanicus. The sequence goes on along the minus strand of NC_134590.1, from coordinate 97,221,684 downwards.
TTGAAGGAGATAGGAAGTCAGTGCTGGCTGGGAGCTACCAGTATTATCAAGGCATCAGAAACAGAAGATGAGTCAGAGGTGGGTCAGTTATCACCTACTTGAGGACTGTGAACATACCACCAAAATGCCTTCTCAGCCATGCTTATGAAATTGATGGCTCAACAAATGTACTTGCCCCATCCCATTCTGACACACTGAAAGATAAAGGTGTGTATCTGCCTTCAGATTGTCACTGATCCAGGATATCTCTAGAAGACAATGAGGACAAGACAGGGCAACGGAGATGCCAAAGAATGGGTTGGGGGAGGAAGCATTGGAAAGCTGCCTGAAGCGAGGCACATAATGGCAGTGATGGGAGTGGTTTCAAAGACTGGCCTCCTTCATGTCCACTCTCCCTACACACACACACACACACACACACACAGAGAGAGAGAGAGAGAGAGAGAGAGAGAGAGAGAGAGAAACACATAGACAGACAAAGAGAGAGAAACACACAGACAAAGAGAGAGAAACACACACAGAGAAAGAGAGCACACACAGAGAAACACAGACAAAGAGAGAAAACCACATACAGAGATAGAGAGAGAAAGAGAGAGAGAGAGAGAGAGAGAGAGAGAGAGAGAGAGAGAGAGAGAAAGGGAACCCATACTCTTCAAATCTTCATCCCAAGGGTCATATCACATCAGCCTGTGCTCACGAAACCACACACCCACAGTGGGAGCCACACTGGACATGGCCCTAGTGGTCTCTCTCAAAGCCAGGATACCAACTCCTGCCAAAACCTGTTCTTCTCTCCATCAGACCTCCAAGTCTCTCTTTCCTGTGTTGCAAAGCCCAACACTCTCTCTCTCTCTCTCTCTCTCTCTCTCTCTCTCTCTCTCTCTCGGCCCCCACCTGAGGCTATGAAGCAAAGCTACAGGCAGAGGGAGGCAGGAAGAGTCCGTCAAGGCAGGGTGGAGCTAGTGCTACAGTGAAGGCAGCTGGAGAGTAGACAGCCAGTACTCTGATGTCAGAGGGTACTAGTACAGCAGACATCCCCCTGAGCCACCACAGCTATCACCCAGAGAAGCCTTCTGTAGGCCCAAGCCTCAGAGCAAACAGAGAAACAAGTCCTACGGGAGGGCACAAGTAACACAAAGCCTGCCTGGAGCTCAGAACAGGTGATCAGTTCTGAGACTCAGGTGCCCCTTCCCAGAAACCCCAACACGTGGGTCCCAGTCCCAAGGTATTCCTCAGCTGAAGAGGGACTTAAGGACCAGGGCAAGGCACTTCCAGCTAACCCATCCACCCAACCAGCTGCCAACAACAGAGCCCACCTTGAGTACGATGACATAGGGCTTGCCATCCGGGCCTGTCTTGCTGCCATTCACCTCAACATGCTTCAGCCACTGGATGTGTGGTTGGGCATCACTGTACACCTTGCAGTGGAACTCTACATCACTTCCTAGGGTGGCTGTCTGGTTTTCTGGCAGCCCAGCCTGCAAAATGGGCCGATGTGGGAAGCGCTCTGTAAGACATAGACAGTCGGTGCAGTGGGTCCAATGGCCTGAGGCTGACCTGCTTTAGTCACCCAGCCTGGCTCTTACCCAGTACATCCAGTGTGTAAGTCTGCTGGATGCTCCCAAACTTGTTCTGAACCACGCAGGTATAGTAGCCACTATCAGAAGGCACCACACTTTCCATGACCAGGCTCCAGTGCCGGTGCCTAAGCTGCAGGTAAAATTAGTAGGTGAGTGACTGTGGATGCCCAAAAATGTGAACCTGTTTTCATCCTGACAGATAGTTAGGCTATGCAAACATACTTCTGCTCTTTATTTTGTAATATAAGGTTACCTAGGAAGTGACTGCTTTCAGGATACTTGGTCTAGAGTGGCTTCGCTACTTAAACAACAAAAAGCTAATGACTTGATACCTCAAAATGTTAAAGTAATTAACTGTTGTACCTGTAGTTCGTATCAAGTTAAGGAAGACTTTTGTTGCCTTCTTCTCCTTTTGTATTTGGATATAAACATATAAGGAAAACTAAACAGGGAAAATTTCAGTATTCACTGGAATGCCCTCCTGGTACTTTTCTATGGTTTCAGTTTTATTACTTTTCACTTTACTTCCATTTCTAAAATCTCATGCCCCTACCCTGGCAAGAGGTATTTTTGTCGAGGCTGGTCTATGACAAATGATATGGGCTATACCCTCTGAATCCAGGCCCTACCTATCTGTGCCCCTTTTCCAGACTTACCTTGATGCCCCCCATGCGATGCTCCCCTCGGAATTCCTTGCCATTCTTCAGCCAGGAGATGGAGGGGGTGGGGTTGCCAGCAGCTGCACAGTGGAAGCGTACCGTGCTGGTGGCTGGCACAGCCAGCAATTTCATATCCATACGGTCTGGCCGAGTCCAGTAAGGGGCCCCTGATGGCAGAAATGCTCATAAATAACAGCATGATCAGTACACCCTTGCAAAGCTCCCCTGCCAGCACACCCTCAAGCTTCATCCCTCATCTGTATTGAGACTCCTTTGCTTTGTCTGAACACTGCATCCACAGCTGTCCCACTCTCAGTCTTGTATTCTCTTCTCTCCATCTGAGGCAGGCTCACAGGTATAGGGACCCAGGAAGTAGAACCCAGTAGGATGTAGATCCTGGGAAGCAACTAGGCCAGGTCATTCCACCAGTACACCAAACCTGAGTCAGCCTGTATAGTGCCCAGTGAAGGCAGGTACCCTTCAGGTCATGCTTCCCCTCCACTGAATTCCCTCCTTCCTCTTGGGTGGGTGGAGGATGCTGTGGTGGACTATCAATTTAAGATGTGTTACATCTTTATATGTTGTGGAACAATTGTTTCATGATGCAAAGATGTGTTTCACTTTTTTATGTTGTATTTGCTTAGCTTGGTGAAGCTGTGTTACTCTGTCTGGTCTAATAAAGAGCTAAATGACCAGGGCAAGAGAGGGATATAGGCAGGGCTCGCAGGCAGAGAGGATAAAGAGAAGGAGAAAGTTTAAGAAGGAACAAGAAAAGAAAGAGGAGGATGCAAAGACCCAGTCACCCAGCTACACAGTAAGCCACAAAGTAAGAAGAAAGGTATATAGAATAAAGATAAAACCCCAGAAGCAAAGTGTAGATGGGATAATGTAAGTTAAGAAAAGTTGGCTAGAAATAAGCCACGTCAAGGTCATACAATCATAAGTAATATGTGTCCGTGTGTTTATTTGGGAGCTGGGCGGTGGGCTCCCAAAGAGTAGAACAAAAACAACCAGCAACAGGATGCCATATGTTTGGACTCATGAGGAAGCTGAGGGAGGCAACAAATTTCCAAAACAGAGAACAAAGGCCGGGGCAGGGTCTTCCACAGTGACTCAATCAGAGGGCCCTATGCATCTCTGGGAGGAGGAACTGACATGTGAAATAGGAGAAAAGTGTGCAGACACTGGAGAGGTGTCCCTCCTAGCTCTGAATTGCCCACCCAGGCTCCAAATTTGGCCAGTAGGCTTGAGAGAAGAGTGCCACAATGGGAGACTACAGCAACTTTATGGTGCCCAATGCCAGGTAAGGTCAAGAAAGTGACCCTTCAGGCACCTTACCTAAGTGTTTATGGTGCAAAAACACTAAATACAACCTGGGAAGTCGAGGATGACAGAAGAAAACAGGAAATTACAAACACATTGGTAATTGTTGGGGCAGAAGCTAGAGACCAACTGGGTTAGCAATTCTGCTTTGAACAACCTGATAGCCAAAGTTGAAAGGGAGAATGATAAACTGACCCACTTCTCAGGACTACTACCTTTTTTTGGCTTCAGTCCTAGAATCTAAGTCCATTTTTATGAGGGTTGTGAAACCTCAAACAAGTCCCTATACCTGCTCTCTTCACCCGCACACACTCATAAGACTCATTACCCTGTTTTCTCATTAAGTTTGTCTCTCTGATTCCTCTCAGACCCTTGTGCACTCTACCCCAGAAGGTTCTAGGTGGTCTGAGGACTCAGTTAACACCAACCTAGTCTCAGAGTCATAACCACTCCGCATAAGATGTCTGGACCCATGATGTTCTCCCTCCCTCTCCCTCTCTCCCTCTCTCCCTCTCCTCTCTCTCTCTCTCTCTCTCTCTCTGTCTCTCTCTCTGCCCAGACCCTGAATTTCCTGTAAACAACTTGTTATGCTTGCAGCTGCTCTGTCTGAGCAAAACAACTTGTTTTTACTGTGTTTGTAGCTGCTCTGAGCATGAGACCCTCAGGAGTTCCTGATGGAAGGAGAGTGGTTTCTGGTGGGTTTGCCTGGGGCATGGCTATCAGTTAATGAGCCATATATAAGTGGTTCTGGTACACAATAAAGGGACATTCTTGTTTCAAGGATGACCCATGTCTCTGTGTGTCTTTGTGTGTTTAAATCTTCAGGTTCTTGCCTGGCTCATGGATGGTCCTTTAGTGCAGGCTCCACAATACAGGTGCAGTATAATAGTACACGTTGTACTACAGATGGTACCTCTCCCTCTCTCTCTCTCTCTCTCTCTCTCTCTCTCTCTCTCTCTCTCTCTTTCTCTCTCTCTCTCTCTCCCACAATGGTTCTAGGCCATACCATGGGCACTGCCATGTGCCCTCATATACTCACACCAAATCTATGATGCCCCCTTTACAATGTATGCCTCAGCATGGCACTGCTCCCCTCCTGCTGGTCTGCAGCAACAGCCACTAGGTCTGTGAATCTGCTGTCAGACAATGGTTTCTACCCTGTCACTTGTATTTTAATAAAATGCTGATTGGCCAGTAGCCAGGAAGGAAGTATAGGCAGGACAACTGGACAGGAAGTAGAGGTGGGTCAATGAGAACAGAATTCTGGGAAGTGGAAAGCTCTTTCTGCCATCCTGGCCCTGCCACAGAAGAAGCAAGATGTGAATGCCTCTCTGTAAATGGTACTGAGCCATGTAGCTAACACAGATAAGAATAATGGACTAATATAAGTTATGAGTTAATAAGAAGCCTGAGCTAATGGGCCAATCAATTTATAACTAATGTAGACCTCTGTTTGATTTCTTTGGGACTTAATGATTGTGGGAACCAGGCAGGAAAGAAACCCAGACAACATGAATCCCTGGATCTATGTCCTCGTCAGTGGCAACCTGAGCTCCTTGCCTGGTTTACTCATATTCCTTCCCACCAGAACTTACCAAAATCCCTGCAGAGTAGCCCTGCCTCCTCACTGCCCCTGGGGCACTGTCTACCTGTAGCAGTGCCCCTAAACAACAAGACTACAGGAAGGAAGCAGCCTGATACTGACCAGGTCAGTGTGCCTAGGCTCTGATCTTACCTATGTCTTCAGCCACGTTCTCACCATCTTCTTCATCTCCTGAGGATGGAGCATCTGCAATAGTTATAAGCAAGCAGTGGTCCTGTGACACTCCTACATCCAGAGACCTGCTGCTCCCTATTTTGAGAGTACACTGCTCTCCATCTTTAGGGATCACTGCTCCCTGCCTTTGCAAGGCCATTCATTCAAATAGCACAGAATTGGGGGCACCCCCCTGTGATGTGGGGAACTAAGCCAGCAACACTCTTGAGCCAGGGATACTGGAACCATGCTGCCTTGGACTGCCCTGACCTCCCTAGCTATGCAGCTGCTCAACACAGTTGTCAGCCCCAGCCACCAAGAACTTACCTGTCACATGCACAGTGAAGCGGCACAGGACATCCTGAGTGAGCTGCTGCTGGCACATGTAGACCCCGGCATCGTCATGGGAGATGTTCAGCACTTGTAACCTCTGGGGCCCCACCAGGATGCGGTGGGAAGCTATCAGCTCTGTGTCATCCTTAGACCAGACAGTGCAGCCTGTGCCGGCACCTCTAGGCACAGAGCAGAACAGCTCCATGGTGTCCCCGCAGCCAAAGACCACTTGCTCTTGCTGGTTAGGCCCAGGGCCTGGGGCCTCTGTGGATGAAATGGAAAGCTGTGAAACAGATTCTTCAAAGTAGCATGCTGAAGGCCCATACTTTGCTTTGCAAACTAGCAAAGCTATGGCAGGCAAGTGAGAGGCATGCTCCTGGGGCTTGGGGTTCTGCCAGACAATGTTCAAACCAGGAGTAGGCAGACTATTTTAGTAAGAGCCCAGGGGTGTCAGTACCTCAACTCTGTTAGTGGTGTGTGTTAAGGTTTCTGTCTCTGTCCTGGAGGAGGAAGCTGTCTTCCAGGGATGATATGGAAGAGACACAGCTGCTTAGGACCAGCCTAGATTGGATTCACACATTAGAGGGTAGGAGCGTGATGATTAGAATTATTAAGCAAAGAGAAACAGAGATGAGAGAGAAATAAAAGATAAAACACAGAACTGCATCAGGAGGGAAATTTAGTGAATACTGAGCCACCCCTTTATTTTCCATATATCTTTTCATACCCCACTCCAAAGAGGTAAAGGAGGAGACAACAGACTTCATCAACAAGGTAAAACAAATAAACAGAGCACCTCTGATCTTTGGTCAAGATGAAGCTGATACACCTCTGTACTTAAAATACCAATTAACCACTCTAGGTCAGGACCACTTGTTTTGTAGTCACTTGTTGTCAACAACTTTGAAAAAGCAAAACAAGCCCAAACTCTCTGACCTCTAATCAAGGTGGAATGGACTCACATCTGTGTGCCCTGACACACAGCAGCACTCCTAGTAGCTGAAAGATCTGAAAATGTCAAGAAGGTTGGGGGAAGCTCTATGGTACAGCACCTGCCTGGAATGTCTGAAGCTTTAAACTCCTACACCTGGGGTTCCCATTTCACAAATGAGGACCATGGTTTGGCTAGGGGATGTGAGCCAACTGGAGCTAGAATCACAGTCAAGTGGAGACAGCCACCCATCCTGAGAGTTAAGAAACTGGAGTTCTTGGGTGGTTAGACACAGGTAGCCATACACTTCTCCCCTACCCAGATGGTGCCCAGCTCATGAGGAGACCCAAAGGCCTCACACCTAGGGACACACCACCAGCTGGTTATCACACCCAGATTTCCCTGCTAGGACCTAACAATGACCATCACAGGCACAGATGGGCTCGGGCTCCAGGACAGGGGCAGGTAGTCCTGCTGGTCAGACCTCCTTCCTTAGATTCAGATGGACTGGTTAACATGTCACTTGCCATTCTGCAGATGCATAGCCTACATTCAATGCCCAAATGTCCATTCAAACTAAACCAGTACCAGTTCTGCCCATCCCAGAGTCATCCCACCAAGATTCCAACAGCCGGAGAGACTGTCCTCAAAAGTATCCACGAAGCTTGTGTCCCATGGAGCCAGACAGATTTTGTTTGTCCCTGAGTGGGCCTCACAGTAAGGAATCTTCTATCCTGACCTCTAATTCTCCTGCTGCCATGTCCTATGGAGGCAATCCAACGCTGGAAGCTTCCTGAGGCACCAAAGAAGACCAAGAACTGTCTAGTCAGTGGCCTCAGGGCAACCATTACCCAAAACAGTTGTGATTTAGTCTGGGCAAGACAAAAGGTCAAGCTATTCACACAAGTACTCTCATCAGGAGAGTGACTGGGGAAAGACACAGCATTCCACAGGATGGAGAGACAAATGCCTGGATGTATGAGGTGGGGAAGGGAAATGGCCCTGAATCAGCTGAGCTGACATTTGATCTATCTACCTATCCTGTCCACTAGGAGCCAGCACAGCCCAGATACATTTGGGCTCAGGCAACAGCAAATCCAACACTGTGATCCCATTCCAGTGTCACAGGGCCTATAGGAGCTTGTGTTGTGAGTTCCGCAGGTAATAAGGGAAACACAGTGTGGGATGTGGCTTGAGACAACACAGTATATGGTATATGCTGAGGAGAGAGTATCAGATCATGGTCTAATGGAGCCCTCACACCCCCATCAGCCTTGAGACCTTCGAAAACACAGATATTTTAGATTACAATTCATAACACTAGCAAAATTACAGTTAAGAAGTAGCAATAAAAATAATTTGATGGTCAGAGGTTACCATAACATGAGGAACTGTATTAATGGAAAATTAATTAGGATACTTGAAAACCACTGTAGGCTACTCTCTACCCCTATTGAGAACCCAGAACCAAGATTGCCCTGCCTACCAGGGGTGGCCAGTGTGATTGGGGCCTAGCCCTGCTCCAGAACTCTTAGGTCCAGCCAGCTCCTGCTTGGTGATTTATGTTCCCAGAGAGAGTCAGCCATGTCTTTGTGTTTTCATTGCCAGGCCCATCTAGTTAAGGAATAGGATGAAGTTTATTGGCTTGTAAACTCCCTGGGTGGGGCAGGGCTGCTGCATTTTCACCAATCCACCTTCATTGCCTGGAGCACAGAGAGGGTTCATGCTTTCCTCTGGACCTAAGATCACTGACATCAGACACAGGGAATAATATCTTCTCCTAAAATTGATATGGTTTCTGTCACTGGCCATTTGGCTCCTGGGGAAGGAAGCACTAATATGCAAGCCGAGGCTCAAAGAGAGTGCTGATTTCCTGACAACTGCTGTCATACCAGCTGAATGGCATGCACACTCAACCTTCCAGTCCACTTCCATTCACCAAAAAAAAGTTCCAGGCCAGGCAGTGGTGGCTCATGCCTTTAATCCCAGAACTTGGGAGGCAGAGGCAGGTAAATTTTTGTGAGTTCAAGCCAAACTTGATCTAAAAGAGCTAGCTTCAAGATAGGCTCCACAGCTGTCTCAGGAAAAAAAAGGAAAAAGTTCCAGGAGAGCCCAGCTGCTGAGTTAGAAAGGTACTTGAGGTACTTGCCCCCACCTGCACCTTCCTAGGAGGCTGAGCTGAGCTGCGGTCAACTGGGTGGAGGAGAGGAGGCCGAGCTGTGCCACCAGGGTACAAAAGCCAAGGTTTAAAGGAGTGACTGTTGGGACATCTGCTCCAGTGGGGAAACAGCTCACCGTGTACTGTGCGGCACCATCAGGCCATTGGCCTGCATTGCCACACCATACCCAGGCACAGTGGGCAGAGGTTAGGAAGAGCCAGTACACATATTTACCTCGGGGAGGTAAAGCCTCAGACTCTGGCTTTGTTTGATGGAATTCAGTGTCCCATCAGACTTTGCTGGCCAGCCAGTCTGTTTAGCTGAGCTGCGATCCTGGGACAAGTGCCCCTCACCTCCCAGAGTGTGGTCTACAGAGGTATGCCTCTGAAAGAGCACCCCGCAAAACACCTACCGGCAAAGAGAGGAGTGGAAGACCTGAAGCTCTCAACATATCATGTGAGACACTGGGTGACAAAAGCTGAGCTTTGGCTGGAGTCCTCCTGCCTACCCCCAAACTCTAGCCTTCATTTTGGCTTAAGATGAGCAAGAACTGTCCTCAGTTCGAAATGGAGCTAGAAACCAACAACAGGCAGTTTTTGTCAACAATGGGAATCATGGAAACCCAGCAAGTGGCACTCTGACTGTTTAAGCTGAGAAGTCTGAGGCTCCCTGTCACAGTGATCCATTCTATTGGGTGCCTTACACTTGGGTAGTGATCCTGAGACTCAAGATACCTCATACAAGCTGGGCGGTGGTGGCGCACGCCTTTAATCCCAGCACTCGGGAGGCAGAGGCAGGCGGATCTCTGTGAGTTCGAGACCAGCCTGGTCTACAAGAGCTAGTTACAGGACAGGCTCCAAAACCACAGAGAAACCCTGTCTCGAAAAACCACAAAAAAAAAAAAAGATACCTCATACACTGACACATAGCAATCTATAGATTCGGGAGAAGAACCGAACTCACTGCTCCCCATGGTGCTACTCAACCTGACATCCCCTACTCACTCAGGGGCTATCTGCCATTCCCAAAGCTTCTGACGGCCACCATCATCATCCCACATGTATCCCACCCTGCAGCCAGGCACATTGAGTCAGTCCATACCTGGTAGTTTCCTCACACGTCTCTGCTCTGTGCTAGGAGGTTGGGAGGCAGCTCTGGTCCCAACCACTATGCATAGCACTAGCAAGCAAGCCAGGACTCCCATGGCTGGAGATGGCAGTGGCATCCTCATGCACAAGGCTCATATGAGGGTGTTACATCCCCAACGCGTAACTTCTGGTCCAGTGTGGGTAGATCCACTCTGGAGAGTCTGTGGGAGGAGACCAGCAAGTTTATCTGAGCAGGTGTGGTGGGAGGGGTCTAGGGGGTGGGGGAAGGGGATGAGGAAGACAGGAGGGCCTCAAGTACCTGAAAAAGGAAACCAGACCATTCTACCTTCTGTGGTCCCTCTCTTTTCATTCCCTCCACAGAGACAGAGCTCTCCACTATATTTTCTCAAAGTTTTATTTTTTCTTTTGACTACAACTGGTAAAATTAAGGTAAATTTAATTATGATGTTTTGGATCCATTTACTCTTAAACCCTCTCAGCAGTTTTCTAGGATGTTTGTTAAGCAGGCTTTGGGAGACTTCTAACTAAATGTTTCATTGTATTCTTTTTGAAAAGGTTTTCCCCCTCCAGACCCACAGGGACTGGCCTTCCTGAGAAGTAAACAAGTTGTTACTCTTCAGACACATGCAAAACAAGCAATCAAGGCCCCAGGGACCATTATCCCTTGCCACAGCAGAGTCATGCCCTCTAGGGTCTCTCTATTCCTCTGCAGTCCCCTGGCCCTCCAGGTATCACTTATGGCAGTCTTGCTCTGTCACCCTCGGACAGTTGGCCCTTGCACCCATCATCCATGTGTGACCCTCAGTGAGACCAGCAGACACGTGCTGCAGAGGGAGACCAGCAGACAAAACTTCCTTTAAGTTAAAAGACTGAAAAACAATGCAAGTTTATTTATAGTAACATTGCCACAAGCATCTTCTTTGACTACCTGAGAGCTGCTACAAAAGGGGATGGCTTGATGGAGTTTTTAAAGGCACAAACCTCAATTGTCTTTACTCCTGGGGTATTTTTGCTATGTGAGAAATTATCCTGTTCTTGTTTTTTAGAGCAAGCAAGGATAAGTGAGATTACAGAAGCAGAATGAGCATCTGGCTAATATTTTAAAATAACAATTATACAGTATGGAACAATTTTGAGAAATGATCCAGGTGGCTCTGGGATCAGTCTTCCCTTTAGATTGCTATTGAGACTCAAATGCTGAGGGTCATGACTTAGGGTTGTAGTCCAGACATCCTGTGGTTAATAATCCTTAGGCTGAGACTCCAATGTTTTTCTTTCTTCACACAACTTAGTTTGACACTCAGTTTGAAATGGAGCTAGTTTTTAACCACTACATGAGTAAACAGACCCAATTTCTGATTTTAGAGTAGCCAGCGTGGGGGTCAGGCAGGTGGGCTCAGCATTTGCACACAGAAGGCTGTAGACAGCCTTCAACACAGGCTGCTGATTTCTTACCCCTCATGCAAAAGGCTGTTAAAACTAGGTCCTGTGTGGCCAGGAGAATATGAAGTCGGCAGTTGTGATAGCTCCTAACAGAACCCTCACTAGTCAGTAGTACTGATGTCTCTAGTTCAAATTCTCAATTTATTCACGTTTGATGACATAAGCAAATGGAGACTTAAGTGAACAGTATCTTTAGAAATTAGGCCTTACTGTCAAGTTGTAAAAGTTTAACAACAGCATAAGTAATAAAATATGATATTTGGGTGGTGTACTATGTGACTTCTTTAGGAACAACTCAATAAGGTGTAGCATATTCCTAGTCCTGGAAATTTGATTTTATAGCATATGATATCTAACTGGAAGTACTGTCTTCCCCATCACATAGTAACCATCTTTAAACATTTTATATATGTGCATATTTCAGGAAACTTCTAGAGTTCCAGTTATCAATAGAGCTTTTCCACCTTGCTGTTTTAGTCAATATTCTATTGCTGTATAAAGACACCATAACCATAACAACTCTTATAAAAGAAAGCATTTAATTGCAGCTTGCTTACACTTTCAGAGGCTTAGTCCATTATCAGTATGGTGGGAAGCATGGTGGCATGCAGGCAGACATGGTGCTGGAGGAGCTGAAAGTTCTACATCTACACCAGCATGGAGCAGGAATAGAGAGTCACTGGGTCTGGACCCCCAGTGACACACTTCCTCTAACAAAGCTGCACCTACTCCAATAAGACTATACCTCCTAATCCTTTCAAAAATGCCACTTCCTGATGTCAAATATAAAATTATATTAGCCTATGGGGGCCATTCTTATTCAAATGACCACACTTTCCATATACCTTCCTTTACTTTGCCCACCCACCTACCTCCTCCATTGAATCTTCCCTTATCCTGTTGTAACACTGATATAGATATGAATAATTTGCATTAGTATAGATTTTGCTTTATTGATAGAGATTTACTGTCAATTTTGTTATATGTATAAATGTTTCTGATGTAACTTTTACTTGATAACTTTTGTTATATGTAATTTCGCTATGTTAAGGTTAAAGCCTTCCTTTTTTTGTTTAAACAGAAAAAGGGGAAGTGATGTGGGAGTGTCATATATCAATCTGTTGATTTCATTGGCTAAGCAATAAAGAAACTGCTAGGCCCATTGGATAGGCCCACCCTTAGGTGGGTGGAGTAAACAGAACAGAATGCCGGGAGGAAGAGGAAGTGAGGTCAGACTCGACAGCTCTCCTCTCCGGAGCAGACGCGAGAGAGACGCCATGCTACCTGCTCCAGGGAAGACGCACGCTATGAAGCTCTCACCCAGGATGGACTTAGGCTAGAATCTTCCCGGTAAGCGCACCTAGGGGCGCTACACAGATGGTTAGAAATGGGCCAGAGCAGTGTTTAAAAGAATACAGTGTCCGTGTAATTATTTGGGGCATAAGCTAGCCGGGCAGGGCAGGTGGCTGGGGTTTTGGGGTCGCAGCCCCGCACCGCCCATATTACTACACTTTATTCAATTTTCTGTTTTTTTAAGAGCCCGTACCCTACCAACCCCTTCGTAGATACCTGGCCTCTGTTTATATCCTAAATGAAACACATTTAAAGATAGCATCCATGTATAAAGTGGGAAAAAACACATTGTTTGTCTGTTTTGGTCTTGGTCACCTCACTTAGTAGGATTTTTTTCAATCCATTATTTACCTGCAAATTTTATAATTACATTTTGTTTTCACAGCTGAATAATATCCCATTGTATAAATGGATTATATTTCCATTATCCCTTCCTCTCTTGATAAACATCTAAACTGTTTCCACTTTCTGGAGAGAAAAGCAGTGAACATTGGTGTGCTGATGCAGGTGAGGCTCTTTGTATGTATGTCCAAGAGTTGTAGAGCTGGATTCAGAGGTATATCTATTTTCAACCCTGAGAAGCCTCCTCACTGATTCAGTAGTGGCTGTACCAGTTTACACTCCCACCAGCAATGAATAAGTGTTCCTCTTTCCCCACATCCTCAGAGGCATGCGCTATCATTTCTTTCTTTCATCTGGGCCATTATGGATGGTATAAGATGAAACCTCCAGGTAGTTACAGTTTTTGTTTCCGTGGTGGTTAAGGATGTCAAACCATCTGCTCTATTCACATGCAGTGAACATATATACATACATACAGTGACACACCCATACATGTGAAGTAAAACAACAAATCTTTACAAAATAGTTGAAACAAAAAAAAATGGGACTGGGATGGCAATAAGGCTCTGCAAGTAAAGGTGCTTGTAGCCTGACAACCTGAGTTTGGTCCTCAGAACATTCATGATAAAAGGAAAGAACAAACTCCAGCAAGTTGTTCTTTGTCCTCCAGGACACACCCCTCCAATAAATAAATAAAAATTACCAAACTGCCCAAATCAGTAAAATTCTAACAATGACAAAAACAAATAAATAAATAAACCATTGAAAATTGTGGATCAGATGATCAAATTTCTCTCCCATACCACCTTAAACTGCCCAGAAATCCCTGCAAATCTATTGTCATTTCTTTCTGGGTACTTCCAGAGATTTTTGTTGTTATCGATGTTTTTAATAATTTATTTACTTATATTTAATGTGCATTTGTGTTTTGCCTGCATAAATGTTTGGGTAAAGGTGTTGGATTCCCTGAAACTGGAATTACAGACAGTTTTGAGCAGCCATATGTGTGCTGGGAATTGAACCTGGGTCCTCTGGAAGAGAAGCCAGTGTTCTTATCTGCTGAGCTAAGTCTCCAGGCCTTTTTTATTGTTTGAGACAGGATCTCACTCTGGCCCAGGCTGGCTCCAGAATGATCCTCCTCTCTCAGCCTGCCAAATACTGGGATTCTAGGCTTGACCCAATATAGAGAATTTTTTTTTTCAAGTAAATAAACGTCGCTAGCATACAAGTTCAAGACTCAGGAAGGAGAAGACAGGTTAAGGCATAACCAGCTTAACTTCTTAGTCACACAGAAGGGATCCCCAAATCTTCTAAAATAGACAAAGAAGAGAAAAATCAATGTGAATGTCTGTACATGAACACGGGACTGAGCAGATAGATGGGTCAGTAAATAAAGGTGCTTGCCACTAAGTCTGATGACCTGAGTTCAGTCCTCAGAACCCTCACGGCAGAAGGAAAAACTGACTCCAGTTGTCTCCTGACCTCCACACACATGCACTCACACACACACATGCCATAGTGGGATGTGGCCCATGAATTTAATCCCAGTTCACAGGAGGCAAAGGCAGGTGATACTCTGTGAGTTTGAGGCCAGCCTGATCTACAGGGTGAGCTCCAGGACAGCCAGGGCTCCATAGAGAAACCCCATCTCAGAAAGGCAAAAGAAAAAGAAAAAAGAAAAATATGACCTAGAATAGTCCACAACACTACGAGGATGAACCTGTCTGACTAGTGAAGGAGGTCAAGGATGCCTCTTAGATGGTCTTCATCTGGGTGGTCAGCTTACCCCAAGTATCTTTGGCAGGAGATAAGATCCCAGAATTCACCAACCTTGTGACAGGACTATGGTTCCTCAAGACTACAGAGAATTCCAGGTTAAAGGAATGATATTCCTAGAAGTTACAACCAGGGTGTGATGGTGAATACCTCTGAATTGCAGTACTTGGGAGACAGAGGCAGGTGCATCTCTTTGAGCTTGAGGCCAGCCTGCTCTACATAGCAAGTCCAAAGCCCACTAGGGCTACATAATAAGACTCTGAAACAAAGAAAGGAAGTTAGAACCAGATGGACTTTATGATACAGACCTAAAACTCAGCATTTGGTAGGTGATATCAGAAAGATCAAGAGATCAAGACTGTGCTCAGCTATATAGTTAGTTTGAGGACACTATGATTATACAAGATACTAACTGAAAAATAAAAGCAAAACTCTAAATCAAACAATACAAACCAAAAGCATCTCCTTGCCATATATGTGTCTCAAGGTATGGGGACCTACAGACAAGAGACACGCATACTTACAGACAGAAAGTCAATTCTTTTTCATTTTTACAAAGTGATCACAGTTTCCAAGCTACCTCATGTTATCAGGTGGATATTGCAACAAGGCATGGAATGCTGGTGATATGGCAGGCCCAGTATCAACAGACTTACTGGTGTCATCTCAGTGCAACCTCTAACAGACCTGTAATATGGTTACCATTATTATGCCCATTGTACAGAATGGGGAACAGAGGCTCAGGGGAAATGAAATAACTCATAGACAACAGTGCTATGAACTGTAGGAGGGCAGGATTCAAATTCAGGTCTTCTTGGCTCTCAGACCCACATGCTAAGTGTTTGGACTGCCCACTATACAGCCTCCAGCAGGCGTTACTGCCTTGCTCCTCACTCTTTATGACTTCTCCCTGTTAGTGAATTAGTCGTGTGTTGACACTTCTAGTCTCAGTCTAGTGGGGTGTTTATTTAACTGATGGATGTTGCTCCCCATTTGAAGTATATACGAACATACCTTTATATTTATGAATATATATTATATAATATCAATATATTAGTGAATATGTATTATATATATTTCTACTCTCCCTAAATAATTAAACAAATATTATTATTATTTCAAATACCTATCAGTAGAGTAGATCTTCACACATTCATTATATGAAAGTTTATTTTAAAATGTCAGAATAGAGGACTAGAGAGATGGCTCAGAGGTTAAGAGAATTGCCTGCTCTTCCAAAGGTCCTGAGTTCAATTCTCAGCAATCACATGGTGGCTCACAACCATCTGTAATGGGGTCTGGTGTTTTCTGGCCGGCAGGCAGACACTCAAATAGAATATTGTATACATAATAAATAAATAAATAAACAAACAAATAAATAAATATTTTTAAATGTCAAAATAGAGAAATAAATGTTTATAAAAATGAAAAAATTATAGACAGCTAAAAACTGTCTGTAACTCCAATTCCAGAGGATCTGACAGTCTCACAGTGGCCTACATGAAGGCAAAACACCAATACATATAAAATAAAAAAAAATAATTAAATTTTTGTAGGAGCCAGTGGGGACAGGAGCACCACAAGAAATCCCACAGAACTAACTAACCTGGGATCACAGTGGCTCACAGAGACTGAACCACCATCAAGAGAGCATGCATGGGACTGACCTAGGCCCTCTGTACACATGTTACAGTTGTGTAACTTGTGTTCTTGTGGGACTCCTAACAGTGGGTGCAGGGCCCGTCTCTGTTGCTTGATTTTGGGACCCATTCTTCCTACAGGATTGCTGCATCCATCCTTAATAGAAGAGGACATGCCTAATCTCGCCACTACTTGATAGAATATGTCTGGCAGGTATCCATATGAAGTCCACCTTTTTCTGAGGAGTAAAAAGAGGAGGAGGAATGGATGGGGAGTGAGAGCAGTGGAGGTAGGAGGGAGTTACTGAGAAAAGAGGAGGGAGGGGAAATTTTGGTTGGGATGTAAAAATAAAAAATAATAAAAATAAACTCATGCCCAAAAAGGAGAATATCAATTGTTATCATACTTAAACTTGAGGTATTAAAAGAATGGCCCTCTAGGGACATTGGCACTTATTGTAATTTTTTTATAATGTGTTTGCAGTTGTATAGAACTAGTTAAATAAAATTAGGCATAATTTTGATCAGATCTAATACATAATGTATTTGCCTTCTTCTTGGAATAGTTATATCATGTTTAGGCATTATTATGACCTGATATTCACCCACCTGAAATAAATAAGTGTAATTCCCAAATTGTTTGAGCTCTTGCTGCTCTTGCAGAAGGCTGAATTTCAGTTCCCAGCATCTATATGGCGGAACATAATAATTTGTAACTTCAGTTCTGTGAGATTCAATGCTCTCTCTGGCCTCCAAGAGTACCTACATTCATGCGCACACACAGCCCTTCCACCCACCAAAAACAAAACAAAAGACCACAGCATCTTGGGTCTTCTCCTTCTTGATGTAGTCCATCTCTGTTTTTTACATCACTGCTTGTCTTAATCAGAGCACCTCGAGAATCCAATCCCCACTTCTTGTCTTCATGTATTTCATGTATACTCCCTCAGGTAACATACTCTCAGACACACACACACAAATGAAAATAAATTTTGTGGTTGAGAAGATGGTATAAAAATTATAACAAATACTTATTAAAAAGCCCTAGGAAACCAAGGATGAAAGCCATTGTCATGGGAGTCTCCAGATGTGCATTGCTAAAGTTCCCTGGCATCTTGCAGGTGAATGCTGAAACAGTGAAGTCCTGCATCTGCACATCAGGCTAAACAGGCAGCTATCATCAGTGAGATCCAGAACGGCATGAGCATTAACAGTAGGCATGTGATGCCGCTCTCCAACCTTATGACCTACAAAGTGCAATGAAGGGGAGGTTCCAAGATGCCGAATCTTGAAGTTCACTGTCCACATACCTGGGAGTGTCTATGGCATATAAACTGTACCACTGTGTGAATTGACCTGGACAGAATGTAAGGTGTCACCACCAAAAGCCAAATTGAAGTGACAGGCTCAGACATTCTAGTAAGTTCCCAGTGTGACAACTGTAACACAGCCAGTTGAAACATGGCTTTTGCCCATATCCTAAATCTTATCCCATAGGAAAACTTACCATCACCAAAAATCAAGATACATATGGTGACCTAGGGTCTTAGTCCCTTAACCCATTTCCGGTGCTGCTTTCATAGCCATTTCCAGAGAGTATGGCTGAGGGTGTAGGTCAGTGGTAGACTGCCTGCCTAGCATAGATGGGGTTTGATCTTTATCAACACACACACACAACACACACACACACACACACACACACACACACACACACACTACCTTGCTCTCTATTGGAAGTTTAGGGGAATCTAAATTTAGGGTGTCTGATTCTTGGTAAATATCACTCCCAGCATCAAAACATTATACCATGTGTGACAGTAGGAGCCCCGAGGACTGGGTGTTTTCAAGTGTATTCTAGTCTGATTTTTTAAATGCATATACCACTTCACTGTACCTGACATGCAGGTTTTCTGTTTTTGCTGTTGCTGTGTACATGTAGGTGCATATTCATGTGGATACCCCTCCATGTATGTAGAGGCCAGATGTTAGTCAGTCTTGGGTGTTGTTCCTCATGAACCATTGGCCTTTTTATAATAACTTTATTAGCATATATTAATTATGAATAACATAAATTTCATTCTCATCTTTTATGTATGTATGTGACACGCTTTTGTAGTAGTGATCTTTCTTTACCTTCTGTTGTAGGAGCTGCGGTGGGCTGCGTTCCTGCCCAGCTCCGCACGGCTGGCTTTACCCGAAATAATTACACAGAAACTGTATTCTTTTAAATACCTCTTGGCCCATTATATCTAGCCTTTTTTCGGCTAACTCTCGCACCTGGACTAGCCCATTTCTTATAATCTATGTAGCCCACGAGCTGGCTTACCAGGAATGATCTTAACCTGCATCTGCCTGGAATGGGAGAATCATGGTGACTCCCTGACTCAGCTTCTTTCTCCCAGCCTTCTGTTCTGTTTACTCCACCCACCTAAGGGTGGGCCTATCAAATGGGCCTAGCAGTTTATTGCTTAACCAATGAAATCAACAGATTGATATATGACATTCCCGCATCAACCTTCACTTATTCACTCACTCCTATTCATCCCCTCTCTCTTCCCAACTAGTTCTTCTGTTTTCGTGTCTTTTATTTTTCCAGTAACATTTCAAAATGTTTTTCCATAGCACTTCAGTGAATGACATCAGGGCTGCTGTCAAGAACATGGGTGTGGAAGGGTTGTGTACAGGAACATGAGTACCTTACTAGTGTTTACACCATTGAAGACAATGCCTGACCATGCCCCCATCATGAAGCCCCGCCTTACGTGATAAGATGTTGACAGGACAGGTCTTCTGAGGGTCTTGTGCATGTTTGGCACAATTGATAGGTAACACTCTCCATGTCCTTGGTAACTCTATTGCATCACTGACCATGAGGCTGCACTGATAACCATCAGCCTTTGTGGTACCATGAACAGCTGCTTGGTTGGTTTTGTTGATTCTGGTGTTGGGACATCTGCTACTTTGGTTTGGAACTTCTGAGAGTGGCTTGGGACCCATGCTTCTGGGCATCTCCCCTGATATGGGATGAAGTCCTGGGTATTATCAGGTTTGGCCTGGCCTTGATACAATTTATGATGTGGTATCCTCCTTTTTTTAAATTTATTTATTAAAGATTTCTGCCTCCTCCCCACCACCGCCTCCCATTTCTTTCCCCCTCCCTCGATCAAGTCCCCCTCCCTCGTCATCCCTAAGAGCAATCAGGGTTCCCTGCCCTGTGGGAAGTCCAAGGACCTCCCACCTCCTTCCAGGTCTAGTAAGGTGAGCATCCAAACTGTCTAGGCTCCCACAAAGCCAGTATGTGCAGTAGGATCAAAAACCCATTGCCATTGTTCTTGAGTTCTCAGTAGTCCTCATTGTCCGCTATGTTCAACAAGTCCGGTTTTATCCCATGCTTTTTCGGACCCAGGCCAGCTTGGCAGTTTCTCAGGAAATTCGGGATCAACCTTCCCCTGGACCCAGCAATACCACTCTTGGGAATATACCCCAGAGAGGCCCTATCATACAACAAAAGTATATGCTCAACTATGTTCATAGCAGCATTGTTTGTAATAGCCAGAACCTGGAAACAACCTAGATGCCCTTCAATGAAAGAATGGATGAAGAAAGTATGGAATATATACATATTAGAGTACTACTCAGCAGTAAAAAACAAGGACTTCTTGAATTCTGCATACAAATGGACGGAAATAGAAAACACTATCCTGAGTGAGGTAAGCCAGACCCAAAAAGAGGAACATGGGATGTACTCACTCATATTTGGTTTCTACCCATAAATAAAGGACATTGAGCCTATAATTTGTGATCGTAGAGAAGCTAAATAAGGAGGTGAACCCAAAGAAAAACATATAGGCATCCTCCTGAATATTAACCTTCATCAGGCAATAAAAGGTACACGAGGGGTGCACACACACACTGAGACAATGGGGATGTTCTATCGTGGTATCCTCCTTTTAAGGCCAAATTACATCCAACCAGAGAACCAGGTGTGAATCTTGATAAGATTATGAAAAAGATATTCCTATTACTACAAGGTTCCTTTATATTATTTTTCAGCAGACACGCCAATTGGCACCCCATGAAAATACCTTTTAAATGACAAACATTTTCCAAATTTCCATTTTTTGTCCTCTTGCTTGTTGTCTTAGTTCTGGGTTTCCATTGCTGTGAACAAACACAAAGACCATGGCAAGTCTTTAATTCTGATAGCTCACAGAGATTTAGTTCCTTATCATCATGGGGGGAACCTAGGAAGCATGCAGGCATATATGGTGCTAGAGAAGGAGCTGAGCATTCTCATGTCTTGACTCATAGGCAACAGGAATTGGTCTGAGAAATTGAGTGTAGCTTGAACATATATAACATATAATCCAAGAATAAGAATATAAAAATGTAGATTCCAAAAATAAGAACATAGAAGTAAAGAAATATAAAGTTGTAAGCCTAGGAGAATGAGAGCGGACTGTCAGCAGCTTTCTCAGCAACTTAAGGATTAACTATTATCGAGGGTTACTCCGCTTTATAACCCATAGCTCTACTTACAAAACTGAAGCATCTCTCTGCAAACTGAGAGACCAACACATCCACCCCACCACACACCATTCTTGATTAACGATAACAACAGATATGAGCTGCGTTAAGTTTAAGAAGATAGGAATAAATAAGGACTGTCTCCTGGTAGTTGACTGGAAAAGTCAGTTGAGACAAACAAAAGCAGGAGCCACAGCAAGTGTCCCAAAGAGCAGAGCTATGGGGTCTCTGCTCTTGTCATCATGGGTTAATCCTTGTCATTGCTTTCTGTGTTTGGCTGGAGTCAGCCCCCTCTTCACAGGAATCATAATAGACTCCTCTCATTCCAAGCCTTGATGTCTGTGTCCCCAATTCTGCCCCAGTTATTTTTTATTTATTTATTTATTTTACTGATTTTTATTGAGCTCTACATTTTCTCTGCTCCCTTTCCTGCCTCACTTCTCCTCCCTTCAGCCCTCCTCCAAGGTCCCCATGCTCCCAATTTACTCAGGAGATCTTGTCTTTTTATACTTTATACTTCCCATGTAGATTAGATCTATGTAAGTCTCTCTTAGGGTCTTCATTGTTGTCTAAGTTCTCTGGGGTTGTGGTTTGCAGGCTGGTTTTCTTTGCTTTATGTTTAAAAACCACCTATGAGTGAGTACATGCGATAATTGTCTTTCTGGGTCTGTTACCTCACTCAAAATAATGTTTTCTAGCTCCATCCATTTTTCTCCAAAATTCAAAATGTCATTATTTTTTTCTGCTGTGTAGTACTCCAGGCTTGGGTACACTCAGACCCGCTGGGCATTAGAGGGACGTTTTGAAGCCATGTACACTCAAATCACCCCTCGGCCAGAGATACTAAGTAGGACCTCTGGCCTTACCTTGCATTCTGTTTGCAAAGAACACCCTCCTCCAGTCTCTATTCTAAGTGGTACTCCCTCCTGGCAGGTGGGGCCCTTAAAAACTCGCCTTTGAGTAGATGCAGGACATGCCCCTTGAAGATGCTGCTCTGGAGGTCAGATCTGCATAGAAAGCTGCAGTCCCTATGGTGGACAGGTGCCAGCGGCACAGGGACACATATAGAATTTCCACCAGGAAACCTGGTGAGCCTCCCAGTGTGGATCCTGGGAAACAAACTCAGATATCCTGGAAGAGCAGCAAGTGCTCCTCAGACCCAATTTGTTTTGTTTTGTTTGTGAAATAGGATTTCTGTGCAGCGCTGGGTGTCCCAGAACTCGCTCTGTAGACTGGGCTGGCCTCAAACTCAGAGATTCACCTGCCTCTGCCTCCCATGTGCTTTAAAAGGGGTGCACCAGCAACTGCCCTGCTTCTTGTTTTTCTTAACTACACTTTCTGTGTGTGTGGAGGGGGTAGGAGCATGTAGGGGTCAAAGACAACTTGGGAGAGTTGCTTCTTTCCTTACACGATAAGGGTCATGAGAATTGTACTCAGTAACACAGTGTTGACAGTGATCCTTTTGTGGTGTTGGGGTTTAGTCCCGAGGATAGAGCCCAGGTCCTCACATATGCTAAGCCATCACAAGCAGATGTTTGTTTTCTGATGGCAGGGATAGATCTTGGGCCCTCACAATGCCAAGTGAGCACCTTGCCACTGAGTGGTCCCAGCTTGGCAGTCTTGTTTGTAACCTCTGACAGGTTTGTTTACTGCCTAGTTTTTTTTTGTTGTTTTGTTTTTTTTCGAGACAGGGTTTCTCTGTGGTTTTGGAGCCTGTCCTGGAACTAGCTCTTGTAGACCAGGCTGGTCTCGAACTCACAGAGATCCGCCTGCCTCTGCCTCCCAAGGGATTAAAGGCGTGCTCCACCACCGCCCGGCTTGTTTACTGCCTAGTTTTATTAACATAGCCATGTCCTGAGGGTGACAGAGTCTTCGTGGAGACATTGTCCAAGATGTCTTGGCACTCAACTTTGTCATCCCTGCTGTTGAAGTCCCAGGACCTCACATCCCCGTCTTTGACTGAACCTACTTTCTAGCCAGCATGGCAGCACACATGTCATCCCAGCAATTGAGGGGCAGAAGCTTCTCCTGAACAGTGTGAAGTCAGCCTGTGCAACACAGTCAGGTGCTACCTCCGTGTCCAGCTACAGCCACAAGCCAAGCATGCAGACATCCCTAGTCCTGGGAGGAAAGCCACATGGTACACCAGAAACCCAGTGAGACCCAAGCTGCTCCAATGGGGCAGCTGTGACTAAAGAGGAAAGGCTAGGAAGGCAGCAGCTGCTGCTGGTTTGCAGTGAGGAACAGGGCCCAGGAATGCTGAGACACTGAGGCCTAGGGGCAGAAAGACCCAGCAGCAGGCCAGCCTGTCTCAGCCTGAATTGACCATTTAAGGAGGAAGGAGCCCTGAGTTTTGAGCCCAAGCTGCTTGTGGCCCCATGACCTGGGCTGCTGTGGGCTGCTGGGTTCAGGAGAAGGGCCATGTTGGGGTCCTGCTGTGATCAGAGGGTGCAGCAGAGCATCTGAAGGGCAGACAAGGAGCAAAGGAGAACAGACAAAGGTGGCAGAGATCTTTTAGTGCTTATATGAAGCAGAGCTGGGAAGTGAGGTACAGGTGAAGGGGAGCAGCAGGCCGTGTCTGTAGAGCTGGGGCAGTCCAAGGGGAGAGGTCCCAGAACCCGGGGACCATCCTGGGGTTAAGCATGATGGGGCTGGAGGGTCTCCCAGAGGAGGGGGTTCTGTTCTTCCCAGGACAGTCTCCATCAGAGCCTGAAGTGCTGGGCCTAGGAGGTGAGGAAAAGGGGACAAGGGAGGGACTGTAGAGTGGTGGGAAAAGAGGGGCCATGGGTGAGGCTGTCATGTAGTTGGGTCTTGCTGGTCTATGCTGGGACAGGCTAGACAGTTACAGGAATGAATATTTTTTCTTCTGCTGATTTAACAAATAAAAAGGTGGGGAAAGCAAGATCTCAGCAGTCAACCAGACAAACTTTACTAGGGGTATACTGACTAGTTTTATGTCAACTTGACAGAAACTAGAATCATCACAGAGAAAGCAAGCCAGTGTGCAGCACCCTCTATGGCCTCTGCATCAGCTCCTGCTTTCCTGATGGCTCTGGTCCCACTGCTGCTCCACTCTCGTGCTTCCTGCTGTGCAGCTTTGGAACACGTGTCATTTTGTGAGACCAAAACCAATTATTTTCTGGGACAAGTGGCTGATAGTGGCCATATTGGTACCTGGCCTTACAGGTGCCTAACTTGCCTCTGTCCTCCTGACTTATCCTTGACAAGCCAGCCTGGAACTACAGTACCTTAGCCCAGGGTAGACATGAATTTACTAACAGTCGCAGGGCGGTGGTGGCACAACCCTTTAATCCCAGCACTCGGGAGGCAGAGGCAGGCGGATCTCTGTGAGTTTGAGGCCAGCCTGGTCTACAAGAGCTAGTTCCAGGACAGGAACCAAAAGCTACGGAGAAACCCTGTCTCAAAAATCCCCCCCAAAAAAAGAAAAAAAAAGAATTTACTAACAGTCACCACATGAGCCTGACAGTAGACAATTGTTAACATGATATGACAATTAAACAGAATTGACAAGACATTGCTGCATGTTGGGTCACAATGAGCCCTTATCAGTCCTAAAGGGTCATAAACAAATGATCCAATGGCCAGAGGAGGAATTGGAGCACCCCCATTTCCCTTAGGCTCTGAGATTAGAAGCATGTCTACTAGATCTTCTTGAATCCCCGGATTGTCCAGACACAAGATACAAGATAAAACCAGAAACCTATCAATTGGTAAAAACAGTAATAATAAAGTTTACCAGAGACCAGAGACTGGGGTGCCCCCCCCCAGAACCAAGTTTGTGCTTCCCTGTATGGGTCACCAAAATGTTAGGTCCACAGGGGGTTGTACAAAAAAACCACCGAAGTCTAGTAAACCAGAAGCAAACTTTATTCCAGGAAAAAATAAAAATGAAAAAATAAGTAAATAAATCTCCTTGAGAGCACAGCCAGAGATGGACTTGTAAGACTGTGGCAAAACCTGGTATCTGAACTCCTCCTTATAGTAAGAAGCAACAAGAATTAGGCAATAACAAAGGAATTTTTAAAATTTTGAGATGAAACTTAGATAATTGCTTTTCTTTACAATGTCCATTAACAGGGTTTCTTGAGTTAAACTAGTGTTTGTATTCAGTCCACTGTCTCTCTCTGGTACTTGTGGATAGTGTTTACCAAAGCTCTGCATTCCCGATACTGCCACTTTCACATAGCAGGGAAGGCTATGGGACAATGTAAAACCCATATGTCAAAAGCCACGTACATCCCATCATTTAAAAGTTAACTCAGCTCACCTCAATTATGCTGGTCATGAGTGGCCAGGGGATTATCTTAGGGCTAACTCAATTTGTAGATGGATGATTTCTCCTGCAAATGGAGAATATAACTACCAAAACAGAATAGCACCTAACATCTACCTCGACTGTTTATACACATTTTCCATGGTCTTAAGCTTGACAACCACAGCATCAATCTTGGACATGATGCTGCCTATGGAGTGCTCCACACAGTCAACACGTCTTTCCAGTGCCTGGAACTCTTCATAGAAGACCCTGTTGGAGATACTGTCCCTCCTCTGGGAGCTATGCCCACTGTCGTCATTATCATCCTTCTTAGAGTCATCCAGGCTTCTTGGGAAACTTCTGATGCTCGTGGGACATGGTAATGATCTATGTTCCAAGCCCAGAACCTCCCTTACTTCTGCACTGAATGGTGTTTGAGTGCAATGTGGCATGAGGTTCTGGTCACTGGTTGTCTGGTTCACCAGGAAATTCTTACTGTTGATATATTTGTGTCCTTTCCTTTTGCTTTTATGTTCCTCCTTGATCTTGTGCTGCAGCCTCTGGATGTAATGCTGGACAGCCATGTAGATGAACCAGTACTGTGCCTCTTTCTGGACCATTCCTGGCCTCTGGGACCGCACCATCTGAATGGTTTTAGAAACATCGATGTCATGATCAACACCTTTCTCTCTAATGATGTCAATAAGGATATCAATCACAATGAATGTTCCCGTCCTGCCAATTCCAGTATTGCAGTGAACTACAACAGGGCCTGCATCCATGATGCTCTCCTGCTTGTGGTGGACCTCCTACAGGAAGTCCAGCACACCTCCAGGGTCACTGGGCACACCATGGTCGGGCCATGTCTGAAAGTGGTAATGCCAGACAGTTCTCTCCGTATTTCCTTGTCCAACCTTGGAGAGCTTGAGTTCTCTTAAGGTGTAGTTAGGAGCAGCACTTTCTTTGATGTTCCTAACACGTATGACCCCATAGTCTTTGAGTGCATACTCATCAGGCCAGTACTTGACACATTTGCTCTTCCCTCTCTCCACCTCCTTTGTGGTCATGCTGATGACTCGAGAGTTCTCCTGGAACACCATCCTCCAGAAATCATTCACCGTGTTCTGCAGGCAGCCTTGAGTGGCAATGTAGCTCTTTTTGGGTTTTGAATTGTGGCACTTGGCTTCAAATTCAGGCATGATGATGTTTGCATTGATGTAATCAGAAATGGGCTCATTGGGATCGCCATCGTGCAGGACAACCCTAGTGTGATCGAATGGCAAGATGTTTTTGTATCTATTTTTGTTTTTATTTTCTTGTCTCCGACCTTCTTTTTGGCTATAGAGAAATTTGTATTCCTGTTTCTGTAGTGTCTCAAATTCTTCCCAAAAGCCCTGTTTGACCATACCTGTGGTCTCAGCTACCTTGCTTAGCTCTCGAACCCTGCTTTCAATTTCAGCAGCATTAATACGAGTTGTGTTGAGAGGCTGCTTGAGCTGCAGGACTATGCCAAGTGTCGCCACAATGGGGTTCTTCTTGTAATGCTCCACCAGGTCTCTCAAAGAGTCAAAATACTCTCCTCCACCAACATCATATTTCCGTTCCTGACATCGGATCATAACGTGGCTCACTTTGGACTTGCCATCATTGCTCTTCCATTTGTCATCACCTGTGATGACAGAGAGAACAAAGTCTCCAGGGTATCTCTGGCTCCCTCGAACAAGAAAGCTGTCATGCTTACCCTTCTCCATTAGCAGTTTCTCTGCTTCTTTACCAGACAAGGGACCATGGAACCACCTTTCAGAGGTTGGGTCTGCACAATTCAGTGGGTACTTGAGCTCAACAACATCTCCATTCTTTTCTTTTAGCTGCTCGTGATGTTCCATGTAGTACTGGAGTAGTTCCGCCAAGGTGGCAAACTTCTTCCCACCATAGAGGTCATAGTAGTCCCCAGTGTTCTGAACCTTGATGTGATAGACCGCTCCATTTCTTCTAACAGACACAGTAAAATCTCCAGGGTTACTCTCACTAGGCCTTGTCAAAAAGCTGCCATCAACTCCTGTGGTTAGAAGGAGATTCTCAGCCTCCACACCAGTGATGTTGGGGTGAAACCCTCTCTGAGACGCCATGTTCCCCTTGGCTCCTGCTCCACATAGACCTGCTGCTTGCTCAGGCTCCTTGGGACACTGTCACATGTGTGTTGGAGGGGCTAAGCAAAGACCCACTGAGGAGTAAACACATGTGCAGGGCAGGTAGAACTGGCCCACTCTACATGCAAAATCCCCCACCAGACCTGGATCCTGGATACTGGCTGTGCCCCACTAGGGTCACTCTGCTTCAGTCCTGGGCTTTGGCTCCTGCTCTGGTCTCACCACCGTGTCCACCTTAGGCAGACTGCCAGGGCGGAGGTGGGAGCTGGAACTATGGGTGAGGTTTGTTTGTCCATCAGCACAACTGGTATCCCAGGGGGCAGGGCTCATGCTGCGCTCTAACAGTCATCCCCAAAAGCAGATCAGTCTCTTTGTCCCTGTCCTTCTCTACATAAGCTATGCAACAAACAGTCTTAGAGCTTTAAACAGAGTTTGTAGACCTCACCATAGCAAGTTATAAAACATCTGTGACCTTGAGAAGTTGCTGCCCATACAATAACCATAGACATATAATTTGGGCATATCAAAAACATTTACACGTAGCCAACACACAAGGTCAATGACAGAAATATTATTTATAAATGCAGATATATTTACAATGACATCTCTGGTTATATGAACAAAACATACAACCCATACATAAAAATGCAACAAGAATATAAAAGCCTTTGCTCTATATTTACAGCTTTACTCTTGAGCCACTCACCACACTGTCGCTTTATTTTTATCTGAGCACTCACTTTTAATTTGTGGTGTCCATCACTTTACTCCTGTTCTCAAACCCCAGCAACATCCAGCGCCATTTGTCTTGGGCCAGCCGACTCGTCCATATGTTCCTGAAAAGTCCAATGTGGATTGAGGAAAGAAACGGACAAAAGACTGAAGACAGAGTCAGGAGATCATCCCAATGAATATTGAATCTGCCTCTTATTTTTTCATAGCCCTTTTATACCCCAAGCCAAAGGGGTAGGCAAAAGACTGTTTGTTTGTTTTTTAATCATTATATAAAGAACAAATAAGACTGATTACTTTATTAATATTCAAAACATCTAACAGCAATGCCCTAGGTCAAACATCTTGCTATTTGGAGCAAAACATCCATTAGCAACACCTTAGACAAAACATCCTATTATTTGGGCAACATATGGAACAACTTTACCTGAGGCCAAACATCCTGTTGTTTGACCTTGAAGGAGGAAAAATATGCTCGAACTCTCTGACCTTTTGTCAGGATGGAGCAGAGCCACTTCATGGGCCTCCACATACCCTGCCTTTGGGGACACATGATTCTGGGAGGGTGACTTTTTGAGTTTCAGACACTGTGGGGGACTCAGTATGCCCACTCCAGCATTCAAGAACCCTGGACTGGTAAATGGAAAGATATTCCCAGGCCCCCAAAGGCTCAGGGTTTAGGGACCTAAGGTTATAAGCCTGCCCAGATATAGCTTCATTTCAGATTCACCCCTTCAAGGAACAGTCACTCACCATGGCCTTGCCTGGTACTCTTCCCATTATCCTAGACACTGGTGGTCTGGGTGCCCTCTATCACTGCATCAGTGGACACAATAGTAGCCAGAACATGCTGCCTTCATTAGACCTCATTCTGAGCTGCAGCCTGGGACTTCCTGTCCTGTCAATGCTACCCCGGCTTCCGGAACTTTGACAAAGAGAAGGCTATACCTTGAAGAGATAACCCTACAGCAGAGATCCCACACCCACAGATCCACTAGGGTCAGCTTGCTCACCCTGGAGTGTATGGGAGGTTCCTGTGTGTGCTTGGGAGGTCTGAGTATCCTACCCAGGTCTTTCTGTCTCTCCAAGATGCCTCACAACATTGGGGACAACAATGGAGAAGAGGATCCTGGCTTCAGCTCTACTCCTACCCCTAGCACCTCCCAGCCCAGGAAACATTTGTGAACCAAGAGGCCATCTCCTGCTGCCTAGTAAAAAAAAAAAAACCCTGTTTGGACAGGGTCCAGCCCTCCACATCACCCTGCCATGGGCTCTTAGCCCTTTCTGAAGCCGCCCACTACTTCTCTGTGACTGGTAGATTTTTGTTATTGTTGTTGTTTTACATGAAACACCTGATGGTCTAATAAAGAGCTGAATGGCCAATACCAAGACAGAAGCAAGATAAGGCAGGGCTTTCAGGCGGAAAGTATAAAAGGTGAAAGGAGAACAAGCCAGCCACCCAGCTACACAACAAGCCATGGGAAAAGAAGCAATGAAAGGTATACAGAAATAGATAAAAAGAAAAGCCCAGTGGCAAAAGGTTATGGGGTAACATAAGATTTTTAAAAAATGACTAGACACAAGCCAAACTAATCCTGGGCATTCATAACTAAGAATAATCCTCTTCTGGGTGTGATTTATTTAGAAGCTGCCCCCCCCAAAAAAGCCAAAGAAGTAAAATATCCCACAACAGGGGATCCTTGGAGCACTGGTCACTGGCCCTCAAAACTCCAAGTGTGACTTCTGAGTGAGGTGGCCAGGAGGCAGAAGGCCTGTGAGCTGCCTTGGAATCCTAGACACTAGGGAGTTTTCACAGGCACTGCTCAGTGAAGACCCACTGTTCAGAAGAGGTAGTGCCTGTCACCAAAGCACTTGGAGACTGAGGAAGGAGGACTACAATTCCTAGAACAGTCAGGGCTATGTAGTGATATACAACCCACAAAAAAATGGTAGGGAGAACCAAGCAGTGGAGGCACATGCCTTTAATCCCAGCACTTGGAAGGCAGAGACAGGTAGATCTTTGTAAATTCAAGGTGAGTCTGGTCTAAAAGAACTAGTTACAAAACAACCAGGGCTGTTAAACAGAGAAGCCTGTCTTGAACCCCCTCAAAAAAAAAAAAAGAAAAAAATGGTGGAGAGAGGGTTCCTATGGAGAAGAAACTGTGCAAGCATAGAAATCTGAGTTCAAGTCCCCAGCACCTAAGTATAAAAGCTGAGCATGACAGGGCACATCTGGAAACCCCAGCTGGCAAGTGGAGACAGGACGGTCCTTGGGGCTCCCTGTTCAGTGTGTATAGCCCATCAATGAGCTCCAGATTCAGAGAGGGATTCTGTCTCAAAAATAAGGTAGAGAGTGCTAGAGGAAGACATAACATAGACCTCTCCTCCACATGCACACACAGAAAGCTTTCTGGAAAGAGGTGTGGAGAAGACCAAAAAAAGAGAAAGAAACAGAGGTTCAGAACGGCAAGTATACATACACATCTGAGGGGATATAGCTCAGGGCCACATCACATGCTAAACACCCTAGGTTACATAGTCAGGTTACAATGTAAAAAAAAATTCTGCCTTCAAGGACCCTTCATCACTCTGTCCTTGTGTGGCAGGGCTAGCCTCAGAGTGTGTACTGGATTCTGGGAACAGTAGAATCCAGAACTGGTAGCCAAAATTTGGAAACATAATTCCAATTTGAGATGGATGATGAGACTTACATGGCTATTTCCTGCTTCACAAGCCCTAATCTAGCAGGATGTGTGTCAGCAGGTCCTCAGGCTTAGTCCCTTCATGGGGAAAAGAAACCAAGGCCTGGAATGAGCAGCCCACAGTATGTGAGAGAAACAGACTTCATGGGGACAGCCAGGGCCTGGAGGTTTGGTAATTATGTGTCAAAACTGTGAGCCATTTACACTCAATCAAGGCTTCCGTGTCTGGAGTTGAGGCCAGAGCCACATACACACTAAGATGTCTGGACCTCAATGCTTGTGACTGGGGTGGGAGTTGAGGAGGAGTGGATGGAGAGGAGAGGTGCCCATCAACAGTGTCTATGGGAATAGCTTTGTGACATGGAAGGGAAGGAGCAAGGATGCCTATGAGTATCACCATGCCAACTCAGGTACAGGATGGTCCCAGGTTCCAGCCCTAATCAAGAAAGGACATTCAGCCACATCTACCGCATAGATGAACACATTAATGCCTTCATGTTGAGTGAGCTAAGCCCATCACAGAGACTGTGGGATTTCTTATGTATGAGATACTGGAGACACCAAGGTCATTGGTGAAGACAAACAGTAGGACAGTTGTAGCAAGTCTTTTTACATACACCAGCTCCCAAACAATGACACTGAGACTTATTATTATGAAAGCTTAGCCTTATCTTAGGCTTATCCCTCTAGCTTTTATAGCTTAACCCATTTACTTTAATCTACACTCTGTCATGTGGTGCAGCCAGTGCAGCCTGGATGCCAAGACTGGCAGGGGGTGCTGGGATTGAGACATGGAGGCTTTTTTTCAGGTGGAAGAACAGCAACCTTTATTTTGCCCAGCATCCTTTTATACCTCTACGCTGACCCGCTGGCCAGAAAGAACACAAAGATCCTTGTCAATTACAGACTACAAGGAAGTTCTGCTGTCAGTCAGGGGGAGTGAGGGCAGCTGGATCACAATAACTCCCCCCATTTTATTTTATAATACCTGGGGAATAGCCCTCTAATAGTCCCTGTCTTAGGTGGCATCCTGCCCCTAAAGTATAGCCCATCCGTGGCTACCCAGACACAGCCCTAAACCAAGTATCCCTAGGACTGACAGCACCAATGAGCCAGACCAGTGCTGCAATCATCTAGCATGCACTAACTGGGTGATAAAATTAACAGACCCCTCTCATATGATGTTTGAGTTTGAGTTCCATAACAGTAGCAGAAGCCTGCAATACAGTGCCAGGAGTAATGCACACAACATGACTAACTGTTGAAAGTCTAAAGATAGTCCACTTGCTCCTAAACCAGAGCCACTTGTCATTTTGAATGTCCAAGGCATTGCTGACTCTTTCAGCCAGCTGGTTCACAATCTAAAGAGCAATTATGGCAGCAGTATCTGCAGTGGCAGAGATAGCAATATTCCAAGGTATATTGCTTCTGCCAATCTTCTATAATCCAGCACTTGTTGTCATATTTGTTGATACTCCTGACACTGCTGCAGCATCCCCCAGGCCGGGCACTGACTGGGTCATGGCATCATGCCTTTCACCACAGCCACCTATCAGAGCTCTGCTCCAGCTGCCTTCTGGTCCCAGACGTGCGCTCTCTGGATCCAAACTGCTGCATGGAGGGGAGCAAAACTCAGGGAAGCAGGCTTACTGCACCTGCTCCAGAACCACTGAAGGAGCCCCACTTTTACAATCTTTTAGGGAATTTGGGCATCTCTGGGGATGAAAAAACACATACTCCTTTTAATCTGACTTGGCTTGTTCTAGTCTGGAACATTTAAGCCCCCTCCCATAATAAACCAGGGGCTAACTTGAGCTATTGTTTGTAGAAAATCTTTGGCTGTCTTCATTGTTACTTCCATGCCTTGTTGCTTTAAGAGTTTCAGTTGCTTTTTGAGGCCTTCAATTCACCCTCCCGCCTCTTCTTTATGCTTGCTAGTCTTTTGGAAGATGTCCCTCAGAGTATCTCTGGGGATGAAGAAAAAAAAAAATCACCTTACCTTCCCCAATACACTCCTTGATTTAGCTGGTGGATGGAGCAATCCCATTCACGAATCCCCACTTCCCAGATCTCCGTGGAGCCTCCACTTTGCTGCAGCCAGTGCAGCCTGGATGCCAAGCCTGGCAGGGGGTGCCAGGATTGAGACAAGGAGGCTTCTTTTCAGGTGGAAGAACAGCAACATTTATTTTGCCCCAGCTAAAGCCTTTTATACCTCTACTGCTTCTGTGGACAATCACCAGCCAGAAAGAACACAAACATCCTTGTCAATTACAGACCACAAGGAAGCTCTGCTGTCAGTCAGGGGGAGTGAGGGCAGCTAGATCACAACAGTCATGTTTCTAGTTGCCACATCTTTCTAAACTGCTTATGCTATTTTATCCACCTATGGCTAGCAACCTCATCTTTCCTCTTCCCTCTCTGTCCCCAGAAGTCTCACCTAACCTCTTCTAGGCTAGCTATTGGCCATTCAGCTCTATATTAAACCAGCCACGGTGACACATTTTCACACAGTATAAATAAATATTCTGCAACAGACTGTGGGTAATAGCTGACAAGGAGTTGGGGGTGTGTGTACAAGTTGGAAGAACTCTGAAGAGAGATCATGGTGATGGTTAGACATATATGTCCATACATATATTAGACTGGACTAGAACTCAGCATGCAGTCCAAGATAGCTTGAGCTTTTAAGTTAATGTTACATTGTTTTGTGTGTGGAGTGTGTGTGAACAAATATGAGTGTGGAGGTCAGAGGACTTGTGGGAGTCAGTTGGTTCTGATTCCACTACGTGGATACTGGACATTGAACTTAAGTACTAGCTTCTTTGGCAAACACCTTTACCTGACAAACCACATTTCTGGCCCACTATGAACAGAGAGAGAGGGGGGGGAGAGCCTGAATGTGGACATCATGTTTCCTTAGTATCCATAGAAAGCAGAAGAGAAAGTTGGATCCCCTGGAAATGGCATTAAATGTATATGAGACTCCATGTAGGTTCTGGAAACCTGGCTCCTCTACAAGAGCAGCCATTGCTCTTAACCACTGAGCTTTCTCTCTATCCCCTCAATATGAATAATTTTAAAAAATAATTTATTTACATTTAATTTATGTGTTTTTGTATTTTGCCTGTGTGTATGACTGTGAGTGGGTCTTGTGGTTATTGACAGTTGTTAGCTGCCATGTGCATGCTGAGTGTTGAAACTGGGTCCTCTGGAAGATCAGTCAGTGCTCTTAATCACAGATCCATCTCTCCAGCCCAATATGAATGTTTTTCTTCCCTCTCTGTAGCATCGGCTGAACTGTAACTCATGATATTGACCAGGTTGGCCTAGAACTCAGAGATCTGCCTGACTCTGTCTCCTGAGTACTAGGATTAAAGGCTTGCACCACCACCACCCAGGTGAATATGAATGTTTTGATGACACTGAAGGGTTCCTTTAACAAGTAGGTGATAGTTAAATGTGTATTTATCACAATTGAATTGGGGGGGAACAGGTCTTGCTGTGTAGCACAGCCTAACATCAACTTCCTGCTCCGGCTATCATCACATCTTGAGGGCACCTCCACCTTCTGACTCATTCTCAGGGACCACATGAGTGTGTGGTAATGCAAACATTGCATGATAAAGAGTTGACACTCATGAGGCCATGTGAGACCCCCCCAATTTCTTCTGCAAGGTTGAACACCCACCCTATTGTCCCAAACTCCATGGGTGAGGACAGGAGCATGCCAGGTCTTACAGCATAAGATGATTCTGAGGGCCCCATAGAACCTCCACCCTACATGATAAATGTGGACCAGGGAGACACTACTGTTTACCAGGGGTAGTCTGCTGTCACTGTTTCATGAATTCCCACCACAGTAGAGAGTGATGAGTCATGATAGTCCTTACAGCATGGAGAGAACCATAAGGCTCTGGCAGGATGTGGCTGTGCTGTGAGGTTTTGGTGTCAGCAGCTGCGGGTCACTAAAAGTTCCCTGCCATGAATTCCATGAAGACTTCCCCAACCACTTCAGGGCACCTTCTCTGCTCAGCCTGATATCCAGGCAGTAGACAAAGCAACACTCATCCTTGGCCATTAGCTGCTTCTGTGGTGTATCAGGGATAGCCATGGCCATAGCAGTCCAGGGTAAGGGCACAGAGAGGGAGCCCTGGGAAGCAGCTCCTGAGTGGATAATGAGGAGTGTCACCTGGGGGCAGGGGCAGGGTGGGGAGGGTTGGCTGTCTTGGAGACACGCCAGGTGGCACAGTGAAAGCAAGTACCACGAAGCAGGGAGGGTGTTCTGGTGGGGTCAGGGCTGGACAGCCTGAGAGGCAAACAGTTGGTTGTCGAATTGGTGGGTTTTGCTACGTTGGATTTTTGAGACAGGGTCTCATTGTACAGCTCTGGCTGTCCTGGAACTGGCTTATATAGACCAGGCAGGCCTCCAACTCACAGACATCTACATGCCTCTGCCTTCTGGGTGCTGAGGTAGGTACCATCACTGGACAGGTTAACCATACAATTTTTTTAAAACAAATTTGTTACAATTTAAGTCGTTTTGTATGTTGGTCCATGAACCACAGTGCATATGACTTGGTTCTCTCCTTCCATTATGTGGGTGGGGCCTGGGGACTCAAACTCAGGTTGTCGGTGCCTTTAATCATTGTGCCATCTACACCCTCAAACTGGTTTGTACATACAAAACCAAAATGTGAAAAGAAGATGCCTCTATTGGATGTGAAAAGATAATTAGAGAAGAATATTCTAGAAAGCAGTCCCAGGTCAGGGAAGCTGCTGTCACTTTGGGCAGTTTCTGCCCCTCTGTGCAAGTGTTGTGGAATAATCTTTTTGTACACTATGTAATGTGTCTTTTCCAAGGCACCTTCTTATTGACTGCATAAAAAGCTAAACAACCACTAGATAGGCAGAAGGTATAGGTGGCACAGTCAGACACAGAGGACACTGAGAAGAAGAAAGGTGGAGTCACCAACCAGACGGACAGGAAGCAAGACATGCAGGAGAACAGGTAAATTCCATGAGTCAAGTGGCAACAGGTAGAGGATCAGAAATGGGTTAATTTAAGTTATATTAGTTTCCATGTCCTGACTTGAGAACTGTCATTAGGGACAGAAAAATCTGCCTACAGGAAATGATTTTGGACTGTGCTGCTGAAGCCACTTGAAACTCAGCCATGGAAGAGAACTGGCCAGGACTCTTGTAGGGAATATTGGGTGGACCCTGAGATTGGGCATCAATATTTAATTTTAACATGCAAATAAATAGAAAAAGAAAATTTTAAAACAGGTGCGAAGAGAGGTGTTTGAAAAATTCCTCAGAAATGTAAAGGGGGAAGAATCATGCAAATGTGCCCAGGTTCTTTGATGGGGAAGGAAGGCCCAGAGAATCCTGGGTGGCCCAGGGTTCCCATGTGCAAATGCCCTTTACAGGAAAATAGAGTTTTCCCAAAGTGCTGTGGATATCTTGAGAAGCACGTAGCAGAACCTGGGTAGACACCTGCTCCCCAGTGCCCAGGCCAAGGCAAAAACAAAGCAACCCCCCCCACACACACACAAAAGGGCTCAAGAACCTCGGATATGGCACAGCAATATGGCCCTGTGGAGGACAGCTGCCGGATGGTGAGTGGTTAACAGGCTCATTGCTCAGGGGTGGGGCAGTATCCCCAATGGGCAGCTGGGAGAACTCCTGCTGGAGAAGTCACAAGCACTAGGAGTTCTGAAAAGAAAAAGTACGCGTGCATCTAGAACTCTGTGGTAAGGGGCCGCCCATGAAGCACAGTCCCTGCAGTTGTCCAGGGTCTGCAATGCCAAGAACTACAGCTCTTGCTTGCCTGAAGTCAAGGTACACCCTAGGATCAAAGTGGCAAAAACCGTTTTGGGGTCAGGACGAGTAGGATTGGGGGACTTCACATGCTGGAGCTTCCAACAGATCCTTAGGGCAAGGCAGGTTGCAGCTGTACTGTATGGGGTAACTAACTAGTCACCAACAGCCTGTGCACACGCACAGTTTTGCAGTCTTGCAGGGCACCATGTCCACCTCCTCACCTGTCAGCTTCCACAATTACATCTCCAGTCAGTGGCTGTGCCACTCCTCGAAGTAGGTGATGGTGATCCAGAGAGAGAGAGAGAGAGAGAGAGAATTACTGGGGCCAGGGTGTGGGGAATCACAGTACAGGGCTATGGGTTCGGGATGCTGGGCTTATGGGCTTGGGATTCGGAGCTCACTGGTCTCTAGCTCAAGGGCTGAGGGCTCTGCCAGGTGATCATGAAGGTGGCACTAGCACGATATCTTGCAGCATTATATGTAGTCTTCAGAGTTCAGAATGAATGCCATCTCGTGCATAAAGTTGTAACAGGCCTGGCCCATGGTGGTACAAGAGAAAAAAGGGGCTTTCCTGTCCAGTCCAAGATTGAAACAACATTGGAATCTTTCTAGGAGGTAGCAAGCACTTTAGTTTTCCCTCAAGAAATTCCTGATTCATCCAGTGTTGAAATATGTTGAAATAACCAGGCTAGCCAAAGATAAAACAATAATATTTTATTTATTATAAGGGAAAAACTCACAAAACAGGAAAGGAGAAATACAAGCACAGCAATGTCCCACGGGAAAAGGCTCAGAGAGAGAGAGAGACAGCCCACAAAGGTACACACAGTTTTTCCCTGGGTCCCAGCAAAGCCACACCTTAAATAAGACCCATCTCTTAAAGATCATTGGCCAACAAAGTTTCCCATCAATCCAGGACATTCTAGTTCTGAAAATTTCTTATCTCCGTCTTCCGCTGTGTCTGTATTGACAGCACACACACACGCATGTGCACACACACAAACACAGACACCATATGTATATGATTTTGGTTTTTCAAGACAAGATTTCTCTGTGTAACCTTGAGTGTTTTGGAGCACATTGTTGATTCAATCTCAAGATCCACCCCCAGAGGGAAATGTGAGGAGGGGAGGAAGTGGAAATTTTGAATGGCATTATTTATAAAGCATAAACATTTTTAAAAAAGAAAAAAGATCCACCCCCGATGCTGGGTATGGTTAAAGATGGAGACTCAGAAGAACCTAGTCCCAGTCCCAGCCCTATGTTTACTCTCTATAGAACTTTGGACAAGTTATTGTCCAAATACTAACTAAAGGCCAGTTTTTAAAAACATTGTGTAGGTGGAGCACTGCCACCTGCCTTTCTACCTCACATGCTTAAACTGAGATGGACGAGTTCACTTGGATTATATTTTGTGAATGAAAATTCATAACTAACGAGTTCCTATAACAAGATGAAAATTTTCCTGGTTGATTATAAATGCCTTCTGGGTGTACATTCATGATCAGTTCACTAAAGGGATAAAACTTTTTAATCTGCTGTATACAGATTTGATCTGTGGAAAAGAAGAAGAAAATAGCATTCAGTAAGCAACTAATATAATCCAGGCCTGTATATTTACTTATACCTATATAAATCAATGGCTCTACAAAAATGTGAATCACACTTGATTTTCTGAAAAATACAGTTTATTGACCATGCAACCCTCTGCTCAGAGCAGTGTGCTCAGGCTGTCAAATCCTAGGAAAGGATCCTCCACCACCACATTTCCAGGATTTCCAAAGTGAAGAAGTATGGAAAATGAAAGTATTTATCCTTTACTGCCAAATTTGTGGAAATTTATCTAGTAAATTTGCCATGGAGTACAAGTTTTAAAGCAATAACCTTGGCATCTCATAAAATATGTAGTCCTAATTGATGACATTTGTCTAACCCAGGGGATTTCCAATCACGTTGTTTCCTCAAGTATCGTGCCAGGACATATAAAAAATATCATTTGGTTATCTTCTAAGTTTCAGACTAGTCTAGAAATAAAACACTGTGACTGGAAATCTGCCCTTGGTTCTGCCTTTGCTCATTCAGTCATATGTATCAGTCTTCTTACGCTTGTTTTTTTGATTTTTGGACTTTTACTTGTACTCTTTCCTTGCTTTTATGAATTCTTCATGCTGTCTTTTATTTCTAGCTTTCATCTCCATGAAATACATTTGTTTCTTTAATTTTCATCTCTACTAACAAAGAAAATACAGGAAAAAATCTGTAAATTATTCAAGAAATTTGTTTCATAGTTTCTTTATTCAAAGATCTTTTTTCTTCTTTGTTAGGAGCCAATTTCCTCCTGGAATCATTACAGGAACCATCACCCTGGGGAGTCTGCAGAGAACCCCACACCCCTAATTGTGTTAAGAATGGTTCTATTGACAGAGCCTACCCCACACCCAAATTGGTTGTTAATGAGAGCTATCTGTTAGCGGAACCCACCCCCCATTCCAAACTATCTAGAGAACTAGGTGTGTCATCTCCTAGTTGCAACTTCCAGGCCTACTGTGACTTGACCGAAGATAACCTCCTGCCTACGTGACCAACGAGGACCATGTGACCAACGTGAACCACGCGGCAAGAGCCCAGAACCCTGTGCCCATCCCCCCAACTCCTTACCCTATAAAAGGTTGTATCTCGTCCCTAATAAACGGAGGCTTTGACAAACCTTGCATAGCCTTCTTCCTCTTTCTTAGCCCATTATCTTCCAGGTAGTGCCTCTCCGTGACCCTGGAATAACTGAACTGCCAGGCGGGCTACTAACCCTAGACTAAGTGGCCCGCCCAAGGCAATCCACAGTGGCGCCCGAACCAGTGACTCGGAGCACGGTCAACTATCGGACGACAACGCGCAGTCCCGGGACAACAAGAAGAAAAGAGAAGGTTCTGCGGCTGTAGAACTCGGACAGATCTGCAGGACAAGGTAGGCGCAAGCTCACCGTCGTCCAAAAAGATATGGGACTTTCAAGGGAAGAGAAATTCATATAGAAATTTAATCAATCACTCAGGGAGAGAGGAGTAAGAGTCAAAAACAGAGATTTATGTGTTTGCTTCATGTGTTTGCTTTATGTGTTTGCTTGTGGACTCAAAAGGGAGTCCCTCGAGATGCGAGAAGTTAGGGTACAATCCACACAGCTACGCCTGCCAAACAGGCTGGCTGCTAGGGCTAGAGAGCCTATGTCTTTAACCCCCTGCCATATGGAGCAAAAGCTGACAGGCAGGTTTGCTATACAGGAATCTAGACTCAAAAAGCTGCAGCTTCATTTAGGACAGTAAATATGCTTCTTTTCCATTTTAAAAATCTTGCTTCTTGGTCAAAAATCTTTAGTTTGTAGATATATAAGTTTATATCTAAGGTAGATTAATTTCAGCACTGTGTTTCTGTAGGAAAGTTTTAAAATCAAAGATTGTGATATATTCAGAGGATTTTTAGAATTGTTTAGGCTATCCTGAGTTTTTATTTCTTTTGTATAAGGTTGGAGATTGTTCTTTTGAGTTCTATATTGTTCTTTCGAGTTCTGTAATAAGTTTTGCTATAATTTTAATGAACATTTACATTAAAATCTGTATGTGAGTTCTGTGAGAAATGTTGCTATAATTTTTAATGGACATTTACACTGAATCTGTAAACTGCTTTCAGTGAAATTGTCATTTTTGCTGTGTTTCTTCTGCTTTCGCAAGAAAGTAGGGGATCTTTCAAGATTTAAAGTTCTTATTATACAAGTTTTTCCGTTTGTACGGCCCGCTCTTGGGTGGGAGTTGTATTGTTTCAGCTTGAGGACCTTTCCTGCTGCCAGGTGTGGCTTCAAGGTGGAATGCTGAGACTCAGGCCTCTTAATTAAATTTATCAAGGGCCAGAGTTATACTCTAACAAGTGATAATGGTTAAAAATAAAAAAACATTTCCGCCTTCACAGGCAGAGATGACGGGACCCAAAACTTCTGTCCTGCTTGCTTGGAGTTACTCCAAGATATTTTATGGTATTCATGGATATTTAAAAGGATGATGTCTCATTTATCCTAGATGTAAAAGAGGTACATCTGGGTTATTTTCAGATTCTAGGCTATGATAAAATGGTTCTGCTCTGGGCATGGCTGAACACATGTCCTTGTGGTATGGTCAAACATCTTTGTATTTAGGCCCAAAAGAAATATTGCTAAATTTTGAGGTAGATATTTGCCTAATTTTAAAAAAATAGACAGAATGAGGGTCCCTCAATGCTGGGGAGACTCTCACTCAGGTCTTGGGATGGCGCAGCTGCCCCATAGCTCGCCGGAGACCATCCTTGCTGAGGTCGCACATGTGGCCTTGGTTGGTGGGGGAGGAGTTCGACCCCCACGACCAGGAGAAAGAATTTTTTGAGGAAAGGGGCCACACCGCAGTGGTCCGGGAGGGTCATAAATTCCAAAAATCCTGTGGTGGTTGCAGGAGGACAGCTCTCCTGCCTCGGGATGTAATCCCCTAGTTCCTAAAACAGTGCTGTGATAATCGCAGCTGGAAAACCTGTTTTTCCAGGTCAAGGCTTTGTCTTCAGCTGGTTCCTAGGGCTGAAGCGGCTAGCCCTGGATTTTTGGTTCTTCTCTTCCTGCTGGGAGAGTCTGGTTTGTTCAGGTTTTTCAATATGATGTGTGATCCAAAGATGGCTATGTCGGTTTGCACTTCCAGCAATGGAGTTTTTTTCCCTACCCACATTTTCTTAAGCATAAATTGTTAGCAATAATTTTTAATCTTGGTCATTTTTACAAGGATAAGATAAAATCTCAGAGTTTTAGTTTGCATTTCTCTGAGGGCTAAAGGTTATGTTTGAACATTTTTTAAGTGTCTCTCAGTTATTTTTAAGTTCGTCTGAGAGTTTTCAGTTTAGGTCTATAACAAATATTTTTTTTGGATTAAAATTTTTAATAACTAATTTCCTGAGTTCTTCATATATTTTTGGAATGGATTTATGATAAAT
This sequence comes from Microtus pennsylvanicus, assembly GCF_037038515.1. NCBI lineage: Eukaryota > Metazoa > Chordata > Mammalia > Rodentia > Cricetidae > Microtus > Microtus pennsylvanicus. The sequence continues at coordinate 97,180,078 of NC_134590.1, read as the reverse complement.
AAAGATTTTTTTCTCACTCTATAGCCTTGTTATACAAAAGTTTCTCAGTTCAGGAGATTTATGGTTTCTCACAATGTTTATGCCACTGAGGCTGTGTTTGAGATGTGGCAAAGTGTGCTTCAAAAATTTTTCTCTTATGAGGTTCAACATAATTTTTATATGCTGAGGCCTTTGGCTCATTTAAACTTAAGTTTTGTACATGGAGATGGATATAGATTTATTTTCATTTTTCTACATGTTGGTGTCTAATGAGGCCAGCATTATTAGTTAAAAAATGCTTCCTTTTTCCATTTTCCTATCTGCAAGGCAGACTTAAAACTTAAGAGGAGGATAGCTTAAAAACTTTTGGTTGGAGGTCCAATGGTTAAAGCCCTAGTTATAATATTCTTATGGAAGACCTTGAGCCGCTAGGTAAAATTCTTACAAAAAAACAGTTTCCAATAGAGAGCTTAAAGAAAGCTGCCTAACAGGTACTCAAGCAGGTAAAAAATATAAATCAACAGGTAAAGTATACAATAATCAACAAATACAGTATATTAATTATAATTCAGCTATGACAAATGTGTATATTAAATGTAAAACTTATTCTACAACAGTTTTATAAAAAATGCTGTTTATGGCTAAACCTTCTCAGTTTTGCCAGTTAAGATATTAAACTCTTGATTTAAAACAGCCTGTCTAATACAGAAGGGCAGGATAAAAGCTAAAAAATGGCTTTACAAAATATTGACTATAATCAATGTTTCTTATAAAGATTGATTCCTGGACAATTGTCTTTGCTCAATTCAAAGGCAAAAACAATAATCTTTTCCCAGATCATTGCTACAATTCACACAACTGTATTTTGCTAATGTTATAGCAAAAAAAAATCCCTTAAAGGATTTTATGCTAAATTTTACAAATGGCTTTTCCAATGGAAGAGCTGCATATATGGCTAATAAAAAAGAAATTGTGGAGCGTAACAAGGCTCCTTGAAAGCAACTCATAAAAGGTTGCAAGCAGATCCTAACGCAAATGGATCTGGCGTGATAACACCAAGCTAACCTTTGCTAAGGCAAGGTGGAAAGGTCCTTGCAATGCATTATGAAAAACCCGACCTATATATATTTGGGGTCGAGGATATGTTTATGCTTTTTTCACAGAAAGAAAATAAAAGCTGGATCTGATGCTGTCGAGGCTGCGGATGCCCACAGAGGAGTTCCAGAGGAGACTGGGGAGAGGTCCTTGGTCCGGCCTTTCCTGCCCCCAAGGAGAGGAGTGACTGATAACAGAACCTGCTACCGCACTCTGCAGGGTGTCAATTCTGTCCCTAGAGAGTCCAGGGAGACCCGCCTGAGATAAGTGCCAGGATGTGCTTCAGATAGCTGAATCCAGCTCACCTCACTCAGGAATCCCACCTGCCCTAAAAGCTGCTTCTGATGCGTACTAAACATCAGACAGTTTTAATCTTTGGGACACAAAACTGATTTTAATTAAAATATTAATGCTTCTTCACTTAAGAAGGGGGAAGATTAGGGTTCCTGTCACTGTTGCTCAGAGACTGGAACTGGTGGTATTTGATAACGACAATGTATGTCACTGTACTCTTACTGAAATTGACCTAATGATATTTATAACTGCTTATAGATGTTGAGAAAAGTCTGACACACGCTGTAAAATGTTTGGGTTTAATGCATATGTTAAAAAATTTTAGATTTAGATCCCTTTTACACTGCCCTAATTATTGGCAGGCAGCGTACATAATCTTAATGTGGAGTAGGCATTTAGGAAGGAGGATACCTAAGGCCAGATTAAAAGGTAAATACTGGGTTTGGAAAATGCCCTTTCTTCTTGTCTGGAAAATGGAGTTATTGGTGCCCCAAATTATATCATTATATTTTGTTTGAGGAGCTACTCACAGCCTTTTCATTAGTGATAGACACAGGGGCCCAATGACGGGAGTTAGTGTGGATCCTCGCCTGAACAGCACACCATACAGAGGCTGTACTGGCCGGCTCAACAATGGCATGGTGCCAGGCACGAGGAATGCCCTCCACATAGCCTAAGACAGGACTCCCTGTGATCTGTTTATTTTAAATCTCGCTAGATACCTTTCATTTGAGGAGCTCCAAGGATGGGTGACTTGTGGCAGGAAATCCCCCAACCTAAGACAGGATACTGGGAATCCTAAGACGGGTAAGGGGGATAAAGACCTGGTCCCCACTAGACCTAAGAATCATAAGGCACCCCTCTGTTCCCAGGAGAGGTAAATTGCTTCACCATTCGAGAGGAGGGTTTCTCCTTGTCCCAGTCACTTCTCTCTTAGATCTGACACCTTGGTTGGACTCTGACCTGATGCCCTTCACTTAATAGCTGCCTGTCTTTATAAAAGAAAGGGGGATCTGTTAGGAGCCAATTTCCTCCTGGAATCATTACAGGAACCATCACCCTGGGGAGTCTGCAGAGAACCCCACACCCCTAATTGTGTTAAGAATGGTTCTATTGACAGAGCCTACCCCACACCCAAATTGGTTGTTAATGAGAGCTATCTGTTAGCGGAACCCACCCCACATTCTAAATTATCTAGAGAACTAGGTGTGTCATCTCCTAGTTGCAACTTCCAGGCCTACTGTGACTTGACCGAAGATAACCTCCTGCCTACGTGACCAACGAGGACCATGTGACCAACGTGAACCACGCGGCAAGAGCCCAGAACCCTGTGCCCATCCCCCCAACTCCTTACCCTATAAAAGGTTGTATCTCGTCCCTAATAAACGGAGGCTTTGACAAACCTTGCATAGCCTTCTTCCTCTTTCTTAGCCCATTATCTTCCAGGTAGTGCCTCTCTGTGACCCTGGAATAACTGAACTGCCAGGCGGGCTACTAACCCTAGACTAAGTGGCCCGCCCAAGGCAATCGACACTTCTTCCCATATGCAAGTGGAGTCTTAAATAGTTTGTATAGGCATATCATAGTTATGAACCTTAAAAATATAACCCTTACAGGAATAAGCAAAAAATAAGAGAATATTGAAATTAAGAGCATTTCTTCAGTATTCTTTCTAGAGAATATTGTAATGCTAAATAAAAAATGACAGTATTCCTAGCATAAAATATCTTGGAGTAACTCTAACCAAATAAATGGAAGACTTGTATGACAAGAACTTTAAATCTTTGAAGAAAGAAATTTAAGAAGACACCAGAAAATGGAAAGATTGCCCATGCTCCTGCGTAGGCAGAATTAACATAGTATAAATAAATCAAGAACAATCTACAGATTCAATGAAATGCCCATCAAAATTCCAGCAAAATTCTTCATAGACCTTGAAGGAACGGTACTCAACTTCATATGGAAAAACAAAACACCCAGGATAGCCAAAACAGTCAGTCCTGTACAATAAAAGAACTTCTGGGGGCATCACAATCATGACTCTACAGCAGAACTTTCACACCCACATGTCCACTGGACTCTGTTTGCTCACTATGGAGCCCATGGAAGGGCTCCTGTGTGTCCTTGGGATATCTGGTTATCTGGCCCAGGTCCCTCTTTCTCCAAAATTCCTTACAAATAACTGGGTCAAGGATGGAGAAGAGCATCCTGGGTTTTAGCCCTATGAACCTACCCTATCCCCACCTCACCCCTCACCCCGTCTGGCTCAGGAAACATCTGTATACCAAGTGGCCACTTTCTACTATCTAGTTATACAACTCCTGTTTGGATGAGTATCCAGTCCTTCTCCACATCTCTCTTACATGTGTGTTCTTAGCCATTTCTTAAGCTACTCCTTTTTTCCTATCTGTGGCTGGAAGGATAAAAAGCCCACCCAGTGTGACCTGGCTATGTCAGAGCAGACCAACAAGGGCCAGCAAGATGATGCTACAGCTAAAGGTGCTTGCCACCAAGCCTTACTGCTCATGAGTTCAATCTGCAAGACACATAGTGGAAAAAGAATGAATTCCCACAAGTTTTGCTATGGCCTCCATGTATGGCACCTTGGCATTTGTATATACACATGGGCACACAAACACACACACACACACACACACACACACACACACCAGCTATAATGGTCATGCAAGCCTTTCATACCTGTACTCCAAGAAGCAGAAGTTGGGGGATCTCTGTGAGTTCAAGGATAGCCTGATTTACCTAAGGAGTCCTAAGACAGCCAGGGCTACATATTGAGAGCCTGTTTCACATATAAATACATAAATGTATGAATCTAAAAATCTAAGGACATATCAATAATTATTGCTTCCCAGACTACTCCCAGTTCTCTTAGGCCCACCCTTTTATTATCCCATCTCCTTGCATGGTTTGGACTAAAATGAGGTCCAGAAATAAGGCATCCATGTGAACCTGGGGATCAGATGGGGATAGCCAAAGGGACTGTACCCCTTTCATAGATTTGATACTGAATGCCTGCTGTAAGGCAGGGTATGCGGACCCTTGGAGTCACTTGTTATCTGTCCTCAAAGCTTCAGGTGTGATTTTAGAGGAAGGTGGCCAGGCTTCTTCAGAGGACCCCCACACTACCTGGGTTTCCTTGGTATCCAAGACACTATGGGCGTTGTTACAGGCAATGCTCAGTGGGTATCAACTGTTTGGAAAAGGGAGTAGGCATGCCTGTCATCCCATGACTTGGAGGCTGAGGCAGGAAGATTGCCATTTCTAGGGTAGCCTGGATTATGTGATGAGAAACAGTTCACAAAGTTGGTGGGGAGAGGGCTGCTTTGGGGATACTACTGTGCAAGTATGATGACCTGAGTTCAAATCGCCAGCATCCATGTATAAAACCTGGGCACAGCAGAGCACGCTTGTAAACCCCAGCTGACAAGCAAAGAAAAGAGAGTCCTGCGGGTTCACTAGTCAGTGCACATAACCTATCAGTGAACTCCAGGTTCAGAGCGGGATCCTGTCTCAAAACTAAGGTGTAGAGTGCTATAGGAGACATGACATAGACTGCTCCTCCACATGCACACACACAAAATTTTCTGAAAAGCGTGGGGAGAAGAGGAAAAGAAAAACAGGAGAAACTGAGGTTCAGAAGGGAAGTACACACGTCTGAGGTTATGTAGTTCAGTGCTGTGTGCATGCTGAATACCTTAGGTTCAAGTCCAGAAATGTCAAAAGTGAGTCTTGCTGGAAGGACCATACCACCATCCTGTTCTTGGGGACAGCATTAGCCTCAGAGTGTGTGCTGGAGTCTGGGAACAGCAGAATCCAGCACAAGGTGGTCAAAGTGGGGGAATATGAATCCTATTTGGGGCGGAAGTGGAAAAGACCCACACTATTGTTCATTGCCTGATAAACCCTAATCTAGCAGGATGTGAGTGAACAGCTCAGTCTGGCCTCCAACTCACCATGAAGCTAAGGCTAACCTTCATGCTCTGATATTTCTTTCTGGCTGGATGTCAAGACATGTTTATATGGTGCTGAAATGGATCTTGGAGCTTTGTCTACCCTAGGAAAGTCCTCCACCAACTGAGCCCCTATCCTGGTCTGCTTGTCTTCTTTGAACCAGAGTTTCTGTAATCCATGTTGTTCTGGAACTCCTACTTATCCTATGTTGTTAACCCTAACACTGGAATGACAGGCTTGTGTCTCATACAACTTCCTTTCCAATCAATTAACACCTCTCCAGTATCCCCAGGGTCTGGTATTGGGCTACTATCATGAGAATGTGGTCACGAGGGAGGTGAATGACACAGTCACCTGGGGTGTCATGCAAAGGCGCATTCCCAAAGTCACACAGTCATTGGGCACCCTGGACAGGATTGATATGCTCAGCACCATTTTTGGCTGTAAGTACTTGGATGGAATGCTACTGGCATGAATGAAGCAGGGCCCTCAGAATTGCTCTGTGTCCCCCAATATCAGGAAAACCATCCACTATAACAAAAAAGGACTTGTCTTAAATATCTAAGGACTGGAGTGACCCACAAATCCACATGTCATGATATGTTTTTGAGATGGGGAGGCGGGGAAGCATGGAAGATATCAGAGCCAGACACAGTGGAAGGATCCAGGAATACAAGGAACAATGTGATAGGACCAATGTGAGGAAAATGTGAGGCACAGGCCAGCTGGGCTAGTTTGGTAACCGAGCATCCAGTGTGGACATGAGAAGCCAAAGAAAGAGGATCAGATCCTGAGACTCCACAAAAGTGGGAAGGAGCTAGAGTGCCACTTGTATCAGATAGGGACATTGTGGGGATTAATGGAGCATCTGGGAGGAGCAAGGTCCCATGCAGTGGTATCTGCAGGTGCCAATGTTGCTTACAGTGGCAGAGGTCAGACCTATGACAAGCAGGTAGGCTCTGGCTGCGGATGGGAGGTATGGCACAGGCCCTGTGATGCCCCAGTTCTGGAATATTTCCTGTGTCTCATGGGCTGCAAAATAAAGTCAAAGAACACTAGAAGGCAATCAGGTTCCATGCACAGAACAGATATCTCTGTGGACCTTTCTAGAAGTTGAATAGTCCACCTGTCAGTGGGCCCCAGGAGCAGAGTCACCTGGAAGGCATCAATGTCCTGCCTGTTGATTTTTAAATTGGTGAGATAACTGAGTATTATGGCAGTCTCAGGGCCCCATAGAGAGCAAAAAATCATCCGACATCTCAAGAAAGAAGCAAACTCAACCAACCAACCAAAGAAACAAAGCAAAAAGTGTCTTTCTATGGAGCGCAGACTGGTCTTAGGCTTCTTCCCCTCCTACCTCAGAGTCACTGAGGCTTCTAATCTGCTTTGAAAAGCAGTTGATTTATAAACTAGGAAGAAAGATCAGATTAAGGACCTGTGGTAGGAGCCATCCAAGGATACAGTGATGGTGGCATTATAAGTGACATAGTGTCCAACTCTAAGTTTGTTTCCTCTGCCAAACAGTGAAGCCTGAGTCAGCTCTATTGTCTGGAGACATCACACCATGGGACACTCTGTCTCACACACATTGCTTTTTAGGTCTGTGTAGTAATATGAAGTGGCGGGGCTGCATCTTCAACACCCCAGCCGCCTGCACGGCTAGCTTATGCCCGAAATAACAACACACAAATTGTATTCATTTAAACACTGCTTGGCCCTTTAGCTCTAGCCCTTACTGGCTAATTCTGATATCCCAATCAACCCATCTCTAATAATCTGTGAGCACCGGTCTTACTGGGATTCAGCATGTCTAGCCTGTCAGCTTGCTTCATCACGAGCGTCTGCCCAGGAGAGAGGAGCATGGCGTCTGCTCCGGAGAGGAGAGCTGTGGAGTCTGAGCTCACTTCCTCTTCCTCCCAGCGATCTGTTCTGTTTACTCCTCCCACCTATCTTCTAACCAATGAGGGCCAAGCAGCTTCTTTTTATTTAACCAATGACCTTCCTCCATCAGGTCTGGGCCTCAGGATTGGAATGAAGCAGCCACTCAAAAAACACTGGATTTTGGATTTCCAAAGTCAAGAATACCCCATGTAAAATGCCTGGGAGCATTTTAGATTTTGGATCTTTCTGGAGATTTGAACAATTAGGAGTACGAAAAAGGAGCTGGACACAGTAATGCATACCTGTGATCTCAGCACTTAGGAAACTGAACCAAGGAAATGCAAGACTGACTGCACTGCACATTGCAGGCCAGCTGTGTCTCAGAAACTAGTCATGGTGAACTGTGCCACTATTCTCATGGCTTCTGAGGCCAGACTTGAGGGCTTGGAAGCCAAACTGTACTCTGTGCAGCTATAAGTAGGCCTGAGGAGGCTGTTCCCTGGGTCACCTGAAGCATGTGAAAGGAGGGAGAAGAAATCAGCTGACCAGTGAGACACTCGCCTCCAGAGCTGTAGAGAATGGTAAAGCTGAGATTCACAGAGGGGAAGTCTCAAGCTTGAACTTTGAGTCAGCTGTGCAAAGTCTAATCTCTCAGTTCATTTCTGAACACATCCAGGTGCTAAAGGTGGGCTGAGATGAACATTGTGGAGGGCAGGTGCTGTCCCCTATCAACTGGATCTCAGGGCATTTGCAAGACCATGGTGCCTCTTCTGGTATGGGACATCAGTGAGATGAGGGACAGGCACATGCAGAAGTGTTTTCTGTGTACGTTTTGCTAGGTAGATAACTATATCTACTGGGCTGTGTATCTGCTCATGGAAGTGTGGTGTCTCACAATGAGTAGTTGGAAAGGCCAAACTCTCTGAAGTTTCAAAAATATAGCTGCCTCCAGGCCTCTTTCTAATCACTGGTATCTTCAAGCAATTCTTCATACTTTTCCATCTAGAACACTGCTCTCATCTCTAGATTTATGTATGCAAGCATACATGAAGATAATGAGAGAATTTCCATTCTCTTCCCCTCTTTATCTATATCACCTCTCTCTTCTGGTTTCCTTACCCCCCTCAAACTGCGCTATATGTTCTTAAAGAGTTTTTATAACAGTTTAGGCATATGCCTTGCTCCTAAATTCCAGTATCCTCAACTTGTTGGTCTCTATAAGACTCTATTTAGAAATAAAGTTGATAATCTTATTTATTTGATTAGAGTTTCACCATCTGAAATAACACAGATCACTCAACAGAGTCATCAGTCCTAGGTTGCAAGGAACATGCTTTGGGGTTTAGTAGAGAAAGTATGGAGACTGGCTTGGAAAAAAAGGGCGGAACCCAACCCTGGGCACTCTTTGGAAAGTGAGCTTTCAACTTCTCACATAAAATGTTTCTAATGAAACAGAGGGCTAGATTTCTGGTTTAGAAGGACAATGTGCCTAAAGGCTTCCCCTGTGGCCCCAGAGAGGCTCTTGAAAATGATACCTTAGTTTCAGGTCACTTTTGGGTGAAGCAGTTATCAGGGGTGTAATATATGTATGATGAGGTCAGCAATCCCCTATCTAAACATTCTATTGTATCCTGGTGAGCCCTGGCATTCTCTGTGATGTCACCAGTGTTAAGGCAACACCAACTGCCTTTGGGGCATTCATTCAGTGCCTATGTGGTTCACCCACAGACATGTTGACAAGAACAGGATGCTTGGGAGACAGAATGGATAGCATAGGGACACCAGAGAGAGGCATAAGAAAGATGACCTTCATTCTCTGAGTCCTGCATCAAGAAATAAATGGTTCTTGGGAAAGCACAGTGAGTAATGGGCAGGGGATAGAGGGGTGCCTGAAAGAGGAAGGCTTCAGTTGATCCTGTCAGGAGTGGGGCTCAAGAGGTGGGAGTTTCTGGGAAGCAATGGTCCTCTTCTACTTTTCTGAGTTACTAAAGAGCAGACACAGAGTCGAGGATTTCTGATGGTTAGTTTGGCAGAGAGCCTGGGATGGTCAAAGCTTCAGCTGCTGTGCTGAGGGCATTGTGCTTTCACTCTGCGTAGGAAGGAAGTACAGAGGAACTGAAGAGGCTTCAGTCCCAGCCCTGCACTTCACCCACACTGGATTTCTTTTGGTTGTGTGTCACTAAAAGCAGGGAGAGTAAAGTCCCCTGGACAAAGCTGGAGGTTTTCACATTTTACATCACAACTTTTTGCAGGGTAGGAGCCACCAATTATTGGTGCATGTCAGTGACCCCTAAGGTTTCTGAATTCCTTTTCTCTCACTCGCCAATAAACTCCCCTCTAAGGAGAGTGCAAAATGGGCCATCACTCTTTTGACAAGTATTTGTTCTTAGTGTCTGAGGGCTCACCTGTGGATGGCCAGCCCTTAGGTATATTCAGCCTTACCTAGAAATAGTTGATCATGCCTTTGCTAACATTGTGAGGTCTGTAAAGTATTTTTCTGAAGTTTTTGACATATTTTTCATCATTATTTATGTGATGTATCTTTGTTCTGACAGGACACCCACAATCTCCAGCCACCTCTTACATTGTTTCAGTCCCATGGATTTTTCCCAATGTGTAAATTAACTCATAGAACTGATCTTCCTTCCCAACATCCCGAGCTAATTTCTTAGCATCCTTTATTTCTCATCTTATTGATTAGTTGTCTTAGGGATCTGAAGAGCCATTCCTGGGAAGTGTCTGAAAAGTAAGTCTTGACCTCCACACAGGGTAAACTAGTGAATTAGAATGAAGTAGATTCTAGTGAATCAGGGAGACCTCTAAATTGAAAGGGAGAGGTGCTGAACGGCTTCAGCTGTGACTTAGAGAAAGCTCCTGGAAAGGGCAGCTTGGTTTTTGGTGAACTGAGAAAGAGCTATCTATCAGATAGGTGATGATCCTAAGAGTCTCTTGTCTGGACAGTCTACTGTATCCTGGAGAGCCCTTGACATCTTCAGTGCCATGGCAACGCCATCTGCCCTTGAGGCATTCATTGTTTATATAGTTCACCAAGAGACGTGTTGGCAAGACTAAGCATACTGGTTGGCAGAGAGATCTTTGGTTTTCTAAGAAGAAGGTGAGACTCAAATTGGACCTTCTAGAAATGGGGTTTGGTAACTGGGACCATCTGAAGCAATCGGCCTATGCTGCTTCTTTGAATTCCTAAAGAGAAGATCAAAATTGGATGATTTCTGATGGTTAGTTTGGCAGAGAATTAGGAATGGTCAAGGCTGCAGCTGCTGTACTGAGACCTCCTTAATATAATTGAGTGGAAAGAATGCCACCAGGAGACAGTGTCACTAATGAGTTGTCAAGGTCAGGTTTTCTGCACCTCATCCTCAGTGGATTTCTGTAGGTTCCATGGATATCTGATGTGCATATCAGGGAGGGAAGCTCCCCATCCCTGCACTCAGGTCTGAGACATTCAGTTGCTGTTAGTCTTAGACACAGGTTAGCTGGTATGAGAGGTGTAAAGCACCAGGGACTCCAGAACCTTCCTACTTCTTCTCATCAGAGATGAGCTGACATTTTCAAACCAGCATGACTGGGCTAGCTTATATCTGCCAGGGCCAGTGGGGCTGTAATAAGGACTGATGTGTTGTGGGATACTTTACTCTTTTGACTTTCTTGGGGTCCTGTCACCAGGCTTCCAAATAAATCACACACAAAGGCTTATTCTTTTTTATGAATGCCTGGCCTAAGCTTAACTTGTTTCTTATCATCTTTTCTTGACTTAAATTATCTCAACTGCCTTTTGCTCTGGGCTTTTTTCTCTTCTGTAAATCTTACTTTTGAGCTGGGTGGTGGTAGTGTACGCCTTGAGTTCTAGCACTCGGTAGGCAGAGGCAGGCAGATCACTGTGAGTTCAAGGCCAGCCTGGTCTACAAGCACTTGTTTAGGATAGGCTCCAAAAAAGTATGGAGAAACCCTGTCTCAAAAAAAAACAAAACAAAAAAATCTTACTTTCACTCTTGTTCCGTGGCTGCTGGGTGAGTTGGTGCCTGGCCCCTTGAGTCCACCCCTCTTGTTCCTGGGTTCCTTTTTCTTCTCTCAGATTTCTCCTTCTGTTTATACTCTCTGCCTGTTAGCCCCACCTATCTATCCCTGCTCCTGCCTCACTATTGGCCCTTCATCTCTTTATTAGAAACATCAGATATTTTAGACAGGCACAGCAATGTAGCTTCACAAAATTAAACAAATGCATCATAACCAAAAGTCACACACCTGAAAACAATATTCCCCAACATTGATGCACATATCTAGCCACAGTGATTGTGAAAGGAAACATGGCTTATGGGTCCCAACTTGAGAGTAGTTGTTCTGCTCTTTGGGGTCTTTAGTGGGTTCCATGCATTTCCTCTTCCTCAGGCCTCTTCTTGGGACTCAAGATGATCTCTCATGGCCCTGTACCATCTAACTGGACAAATTCACTGATGTTTGTCTACCTACAGGGAGTACTGGAAAGGCATCAACCTCAACCTCCCTCACTGAGCAGGAGCAGCAGATGAACAAGGTCAATAAACTGATGCTTCAAATGATGACCAATGAGAGGAATGAACTTCATGGAATCCTGACCAGTTATACCAACAATGATTTGAACAATGGGTAGTCATTATGTCCAGTTCTCTGGTGACTGTCTTGACCCTCCTGTGTCAGCCCCAGCATTTCTCATGTCACTTGAGGCTGTACATCCAAGGTACCCTCCTGCACAAACTAATTTTCCTGAGTGCATAGGAGATGCAGAACTGAAGCCTGGGTAGGAGTGAGATGGGGACGCAGGCTGTTCTGCTTCCTCTAAATGAAATGAGCCTATGGCCTGAGCCACATGCTATGGATAGGGGCAGTAGTGTGTGAGCTCACAACATGCATTTCAAAGAGGGCTTGAGAGGTGTTGGCTTGTGGGAGAGGCTGAGTGATGAGTTTATGGTGAGTCTCTGTATTTGACTAGGCGATTTCTTGCTGGTTGCTCTAAGAGCAGAACCTGGTTCTACTGGGTCCATTGCAGTATTTGACTGGAGAGCCTGGGCTCATCCTGGCACCTCTCTGATCTTGTTCCTTGTACTCTGATGGATTTCTTTGACATTCTAATTGTGTGTGGGTTTATGTGTGTGAAGGGCTAACAGGCATTGCAAATATGGCAGTGGCAGGTTTTGCCCTTTTCACTTCCCTCTCCCTTGATAAACCATTAAATTGCATTCCTAAAATCAGCCCCGAAGGTTCATTTCCTTATTTGTCCACTGACGAATACCTGAAGCCAAACACCAAGGTCCTGCAATCACAATTCATTATTTGGCTATACTGGCTTACCTGTCCAATCATGTCTCACCAACTCATCCTAGCACAGACTTCCCCTGTCTCCTTAAAAACCCATTACTGAAAAAAACACCTGTTGCTTGCTCTCAGCCCTTGCCTGATTCAGAGCCGGGCCCCCAATTCCATGATTGCTCCTCTGGGGCAATAAATCTCCTTTGTGCTGTAGTGTCTGAGTTTGTTCTGTACTCTCTCTGAGGGGCTCCTTTACAGTGTGTGTGTGTGTGTGTGTGTGTGTGTGTGTGTGTGTGTGTGTGTGTGCACGCATGCATGCACGCACGCATATGTCTGTCCTTCCAGATCCTGTGAGTCAGAGACTGGTAACAGGACTGAGGATTTGTCTGCTTCAGAGTTTTCGGGTAATATAAGTGCTGAGGCCAGGGAAGTCCCATTTTGAACATCAGTGCCCTCATTCTTTGTGCTCACCTTGGTGACTCATTAGAATTCACTGGGGAGTTTATAAAGCCATTGTGGTATACTGTCTCCTCTATGGAAATCCTGATTATGAGTTCTGGGTATCATTGTGATAACAGGATCACAAAATAAACAATTCCTTTTCTGAAGACAAGAGAAATGTCATACCCGGTTTCAGGTAGGCCCAGACCTGTGGCACAGACTCCTAGGGAGTCTTAAAAAGAGCTAGTTCCTCCAGGCCTACTGACGAAGCTCATGTAGCCCTGTCTATCTCCTCTTGGCACTCTGACTCTCTGGCCCTGGGCAGGGTAGCAAGTCTAACAAACATCAACAGGACATAGTACATAGGATTCAGGATGTGACATCCAGTGGGTTAGAGTAGTCCAAGACACAGTCTTAATTCATGTGTTCATGGGATTCTGATCGCTGTGTTCATGGGATTCTTTGTTCCTGCGGTCATGCTCTACCATAGGCTGAATTCTGAGCAAGAGGTGCTAATAATGGATCTTCAGAAGAAGATGTCAGATCTGAAGAAATTCCCCAAGGAAATTAGTGAGGCCTTGTACAAGTGCAAGGAGCTGACTGAGGACCAACTCCTACCAGGGCTGTGGTTCTATTTTGTTTACCTTATACCTGTGTCTACCAGACTGATTCTCCTAAGTGCAAGGAGTTTGAGAGCCCCTCCCAACATTGTCCTGTCAACTTCCACAGCTGCTAGATAGAAAATATGGTTTGCACCTTGAATGGTCTCTGGAACTCTGACAGGGGCTAACAAAGTCTGTTTTTATGGGACACATATGTGCAATGTATTCCTGTTGGGTCCACTGCCCTCCCTCAGACCATGTTTGTTCTATACCTGATGATATTCTCCCAATACCATGAACCAAGTACCGATGTGGGGGGGGGGAGAATTCATTTGTCAGAGGTACATCTCCTAGGTGATTCTGGCATGGCTAATGTGGGCTCCAATCTCAGTCTGTCTGAGGACATGGGACCTTGCAGGGACAGCTGTATTATATATAGGTAGGATTGGCAGGTAGGAATTGACTGGAGCTCATCATTTTTTGTGATGGTTTAGAACCCTCCACAGCCAGCTTCTGAGTGAATGGACACAGCTGGAGGAAAAAGTGGACCTGTTAAAAGAGGACAACAGAAAGCTGCAGGAGGATCAGATTTTCCTGCAAGAATCCTGTGAGAAGACGAAGAGGCTCTGTGAGGAGGCCCATGAGAAAATCTAAGACCTCTGGGCAAAGCAGCAGCAGGTAAGCTGAGGTGGCAGGAGCAAGCTGCCCACCTATCTAACCATACACACACATATATACACAGTCATGTAACCATGCATTCACTTACCCAGCTGACCACCTACATTCCATCCAATAGTTAATTTCTGTGATCCTTCACAACTCTTGCTGTGAAGTTAACCTCTTGGAAGACACAACATGATTGGCAAGCAAACCATCCCACTCTGGTAGAAGCTGCAGTCCATTGAGGGATATAGGTAAATCTCATGTAGCACACCTACATGTCAGTACGGTAGAAAGGGTGCTATGCTGGGAGCCACGTAGGGAGTATCACAGAGCTTTGAGTGAGTGAGTGAGGTCAAGGGCCTGTAGATCATTCACTTGGTAGAACAGAAAATTTCTGTTCTGGCTAAGCTATCTAGTCAGAGCTCTTTGAATCTCCTGTCTGTTCACAGATAGAGCTTCCTATCCTTTTCTGTTTCATCTTATTGCTAAATGATTCATTTGGTAAGAAAGAGAAAAGACGTTGTGATTTTTCTCAATTTTTTCCACAGTTTTACTATTTTGTAATTAATATGTTTTATAACAAAAGAATTTAGAGCTATTTTGGAAATAAAAAGCAGACCTCTTTTCTTTCACTGAACACAGGTAACCACCCAGGAAATGTCTGGTTTGTCTCATTAGCTTCACAACACAGAACCTGGCAGTCTATCTCTTTGCTGACATTTTGATACTCACTCTATCATGTACGCGGTTATGTCAGTACAGATTAATATACTCATAATTATATAGAGTGCTACATTTCAGAAAAGCACTGTGGGTGACCTCTCTAGCCTCCTACTGACTGATCTGGGGCTATTTTCATATTATGTGCACTATATTATGGTCAAAAGTTGTTGGTTAATGACCGTGGGTCAATTCCATTCTCTGGTGCTATCAAGGTTTTTCTGTGAAGGAGCATGGATAAGTTTTCTTTGGAGACTCTAATGGGTCAACTTAGAGCCATCTGATGGCTTTATATACAGCCCTCTTGCTTTGGGACTTGGTCTTTTGTGGTCAAGCCCACTTGTGTAGAGGGTTTTACTTACCTGTATGATCAGTGAGTCTTGAGATGAAGAACTTTCCTGGAAGGAAAAGAAATTCAGGGTAGGGCAGAATAGTCTGACTGAGTCTAAGAGCAGTAAGAGACAGCACTGATGACCTGCAACTTCCCCCTGGAGCAAAAAGGTGCAGCAACACTCTAGTCTTCTCCTTTGTTTATTGGGGGTTCAAGAAAGGAGTGTGTGTGTGTCTCTGTGTGTGTGTGTGTGTGTGTGTGTGTTTTGTTTTTGTTCATTTGGCAAGGCTCCCAGCCACAGCCAGGAAAAGAAAGTTCAGAGTATCGAGTTAGTTAATCACCAGGAATATTGTCCAGGCAACAATATGCTTGGTTATTCGTCTCCTGGGGATTGTGACCCCTTCCTTTCTTCTGAGATCTCTAGTGTGGTCTAAGTATCTCATCCCTTAGGTTATGTTTCCCCACAAATATTCCTATGGTATCCCCAAACCTAAAAGTGGGAGGTCAATTGTGAAGGACAGGGTGTTCTCTGCCACTTTATTTTCCTTCAGGAACATCACATTTAGAGATGAATTTCTATTCTTCAGATTATTTGAATGCAGCATGCTCCTGCTGATTCCAGGCTCTCTGCAGGTTTCGTCAGTTTCCAGTGAGAATACTTTTTCTGGCCATAAACAGTTTAGGAGTTGACAAATTAACTCCATGCAGAATCTGAGCTAGAGGAATAACCACAGCCTTCTCTACAGTGCTGTATAGGGTCCACTAGAGGTCAGACATAGAGTTTTACAGGTTGCTCACATTTATCTGGTATCAATGTCTTTCCTGAACTGTGACTCAGATAATGATATTTCTCTAAAATAATGTTTTTGGGCTGTTGGATATATATGCTGGGTTTTTTTCTAGTTCACCACAGTGTATTTTTCAGTTCAACTTCTAGCAGTTTTTAAAAGTTGAAAAAATAATCCATTCCAGGGGCTCTCTGACCTTTTTCCCT
Source organism: Microtus pennsylvanicus (assembly GCF_037038515.1). Lineage (NCBI taxonomy): Eukaryota > Metazoa > Chordata > Mammalia > Rodentia > Cricetidae > Microtus > Microtus pennsylvanicus. The sequence goes on along the minus strand of NC_134590.1, from coordinate 97,163,802 downwards.
TGGGAAAGCAGAGAATGAGCTCAGCTAAAAGGTAATGCTGGATTGTCTAGCTGGTGGGGGCTCAAAAGCTGACATGGCAGGGCCCCACCAGGCCTTTGTCTCAGCTGCCTTCCTCCTCTAGTTTTGAGCAGCTCCAGCATGAACTGAAACAGACCACAGCCCAAGAGGAGAGCCTCCTGCCTGATGGAGCAGCTGCAGCAGGAGCACTACATGCCAGGCTAGGAAGCCACCATTGAGCCCCATTCCCACCAACCACGGGATTAATGGTATGGGTTTTCTTCCTTGACTTTTCTTTACTAGAGGTAAATAGGCCCTGAATTTTTTTCTTGCCAGTGTCCCAGAAGGACTGTTTCTATGTCTAATTTCCATTTCTTCTTTGACAGCACCTCTTAAGAGGAGAAGGCTAGAGGAAGCCAGATATACCTTGAAGGCATGGTATTCCTTACTAGGATCAAGGCCTCCTCAGAAAAAGCCATGTCCTTGCAGCTATGAACTCACCAGTGAGATATATCAACCTACCATCAGAGGACCCACCCCCAATCGGATCCACAACTGTTGGCTATTTCTGGAGAATTGACTGCATCAGAAATAAGCTTGAGATACAGAGGACACACCACAAATTACTCAGAAGCCTAACAGTGTGGGGAAAAACAACATGGAGGAAGATATGTGGGTAAGGAAGAGTTATTCTCTCAGCTTACTGTCAAGGGCTTTGGCAAGCTGACTCTATATGTAATGTGAAATCTAACAAGGAAGACTCTGTCTGTCACACTGCTATCCAGCTGCACCCAAAAGCCTAAGAATCTCTCTCTAGTGTAGTGCTGAAGATGACCCCATATCATGCACAAGTGTTGCTGAAGACAATTCACTACGGAGACTAATCCAGTTCCTCATGGCTCACATGATTCATTTGATTTTCCTTAAAGAAAATCCAAAAGAAAACTAGGAATTCTACTTACTGTTGTTTGGTTGGTTGTTTTTGTTTTGTTTTGGTTTGGTTTGGTTTGGTATATATCTCGAGATATCTGTGCTTTGGTTTACCTGTTTTCTTAATTTTAGTGTAAGGGTTTCTTATTTTTGTTATTTCTTTTATTCTTTTGTTTTAATAGTTTGCTAAGACTACACACTCTTTATAATGGCTACTATTTTAAAACCCCCCATCGAATAAAATGAATATTTTATGAATAAAAAGCAATTTCCAACTTTTCACTCTTAAGACTCTTCTTTAGTCCAGTGAGGTGTCACACTTCTATAAACCCAGAACTCATAGTCATGGATCTATATCAGCAAGTTCCAGGCACGTTGGGCTGCACAATGATTTCCCAGCCATGGGCTACACAGGCACATGGCACCTTAGATACGGATATGGATGGCATGGCCTACTCTTTGTATACCCATGAGACAATAGAAAAACAAGACATATTGCATCCTTGAGGTCATATATTTAGCTACCAGTAAAATGTGGTACTGTTCACACATGTTTATGAATCATCATACAGACCAAGTTAAAGGGGAACACAACTGACCGTAACTAGTAGCTTTTATGTGTTCTGTCCAGTGACACAGCTGCTTGTAAAATAATTACTCTGCAGCTTAACATTAATTATAATTGTTTGGCCAATGACACAGGCTTATTACTAGCTATTAATTTGTGTATTGCCACATGGTTGTGATTTATCACTAATGCTCTGACATCTTACTCCTCCAGTGGCTACATGGCATCTCCTAGACTCCACCTTCCTTCTCTCTGTTTGGACTTCCTACCTAGCTATATTCTGCCTGACTCTTGGCAAAATATGCTTCTTTATTAACCAATGAGAGTAAAACATATTCACCGCATACAGAGGGGCTTCCACCATCACACACAATGGAATAATAATACATTGTTCCAAGCTTCTTAGGAAATGAGAACATTCAACAAAGGTGGTCAAAAGAAATCACGAAATGCAAATCAATCTGCCTCTAGTTTTCTTGAAAGGTGAGTGAAAAATGATAACCGCACAGCAGAAATAATGTACTCCAAGACATGTTAGGTCATTTTGTAGTGCTTTTATTTCTACTTGTGAGTGTTTTGCCACCACATACATGCAATTCCGACAGAGGCCAGTTGAGGGAAGTGGATTCCACCTGGAACTTACATTAGAGAGGTTTGTTTGCTGTCACGTGGACATTCTGAGACAGCCAACAATGCTCTTAATGCATGAGCCATCTCTCCAGTCCTACACTTGAACTCTGTCCTCCCAGTCATATGTGCTCTGTTAGTTGGATCGGATCACCTCCAACAAAAGACAGAAGTTACTTGAGACCTCTAGGGACAGGTACATGAAGTAGGTATGCTAGTTATCTTAGGCTGCCATACATCCACGTAGGGATCACACAATTTCAGGACCCTGCCCCAGAATCAATGACTGCCAGATTGGACTGGATTTTTTTTACCTCTCATCTAGGATGACAATTCAGGTTATGACTGGTCTGATGAAACGCAGAATTGAGAAGACCCTTCTGGGGTAGAGGGGGGTAAGGAACCACTCTTGATCGTCTAGCTAAGCAGTGTTAGTAAGAGCCTTAAGTCTAGCTGGAATGAAAGGAGCCTGTATCAGGAGCCACATACTTACTGTGGAAAGTTTTTCTATGCAACACTAAAAAAGGAGAGGGTTGATGCTGCTCTGTGGTGATATTTTGTCTGTGTTCTAACAAATAAAGATTGCCTGAAGATCAGAGGGTGGAGTTAGCCATGAGTAAACCACAGAGGTCAGACATCGGTGGCACACACCTTTGATCCCAGACCTTGGGTTCTCATGTTTTTAGGAGGTACACGTCTTTAAACCCAGCACTATGGTGGTGGAGACAGTAATATAAGGCAGGTAGAGACAGGATCTTAGCCCATTCAGTCTGAGGATTTATGGAGACATGAGCTCAGCCCCTTCACTCTGGGGATTGGGTAGAGGTAAGAAGTCTCTCTGTGGCTGGATGTTTTACTTCTCTCATCTTTCAACATTTACCCTGATATCTGACTCCCAGTTTTTATTAAGGCCAATTAGGACTCTTGCTACACTGCTCTTTTACCACAGCAGATCTCAGATTATATTGAGAAAGTGTTTCTTCCAGATGACTGCTTTACTTTTGTGAGACCCCTCTGGAATGGATCTGACTTCTGAGACAGAGAGTGAGCCAGAGTTAATATATAAAGGAAGTGATCCTGTGATTCTCCAGACTGGATCTGTCACACCAAGGGGAAAAAGAACCTACTGTCCTCTGATCTTCATGTAGCTGGGAATGCCAGATCTTGGGCCACAGAAGCTAAGACATCTGGTTTTCCATTCCTTATCAAAGCATCTTTTGAAGACAGGTTAACAGAATGTGAACATCTGGAATTTGTAACTGAAATGAAGCTAATGCATGGCCCAAACTACTCTAAAAGTTCTTCTATACATGTCTGGTGTATTGGCCAGGGTTCTTTGGAGTAAAAGAACTTATAGAATGAATTATGGAATGAATTTCTCTATATACACAAAGGGTATAATTTTAGAATGACTTAGAGGCTGTGGTCCAGCTAATTCAACATTGACTGGCTATGATGGCAAAGTCCAAGTATCTAGGAGTTTCTCAGTCCATGAAGCCAGATGTCTCAGCCCATCTTTAGTATAATCTGGAATCCCAACATCGTTAGCTCCAATACCTGTGAAGAAATGGGCTTCCTAGCAAGGTGAGAGCAATCAGCTAAAGAGGAAAAGCTCCCTTCTTCCATTTCTTTATACATGCTTCCAGCACAAGGCATGATCGAGATTAGAGGTGGTGTTTTTCAGCTCAGAACATCCAGGTTTAGGTTGTTTCCTCCCCCATAAAGATCCAGGTTAAAGGTATATCTCTCTACCTCAAAGATATGGAATGCACGTGGAACTTCATTGCAAATTAAACAGAAATTCCTCACAGGCGTGCCCCTCCATTGTTGGGTTTTAGTTAACTTCAGATGTAATAAAGTTGACAGCCAAATATAGCTATCACAACCGCACCCCATGTCAACTGAAAACACAATTGTATCTTCTTATGTCACAATTAATTTCTAAATGTAAAACAATAGCCAGTTCATAACAATTCCTAAACATGATATAACTATTCCAAGAAGAAGGCAAACACATTATGTATTAGAGCCAATCAAAATTATGCCTAATTTGATTTAACTCTCTTATACAACTGCAAACACATTATAAAATTACAGTAAGTGCCAATGTCCCTAGAGGTCCATTCTTTTATTACCTCAAGTTTAAGTATGATAACCATTGATATTCTCCTTTTGGGGCATGAGTTTATTTTTATTATTATTTTTTTTTACATCCCAACCAAAATTTCCCCTCCCTCCTCTTTTCTCAGTAACTCCCTCCTACCTCCACTGCTCTCACTCCCCATCCATTCCTCCTCCTCTTTTTACTCCTCAGAAAAAGGTGGACTTCATATGGATACCTGCCAGACATATTCTATCAAGTAGTGGCGAGATTAGGCATGTCCTCTTCTATTAAGGATGGATGCAGCAATCCTGTAGGAAGAATGGGTCCCAAAATCAAGCAACAGAGACGGGCCCTGCACCCACTGTTAGGAGTCCCACAAGAACACAAGTTACACAACTGTAACATGTGTACAGAGGGCCTAGGTCAGTCCCATGCATGCTCTCTTGATGGTGGTTCAGTCTCTGTGAGCCACTGTGATCCCAGGTTAGTTAGTTCTGTGGGATTTCTTGTGGTGCTCCTGTCTCCACTGGCTCCTACAAAAATTTAATTATTTTTTTTTATTTTATATGTATTGGTGTTTTGCCTTCATGTATGCCTCTGTGAGAATGTCAGATCCTCTGGAATTAGAATTACAGTTTTGAGCTGTCTATAATTTTTTTCATTATCATAAACATTACTTATTTCTCTATTCTGACATTTTAAAATAAACTTTCATATAGTGAATGTGTGAAGAGCTACTGATAGGTATTTGAAATAATAATACCTATTGAATTATTTAGAGTGAGCAGAAATATATAAATACATTCACTGATATATTGATATTCTATAATATATTTATAAATATAAAGGTATGCTTGTATACACACACATATATGTTTCTGAGAGAGAGATAGAATGAACATGCAATACATGCCATACCATTCTCTCATTCTCTCCATATGGAGGCAAAGGGACAAATTAGGAGGAGTAAGTTCTGTCCCTCCACCCACCTAGCCATCACTGATTCTTTCCTGGTTCTCTTTGTGATTAACTTGTGGCTTTCCCTTAGAGGGTTTTCTTCTAGTTCTGAAATTTAGAGACCATTGCACATTAAAGTGCCTTGTGAAAGATTTGTGCAGACTTTTGTCTCAAATGACTGATTATCTTAATCAAAGCTCATCCTGGTGGTAAGAATTCTTGATGGGAGGATAGTTGTCTGTCTAGCTTGAAGAAACTGCTTGTCCAAAATTATGTGTGGGGAAAATGCAAAAGGGAAATTACAACGCTGTGTAGGTAAGTGATGCACAATAGAAATCACCAGTGAGTATGAAAATGCACCACGGTGCCTGGGACCAGCCTCAGTCGAAAAGTGGGTCTCAGATGTGGGATGTCTGGAGGGCAAAATGAGTGCACAAACTCAGGATTTTGATACCAGCTGACAGGCAAGTTCTTCTTCTACCCCGAGCTTCAAACCTTAGTCTTTTATTATAAATTTTACACACAAAAAATGATTCTTTATTCTTGTTACAGATTAAACGTTACATGGACAAAACAGTTCATAAGAAGTACAAAGAAGCCGGGCGGTGGTGGCACACACCTTTAATCCCAGCACCTGGGAGGCAGAGGCAGGCGGATCTCTGTGAGTTCGAGGCCAGCCTGGTCTAGAAGAGCTAGTGCCAGGACAGGAACCAAAAAAAGCTATGGAGAAACACTGTCTTGAAAATCAAAAAAAAAAAGAAGTAAAGAGATTCTTTGAAATCAGAACATCATTCATCATCGTATTTTCCCAGCTCCCAAGCCCCACGTCGACCACTATATTCTTAATTCTTGGCTGATTTAATCATAGAATAACTTCTGATGTTTTCACCTCAGAGGCTAACTAATTGCAGATAACAGAAGCATAGTTCAATGGGTTTTACTCCATTGTCGTACTTTTCTTAATGTTGTTCCTCACAATTCTAATTTTGATTTATAAGGCCATAGGCAGTCAGCCCTTAAGCCCTAGATTCTGCAGAAACTTTATTTATCATAGCCAAGTTCCTTTCTGCTTCAGTGTAATTTTTTGCCAAGTTTTATAATCAGGCAAAGAATAATTTATGCATTTTTCCAAAATGTATCCAATTTTTTCATTAATCAGGCTTTTTTCCTATAACCTGCTTTACAGCTTTAATGCCTGCCCACTCTATCAGATAAGGAGGACTTATGTTACCATAGAGCACATCCATCTTTTCAGAAGCCACTGGTATGGAAGGAGACAAAGAACATAAAGAACAAGTACAGTAGTAGAATTACTATAACCACAATATCTGTAACATTGCCAAACCCTTATCCCTCAAGTAACATGCTCATTTAGCTGCCACTGGATTGCCTGGAGGGAATTGCTTCCTGCATCTCAGGAACCACACATGGAGGGGGGCTATGCTTTGTCCTTTCAGGCACCAGGGAAGTTTCCAGGGTGAGTTATTGAAATGGCATGTGCCTTCTTAGCATTGTGCCTCTGAGCGGCTGCCCTTTGTGCCCAAAGAGCTTATCTGCTCTAAAGCTATTGATCATTAGTGCTGTGCACATCCCTGTGGACAGTCCAGGGTTTTTTTTTTTATTAACTAGCTACAGCCGTCTACACATACCCAAATATAACATTCTTACACATGTCAAAATTTCCAAGGAACTTCAGAAGTTAAATAATCTTCATGATTACTGCACTTTTTGGAATACAAAATTCTCAAAGACTTCATGAAAAACAGTCTAATTAGTTAAATTGCTTTGTATATCTCAGTCCCTAGATATTTTTCAAGCAAGAAATACTGAAAAGATGATGCAAAATGATGTGCGCAGAACATGGAATACTGAAGTTATGGTTTAATACGCAATTGTTCTCAATGTCATATTTCAGGATCAAATATGAACACAGTCATTAATTATACCCATATCTTTGCCTTTATTTCATAATTGATGGAGTTCAGAATATGTTACCTGAAATCATGGTGACTAGACATATGGAATATTTTGAGCAGAAAACTGAATGTGAGGATGACTCTGTTCTTCCCCTGAAGCTGCTCATAAAACCTAGAAAGGGCTTCCTGACCATTTCCTGTAGCACATGTTCCTCCATGGAGGAAAGAGCAGCCTCATATCTGAAGACTGATGGAGGCACACACAGAGAACATGAGTCAAAAGCCCTCACTATTTGCCACTCACCGGCTTGGCTCATACTGATCTTATTCAGTCACATACTCCATAGTGTTGCACTTTCCATCAACTCTAGCGTCAAATCTCCGGTCTCAGCACTTGTTGGGGGCTTCCCTTCTTTAGAAAGGCCCTGGTGCTATGGAAGTTTATACTAGTAAGTCTTCATACTGCTATCTTGTTAATCACAGTTTAGTTCTAAAGTCCCCAACAAGGGACCTAAGATGGGTAGAGGGAAAGTGTATTTTCCCTCCTCTATTTACTGCTTTTCTTGTAAAACTCTTATTCGAGAACTCTCCTTTTTATACAAGTTCTCTGCTCTTCAAAAATGTCCTCTATTAGTGCACCATAAAACTATTTTATTCTACCTTCTACGGACTTGGAGGTGAGGAAATTTGAATGTAATTGGCCTCCATAAGCTCATAAGGAGTGACATGGTGGTTCACTGAGGCACTCAAGAATGAGGCATTGAAGCAGTATAGGGGGCACCATAGCAACATTGAGGGACAGTTTGGGGGGGGACACCAACAAAGGTCAGGACACCCATGAAGCCTGAGGGAACTGATGCAGCTGGGGTGTGCTGAGGCAAGAGTGGGGGTAGGGAGCATTGAGGCAGCCAGGGGAAGGAAACTGAAACAGCCTGGAGAACATTTACATGGCTCTGGGGCAGGGAGCATTGTAGGGTCAAGCAGGGTCACTTTATCAGGGTAAACAAAAAAAGAACAGAACAGTTGTTTTGTAAAAGGAACTGTGACCTCAAGTAAAATCTAGTTAGAAATCTGTGATTATTTTCTGTTGTTTACAGCTTGTTTTTCTGAAGCATCTTTACAGTCTTTGCATGCCTGTGATCACTGATACTCCTGATGTGCCTGAAGGTCTTGGATTATTTGGTACTGCCAAGGGTACACATTAAGGACTAAAGTACAAGGGGCATGATGCTATAGAAAAACACATATATAGCTGGGCAGTGGTGGCACACGCCTTTAATCCCAGCACTTGAGAGGCAGAGGCAGGCGGATCTCTGTGAGTTCGAGACCAGCCTGGTCTACAAGAGCTAGTTCCAGGACAGGCTCCAAAACCACAGAGAAACCCGGTCTCAAAAAAAAAGAAAAAAAAAAAAACAAAAACAAAAACCACATATATGAGATCAGGGGCTTTGGTATGACGAACTTGTTTGCCCAAAAAACAACTTTGTGTAACATCTAGTAAATATGCCTTTGTACTGCTACTTGAGATTCAGTCTGTCAGAGGCTGAACATTTCCTGCTACCAAGGCTAAAAGCCGAAAGATTTCATTTTGGAGTGACCTCTTTCTTCATCCAACTCACGCAACACAGAACACAGTGGAGCTCCAAGGCAGCTGGGGGGTGTTCTGTGGTAGCCAGGGTACATGGTAGCAGTAGAGGAAAGGAATACACACCAAGGCAACCCGGTACACACTGAAGTAGTTATGGCCACACATTGACCCAGCTGTGGGGACACAAAAGAAGCATACGGTGACACTGAGACAGCCTGGGTGATATTCATGCAGTCATGGTGAAAGACCCTAGAATTTCTAAGGCCACAAGGGAAGTCCCCAGACTCAATAATCCAGGCCAGCAGATGCAACAGCAAGAGGTTTTATTTCGATAGCACCATTGGGTGTCTCAGACTCCGGGGGGGGGGGGGGTGGAGGGGGCGGAGACTGAGCACACCAAGCAAAATTCCAGCAAGCTTATATAGGCAAAGTTAATTTCGTAATCGGCAGTTTTCAAAGCATAAATACCACAGGTTGTTTTAAACAGATCAGGCAGTGACAATGGACAAACTTGTTTGTTTATTCCATTTCCCAGATTCTGGCCCTGACATTCCCCATATGGTTTTTTTGTTAGATTACTCAAGGGGACAGACTATTCCTTTTGTGAACTGCTGTCATTCTAAGATTGGCAGAAGTGCCAATCACAGGTATCCTGTTCTCCTAAGCAAACGGAATGTTCTCATGGGAGCAGGCCAGCTGCGGGTTCTGAGGGTGGGTCCTTGAGGGTCTCTTAATGGTTACACCAAGTCAGCTAGTGAGATACTGAGGCAGTTGGGGTGGGGGAGCACTGAAGCAGCCTGAGGGGCTCCAAACATTCTGGGAGAGGGGGAGACAATGAAGCAACATGGGAGCACACAGCAAAGTAGCATGGGAGCCCCTGAAACAGCTGGGTGACGCCCAAACATGCCTGAGGACTGTGAGGCAAAGGCCGTGGGGGTGAGGACGACAGACATTGAGGCATCTGGGGGTATACTGAGGCATTCATGGGACACACAGGTTGTGATCTGGCTGCCCTCACTCCCCCTGACCGACAGCTAAACTTCCTTGAAATCAACAAGGATGTTTGTGTTCCTTCTGACCTTCTGCCCTGATCTTGACCTCTGGCTGCTCAGTACCTCTCCAGCCAGCTGCCTAAAGGTATAAAAAGGCTCTATTTTGGGGCAAAATAAAGGTTGTTCTTCTTTCAGCAATGCAGCCTCCAAGTCTCAATCCCGACACACACTCCTACAGTCTCGGCAACCAAGCTGCGCAGGCGCAGCACACACATGGGCATCTCGGTCAACTGACACAGCCAGGCAGACACTCAGTCTTTAGTGAGGGGAGGAGTACACTGAGGCAGCCTGGGGAAACTATGGAACTCTGGGGAACGAACACTAAGGTAGACATAGGGAGACATTGAGGCAGACCATGGGACCCTAAGTCAGTCATGGGAAAACAAAGAAGCATGAGGGGACACTGAGGCAGTGGGGAGAGGCACTAGGCAGTGGGGGGGGCGACACCAAGGAAGCTGAAGAGCCCTGGCCTAGAGTGCTTCAAAAGCCCTTGGCTGCATCTTCTTAGTACTGCATAAACTGGGGTGTACTAGCCTAGTCTGTAATCTGACCACTCAGGGACTAGAAAGAGAAGGATCAGAAGATTATCTCTAGCAACATAGCAAGTCGGAGCCATTCAGGACCAAAGGAGATCCTGTAGGGATAAGTCCCGCCCCTTGGGGGGCGTGTTCGCCTCAGGCTAATGTTTGCCTATAAATTTGGCGAGTGTGCTCCCAGCCACTGGTTCTGCTTTCCTGGTCTCCACGGGAATGGTGGTTCTGTAAGTCTATTTCGCCATTAAAGCTGTATATATATTTTTACAATCTGTCTGCATTCCTTTATGCCGTTACAAGATCCTCTTAGAATGATAACTATAGTTTTCTGACCAAAGTGCAAAATACATAAAACAAATCATTATGAAAATGTATTCCTTGATATAAAATACAAACAGGAATTTTAATTATTCTACTGAAGTTTTAATTTCCTCTAACTGTATTTTGTTTGAGAACCTGGAGTGGGGGTATGTGGGCAGCATTGGCAGCAACAAATTGCTACCAACACCACCACAAACACCACCAACATACCAACACTCCAAAACCCCAAGCGGTGAAGTGTTTATAAAAGGAGACTTAAAGTCAGTCGATGGTGGCACACACCTTTATTCTTGGTACTCTGGAGACAAAAGCAGGGGATCTGTATGATTTTTGAGACCAGTCTGGTCTATAGAGTGAGTTCCAGGACAGCGAAGTCTACACGGAGAAACTGTGTCATGAAAAACTGAACAAACAAAATTAAAAACCAAACAGTATTGGTTTAAAGAAAAATGGATCCAAAGGGAGTGGCACTATTATGAGGTGTGGCCTTCTTGGAGTAGGTGAGGTATTATTGGAGGAAGTGTGTCACTGCTGGGGGTGGGGAGCTTTGAGGTTTCTGTTTCTCAAGCTTTCCATGGTGTGATTGTCAGTTTACTTTCAATTGCCTGCAAGATGTAGGACACTTGGCTACTTCTCCAGCATCATGCCTGCCTGCATGCCGCCATGATCCCTGCAATGATGAACTGAATCATTGAGCTGTAAGTGAGTTCCCTCAATTAAAACTTTTCTTTATAAAAGTTGTCATTGTCCTGGTGTCTCCTCACATCAATAATAAACTCTAAGATAGAAATTGATACCAGTGTGGTGGGGTATTTCTGTGACAGACCTGACCGTGCTTTTGTTTGAAGTCAGATGAACTTAGGACTTTGGGTTGGGAAAGCAGTGGAGTGCATTAAGCACTGCCTAACGGGGCATAGGAGAAGGAGCATGGAAGAAAACAGTGTTGATAATGATTTGAAATGTTGGGAACTGGCTCAAGAGGTTTCAGAAAAGAATTTTAGTATGTTGCCTAGAAATTGTTCTTGTGCTATTTTGCTACCTTTTGTGCTTGTTTGAAAGTCTGCCCGAGGCTAAAGAGAAGAGTTTTTGATTAAATCTGTTGCCAGAAGAAATCTTAAAACAGCCTAGTATAGACTGTCCTATGGTTATTAGTGGCAACTCTAATGCCACTTTCTGCTTGGCCATAAGTATGTGGAAACACCCTTTGGGGGATTTATGAGAATTGAGATCCTGCTAAAAAGAAGTTCTTTTTTGTACTTGCAGTTTCTTGAGATTTGGTCAAGATTCAGAGTCTTTCTGCTGACTCTTTAACAGTGTTCCCAATAGAATGTGCTCTGTAGTGCCATCACTCCTGCCTTCTAAAGGGTATTAGCTGCTTCACATATAATGAATCCTTGGAGGAGGAGCACTGTTCTGGCCTGAGGTCTGGTTCCACTTCATATACTATGGGATTGCCTAAGTGTGGCATTAATTCATTGTTTGCAGAGAGTCTGACTCATCCCACCAAAACCTATACTTGAGCCGATTTTTTCCATCATATGCTACACTGGAATTTCTGGAAGGACCTGTAATTTGTTAGCTGAGAATGGAGCCACAGTAATGCTGATGCTGCCCATACTTCACACAGGGAAACAATTCAAAGCAGTAGATTTCCATTTTGCAGGGAAGGGCTCCTGTTTGAGTTGATGTTAATAAATGTATGTAAGACGACATAGCTTGAGACTGTCACCAATCCCCTTTTCCATGCTAGTGGAGTGGGACTGGAGATGCATGAGATTACTGAGCTGTTCTGCAGTTCTCTTTAGGGACAGTTAGCAAATCAAAATACATATTTGAAAATGTTCACAATTAACCCGGGGAAAAACAGTAAACACAGTGTCACTTTGGGGCTCAACAGTTTCATTTTGTTTAAATGCTCATGTCCTCAAATGGGGATCAACATCCATCAGTTAAATAAACAACCCACTAGACTGAGACTAGAAGTGTCAACACACGACTAATTCACTAACAGGGAGAAGTCATAAAGAGTGAGGAACAAGGCAGTAATGCCTGCTGGAGGCTGTATAGTGGGCAGTCCAAACACTTAGCATGTGGGTCTGAGAGCCAAGAAGACCTGAATTTGAATCCTGCCCTCCTACAGTGATGTGGGAGTGTCACATATCAATCTGTTGATTTCTTTGGCTAAGCAATAAAGAAACTGCTAGGCCCATTTGATAGGCCCACCCTTAGGTGGGTGGAGTAAACAGAACAGAATGCCGGGAGGAAGAGGAAGTGAGGTCAGACACGACAGCTCTCCTCTCGGGAGCAGACACCATGCTACCGGCTCCTGGGCAGACACACGCGATGAAGCTCTGAAGCTCCGACCCAAGATGGACTTAGGCTAGAATCTTCCCGGTAAGACCGGTGCTACACAGATGATAAGAAATGGGCTAGTCCAGGTGCGAGAGTTAGCCTAGAAGAGGCTAGATAGAGATGGGTCAAGCAGTGTTTAAAAGAATACAGTGTCTGTGTAATTATTTCGGGGCATAAGCTAGCCAAGCCGGAGCAGGCGGCTGGGGTTTTGGGGACGCAGTCCTGCCGCCGCCCCATATTACTACACTACAGTTCATAGCACTGTCATCTATGAGTTATTTCATTTCCCCTGAGCCTCTGTTCCCCATTCTGTACAATGGGCATAATAATGGTAACCATATTACAGGTCTGTTAGAGGTTGCACTGAGATGACACCAGTAAGTCTGTTGATACTGGGCCTGCCATATCACCAGCATTCCATGCCTTGTTGGAATATCCACCTGATAACATGAGGTAGCTTGGAAACTGTGATCACTTTGTAAAAATGAAAAAGAATTGACTTTCTGACTGTAGGTATGCATGTCTTTGGTCTCTAGGTCCCCATTCCTCATATATATCTGGCAAGGAGATGCTTTTGATTTGTATTGTTTGATTGAGACTTTTGCTTTTATTTTTGAGTTAGTATCTTGTATATGAAGGGTCTGAAAATAAGAATGAAAATATAGAAAAATATAGAAATAGAAATATAGATTAGAATGTAGAAGCTTAGGATATAGCAAAAAAGACATATAAAGAAAGCTGTAAACCTAAGCAAACTACCAACAGCTTTTCAAGGATCAATCATTCACAGTGAACCATTTTCTCAGATGCTTAAGAAGCTTCTCAGCTTAGGTCATTTCATTTTACAACTAGCTGTTTTATTTACAAGGCCAGAGCTTCTCTCTGCAAACTAAGAGTAGTTTCCTGGCCATCCTTGATCAATGACAGATATGAGCTGAGTTAACCGTTAGGAGACAGAGATATGTGACCTCTGGGTTAGGCATTGTCTCTGCTATGGGAAACCAGCAGCATCAAGGGGAGCACAGGCTTCAGTAAACACTATCTGGAAATACCAAGGAAGACAATAGGTTGAGCACAAACATTAGGTCAACTGAAAAATGAAGATGGTAAAGTAAGGTCATCTGTATCTGAGTTTTACCTTGAGATTGTAAAAAATCCTTTGTTCAAACATAATGCTTGGTGTCCCTATTATAAAAAAGATGGGTTTAGAAACTGGCCTTTGCCAGTGTTGAAAGCCCAAACTCTGTCTGTGGTCTCAGCTAGCTGATAAACTTCTGTGCACTGCAGTGTTTTTCTTTTCCTTTTTATTTTTAAGTTTGCTTCTGGTTTTCCTGGAATCTGGTTTCTAGAATAATGTTTGCTTCTGTTTTATTAGACTTTGGTGGTGTTCTCATATTTGCCTGATAGCCCCTGGACCTAACGTTTTCATGGCCCATACAGGGAAGGACAAACCTGGTTCTGAGGGGATCTCCTGTTGTGCCCAGAACACGACACCTTCCCAGAGGAAGACCACCAGGAACCAGAGAAGACTGGACTGCAAATTCCACGGTTAATTGTACAGGCAATTACAGGCTAGCCAGGAACTTTCTCTTCACTCCCCCAAAACAACAAGGTAGGGAGAAAAGTTAAAAACTCCTTTGAGGGGTTAAATTTTTAAAGATGGGACTTCAAAAGGGCCTTTTGAAACTGCTTTGACATGGGTGTTCTTACCAATTGGTAAGTTTCTGGTTTTGGTTTCTGGTGTCTGGACAATCTGGAGGCTCAATAAGACCTAGGGGATGCACTTCTAATATCAGAGCTGGAGGAACATAGGGGAAACTATTATTCCTCCTCTAGCCATTGGGTTTTGTGGTTGCAGCCTTTTAGAAGTGATATGGGATCACGTGACCCTATGTGCAGTGTTTCCCCTTCTGTGTCTGCTGGCTTCTTGTCTCCCCATTTTCATTTTCTTGTTCTATTTGTTGTCAGTCTTCTTGTTGTGGTTGTGTGTGAAGTAATTTCCATCATCAGAAAAGCTTCTTCCAAACCTAAGGCTCCCCTGGAACTTGTCCTTTCTCATTTCCAGGATTATAAGGAGGCCCCTGTGAAGCCAGAATGACTTAAAATCTTCTGCTCTTTAGAATGGCCAGCTTGGCCCGCGTCTGAAAAAGCCTGGGATAAATCCGGACTAGCTGAACATAGCGGACAATGAGGAATACTGAGAACTCAAGAACAATCGCAGTGGGTTTTTGATCCTACTGCACTTACTGCCTTTGGGGGAGCCTAGGCAGTTTGGATGCTCACCTTACTAGACCTGGATAGAGGTGGGCGGTCCTTGGGCTTCCCACAGGTCAGGGAACACTGATTGCTCTTCGAGCAGATGAGGGAGGGGGACTTGATCGGGGGAGGGGGAAGGAAATGGGAGGCGGTTGCGGGGAGGAGGCAGAAATCCTTAATAAATAAATAAATTTTAAAAAAAAGAAAGAAAGAAAATAGAATGGCCACCTTTTCAGGTAGGTTGGCCCTCTGCAGGCTCCTTTTTTAAAAATATTTATTTATTTATTATGTATACAATATTCTGTGTGTGTGTGTATGCCTGAAGACCAGAAGAGGACACCAGACTCCATTACAGATGGTTGTGAGCCACCACTCTGGAAGAGCAGCCAGTGCTCTTAACCTCTGATCCATCTCTCCAGCCCCTTTAGCTGACACTTTGTACCACAATTGGCATAAGGTCTGTAGCAAGTCTCTAGTTGTCTGTAGTTAAGAGCCTCGGTCTTTAAAGGCAATCAAAAGATCATCAACATGTTAGATGAGGCTAACCTCTAGATGTGAGTGTTGATAATCCTTCAGGTCTCCATGTAGGGCTTTGTCTGTTCTTCCAAAGGTCCTGAGTTCAATTCCCTGCAACCACATGGTGGCTCACAAAGTGTCATCTAAGAAGGCCCAGATGTGTGCCTCAAAAGTTACATACCTGGGACACATACTGAAAAAAGGTAAGAGATGGCTATCACCTGCTCAAAAACAAACTATACTGGATGTCCTAACCTCCAAAACCTGGAGACAAGTCTGGAGAGTTTCTGGGTTTAGCTGGATTTTGCAGACTCTGGATACCTGTATTTGCTAAACTGGCAAAACCCTTCTATGAGGCTCCCTGGGTGACAAAGGAGTCTTTTCTTTGGACTGAGACTCCAGATGGAGCTTTCAAAGCCATAAAAGAAACTCTGTTAAAGGCCCTTGCTTTAGTCCTACCAGACATAAATAAACCTTTTCAACTGTTTATAGGTGAAAGAAGTGGGGTGGCCAAGGGGGTTTTGACTCAATGTCTTGGACCTTGGGAGTGACAGGTGGCCTATTTGTCCAAGCAGCTGGATCCTGTGGCCTCTGGGTGGGTGGCCTAGCTGCCACCGTATCATTGCAGCTACAGCCCTCCTAGTCAAAGATGCTGACAAAATGACTCTGGGCAACCCTTAATTATAACCACCCCTCATTCTATAGTTGGGGTCCTCAAAAACGCCTCTGACAGGTGGACAACTAGTGCCCAGTTAACACACTACCAGGCTTTACTTTTGAACCCCTTTTGTATCAGATTCCTTCCTAGCACCTCGCTCAACCCTGTGACTTTGCTGCCTAATCCAGACTCTGATGTCATCCATGACTGCACGGACATACTTTAGTAAGTACATGGAATCTGGTCGGACTTGACTTGGCTAAATCCAGATCTCACGTACTTCACAGATGGCAGCAGCCTCATTGGAGAAGGAACTAGGTATGCAGGGGTAGCAATAGCAACACCTTCGGAGACAATTTGGGCTACCTCCTTGCCCCGGTGCCTCAGCACAAAATGCTGAGCTAATTACATTGACCAAAGCTTTACAATTAGGGAAGGATAAAACTATCAATGTTTACACAGACAGTCGATATGCCTTTGCCGTGCATGTCCCCGGATCCATATATCGGGAAAGGGGTTTACTGACTGCAGAGGGAAATACTATTAAAAACAAAGAAGAAATTTTGCTATTATCTGCCCTCTGGCTCCTGCAAATAATGGCCATTATTTACTGCCCAGGACATAAAAAAGGAGACTCCTACAAGGCCCGAGGCAATAAAAGGACAAACCAGGCAGCCAAGGAAGCAGCCCTATATGTTGCTGATTCATTGATAATAATGCTAGATCCCATGTTGCCTGAAAAGCCAGAATATTCTACACAAGACAATAAAGACATTGCCTCCTTTATGAACACTCTAGTTAAAATGGGTGAAAGCATACAACAGACAAACTACTCATTCTACCAGCTGAATTGGCTAATTCCCTAATCTACCAATTCACAAGGGACACATTTAGGCCAAAGGAAATTAAAAGAGCTCCTGAGACACTTGAGGTTTAAGATTTTCAACATGGATAAATTGTTGGAGGACTTTGTGACTAAATGCCTCCCATGCCAGGCAACTAACCCACAGAAGAAGCAATGCTGGCTGTGTCTGGACCCCAGGCCCCTTTTTACATAGGATTAGGCCTCCTGATCACACAGCCCTCATTAACATTTACAACTGTGTCTTCAACTAACAGAACAGCTGTCCCTGGGAGGTCCCTCTCACCCTGGAGAGACATTCAAGGAGGGGCTACCTGGTTCCTACCTACAACCATCCCTTAGACAGAACCGCTTGTTCAGTTGTATGGAAAAAGAAATATGTTTTCTCAAAGTCTACAAATGCTTTTAACCTAAGTGACTCCCATCTATTGGTCACTCTTAGAGGATCGTGGTGTGCAGGCACCATGGGCATCCCTGCATATCAACACGTCTTTTCACCATGGGAAACCGACCTGAACTTTATGTCTTAGTACAGGTTGTACCACAGATATATTACTATGATAGGCCACCTGGCAGGGTACACTTGGACTCCTCTCTAGAGGGACAGCATAAAAGAGAAACCCAGATTCTTGTTCCAGTAAAGGTGGGAATAGGTATCGCTGGCTCTGCCGCCATAGGAGCAGCAGCATTGATTACTAGTCAAGCCAATTATAATAGCCTTTCTAAAGCTGAGAAAAAAAGATTTATTTTGTAGCCAATCAGCTACTGCATACTTAGAAAAACAAGTAGATTCTCTGGCAGAAATGGTGCTACAAAATAAAAGAGGACTAGAGTTGCTACTCCTAAAGCAAGGAGATCTATGTGCTGCCTTGGGAAAATCCTGTTGTTTTTATGCAAACCATTCAGGTGTTGTCAAAAACACTCTTCAGGAGCTCAAGCTGAGTCTCCTTAAAAGACAAGAAAAAAATATCCTGACAGAAACCATTCTCCTGGTTCCACAGGCTTTCTGACTGGTCACCATGGTTAACAACCCTAAAATCTGTCATTGCTGGTCCACTGGTTAATTTTTTAATGCAGGGCCTTGCATAATTACTGTGTTGTTTAAATTTATAAGGAGTTGTGTCTCCTCAAGAGAACTCCTGATTCTCTGCTCACAATATACAGTGGTCAGAGACTTGGACACCAGTCTAATTTCAAAGACAGACCTCAACTCCAGCTCAGATGTAGACTTAGAGAAATAAAGAGCTTGACTCAAGTCACAATTTTGAGGATGAAGTCCCCCCCCCTCATTTTTAGGTTGGAATTTCTCTCTTTTTTGAGACTTAAGGCTGTGATTCTTTCTTAAGTTCCTCAAAGTTTAATTTTGTCTCTAGTCTATATCTGTTTCAGCAAGCTCCCAAATAACTGACAGGGCACATCTAGACCTCAGCTGTTGTCTTCATGAACCCTAAACTGCAAAGAACTGATGCGGATCAAGCCATTTTACAAGAATGCAGCTTAACTCCAGCTGGGTTCCCAGTTATCCCCTCCCTACCTTTGACTGCCCTTGCAGCCTTCCTGGACCCTGACCATTTAAGCCCCATTTCAGCTTGAGGCAGCTATAAAGGAGAATACTTCCTCCCAGTCCCCAAACCAGGCTGAGGGAAGGCCAAGCCAGAAACATTAACATAATCAAAACGAATCAAAGATTTGATTCAGGTAACAATTTCGAGGTGGAAAATAAAGGGTCTGGAAATATGAATGAAAATATAGAAATAGGGGCTGGAGAGATGGCTCAGTGGTTAAGAGCACTGACTGCTCTTCCAGAGGACCCGAGTTCGATTCCCAGCACCCACATGGCAGCTCACAACTGTCTGAAGAAAATGTAATTCCACGAGATCTGACACCTTCACACCAACAAACATAATAAAGTTAAATAAATAAATAAAGTTTAAAAAAAGTGAATTATAAAAAAAAGAAAATATAGAAATAGAAATATAGACACCAATGATTAGGATGTAGAAGCTTAAGATATGGGAAGAAAAACTTATAAAGAAAGCTGTAAACCTAAGCAAACTACCAACAGCTTTTCAAGAATCAGTTATTCACAGTGAACCATTTTCTCAGATGCTAAAGAAGCTTCTCAGCTTAGGTCATTTCATTTTACAGCTAGCTGTTTTATTTACAAAGCCAGAGCTTCTCTCTGCAAACTGAGAGTAGTTTCTTGGCCATCCTTGATCAATGACACATATGAGCTGAGTTAACCTTTAGGAAACAGAGATATGTGACCTCTGGGTTAGGCATTATCTCTGCTATGAGAAACTATTATGTACTCTTAATTATAGTAATCACAATTATACAATAAGTATCATACATTACACTAAATATATGATATATATATATATTAATTACACATAAGAAAGAGCATGGGAGTTTTCATATCTGCCTACATTATACTTGGATCATATTCTCCTGCACTACTTGAGTCCCTCCATCACATCTTTGTGTTTGATGCAATGACTTTTACAAAAGCTCAGCCTCTCTCCTTCCTCATGACCCATAAGAGAAAAGATAGATCTTATTTCTGTTTTGGACCTGATCTGTTTCGTATAAAGCTATATCCAGTTTTAGCTATTTTCCTTATAACACAACAGTTCAGTAATCACTGTGCTGATTGCGGGCTCTTCCCCACAGTCTCCTTCGTTATTAGGCTGTTGTTCAATTTGATTGCTACAGATTTTACTTTAGCTCCTGGGTGAGGCCATTTTGACTTAGAACAAAGGGCTCTTCAGTGTGTTGCTGAGATGGATGTGAAGTATCGAGGATTCTCATTAAGGATTTTCACAGCTACGTTCATTGAGGAAAGGAACTTATACTTGCTCTAATTCATTGAACTTATTTGGGTGTGGAATCAGGGTAATACTGGCACAGGGATGAGTTTGGATTTATTCCTTTGCTTTCTCTTTCTTAAAGTATTTTCTGTAACCCTAGTCTTCATTCTTCTGCAAAGTTTTGAATGATTCAGGGAATCCATGTGATCTGGGCTCTGCCTTGTTGGGAACTGGTTTTATTGCCAGTCCAAACTTACTTATGACTCATGTTTTTAAGTGTTTTTTATTTGATCTTAATTCAATTTTCAAATATATCTAAAAATTCCTTTGCTAATTTTTTTCTTTCTTTCTTTTTCTTTTTTTTTTTTTTTTTTTTGGTTTTTCAAGACAGGGTTTCTCTGTAGCTTTGGAGCCTGTCCTGGAACTCACTCTTGTAGACCAGGTGGGCCTCGAAGTCGCAGAGATCTGCCTGCCTCCTGAGTGCTGGGATTAAAGGCATGCGCTACCAGTGCCCGGCAACCCTTTGCTAATTTCTAATTTCCTGCAGTATAAAGACCCTCTGGACTGAATTTCTTCAGTTTCAACATCAGCTTTTCTATAATGTAATTTGTGTCTGACCTCCAGATCACTTTCACCTCAGGAGTTTGCATTGTGACATACATATCCTTGAAAATAACCAGCTCTTTCAGGGATCTCTTTATTATTATTATCATCATTTTTATTAATTTGCATGCTCACCTCACTGCTTCCAACTCTGAACTTTCCTATTATTCCTCATCTACTGTTTTGGGTTTGGGTGCTTCTAGATTTCTATGCCCTTAAAGAGCATCCTTAGGTTGTTTTGGATATCTTAGATTTCATGACAAAAAATTAAGTTATAAACTTCCTGCCTAAAACTGCATTAACTTTTTTTGCATTGTGTGACTCTGAAATTCCCCACAAGCCAAAGTTGTTGAAATTGAGCAGAACACCATGACCAGCCACATGGAAGAGGACATTCTTGAAAGGGATTTCAGGTTCTTACTATCTCTACGTTGTGGTGTGTCATGAATATTTTGGCATGGGAGTGTGCGTTCACACAGGTCTGAGAAATGAAGACTCAGAGACACTTGGAGAAGACACTTAGCCTTTGCGGTTGCAGACAGAAACTTCCACAATACAATGCTGTGCATATACCTGATTCATGAAGTACCATGGCTTTCCGGGTTTCCCCTGAATCAAGCTTTGCATAGTCTTTGTATCCATGGAAAACTCTCAGCCAAGAATCACATAGGACAACAAAAGGTATTTGTAACCCAAAGGAAGGCCTGGAGGCTGTGTGAAAACTCAAGCCAAGCCAGGTGTAACTCAGCAGGGTGTCATAGCTAGTGGAGGTTACTTGCAATCCCTCTGGCGCCAGGCCCTCAGGACATTCTGCTACAGTGGTGCTCAAACACCTGTACCCAGAGAGACAAACAGAGACATGTAGCCAGAGAGAGAGAGAGAGAGAGAGAGAGAGAGAGAGAGGGAAAAGAGTAGTGTGATAACATTTTGTCTTTCAGAAATGATTGCCCCTATAATGTGTGAGGATCTCTGATTCAACCTTCAATAATCATGTTTTTTTTCCAGCAGTATGCTCGTGGCAGGCTATGACAAATTGTAGTTGACTCTCACTCTCCACTCATTAGATCTTCCAGAGGACCCAGGTTCAACCCTCATGGCAGCTAACAACTGTCTATAACTCCAAGATCTGATACCCTCAAACACATACATGCAGACAAGACAGCAATGCACATAAAAAAGTAAATAAACCAAAAAAAAATTAAAAAGGTAAATAAACTATTTTTTTAAAAAAACACTCATATTGAGAGGATAGAGAGAAGGCTGAGTGATTAAGAGCACTAGCTGCTCTTGCAGAGGACCCAGGTTGAATTCCCAGCACCTACATGGAGGCTCACATCCATTTAACTCCAGTTCCAGATGATCCAACTCCCTCTTCTGATTTTCATGGATACTAAGCAGTCATGATTCCACATGCAGGTTGTGTATGTGTGTGCATGTGTCTGTGTGTTCATAGTGGGCCAGAAATATGGTGTGTCAGGTAAAGGGGCTTGCCAAAGAAGCTGGTACTTAAGTTCAATGTTCAGGATTCATGCAGTGGAATCAGAACCAACTGACTCCCACGAGTCCTCTGACCTCTACACATATACTGGGTTGCACACACCCCACACACAAAACAGTGTAACATTAACTTAAAAGTTCAAGGCTATCGTGTCCTACATGCTGAGTTCTAGTCTAGTTTATTATATGTATGGACATATATGTCCAACCATCTCCATGATCTCTCTTCAGAGTTCTCCCACTTTTTAGCCACATCCCCAACTCCTCATGAGCTGTTACCCATTGTCTGTTGCAGAATATTCCTTTACACTGTTTTAAGGACTTTTATCTTTCTCTATTTCTGTATACCTTCCTTTGCTTCTACCTCCATGGCTTGTTGTGTAGCTGGGTGGCTGGACCCTTATGTCCTCCTCCTTGTTCTCTTGTTGTTGCTCATTCTCCTCCTCCTTTCTCCTGAAAGACCCTCAGAGAGGACTTTTTCTCCGATGAAGACCCCAGAACCAGGACACTCCGAGACCAGGCCACAGGATGCAATTAGCAAGAGTTTATTGAGTAAACACAGGTACCCGTGGGCGGCAAAGTCTTTCGGAGGACTTGCGCGCCTGCAGACTGGGGGGAGGTCTTTTTATAGGGAAGAGCAAAAAGCAAGTTTACAGAAGCAAAAGCGTGGTTATTGGAATGAGGCGGGGGGCATGACTGGTTTCCTCTCTCAGCATGGGTGTCATCAAAAGTCATCCTGTTCCTATCTTATAGATATCCTGTTTTGCAGTCAACCTGCTTTGTTGATGTCCTATCTTATTGACATCCTGCCCTCTCAAGCACATGGGATGTTCTTACGAGAGCAGGCTAGCTGCTGATTCGGAGAATTTTTTTTAAAGCAAACAGGACGTTACCCCGGGAGCATGCTAGCTGCGGATTTTGAGGAGGGGGTCTGTAGGGTCTTTCATTTCCCCCTTTTTCTTTTTATTATTGAGTTAAATCTTTTACTCAAAGCAATTACAGAACCTCGGTATCTTGTTGTGGTAACATGTGATACTGATGGGTCAGTACTAGGGCCTGAATGACTGACAGCCTGTCTTTTATAAACTGGACCAGGTGGTTTAAGATGCAGGGCCCAAATAGGAGTATCAGAAGGAGGATAATCAAGGGACCCATCAAAGAAGACAATAGTGTTGTAAACCAGGGAGACTTATTAAACCATCCTTCGAACCATCCTTGTTGTGATTCAAACAGCTTTTGTCTCTGTCTTAACCTCTCTCTAAGCTTGGTCATAGATCTTCTAACCAATCCAGTATGGTCAGCATAAAAGTAACATTTTCCCCTGAGTGTAGCACAAAGACTCCCTTTCTTTAAAAGCAACAGGTCCAGGCCCCTCCTGTTATGGAGCACCACCTCTGAAAGATTTGCTCAGACAATAGCCATATGAAAACTAGTACAACTGATGGGACAAAATAACTTACACTTTACAGAGCAGTATTGGGAGAAGATAGTAAAACATCTCTAGGGTGTGCAGAATAGCTCTTAACAAAATTATCTGAATGAGGCTTGAAAGTAATTACATGGTAGACATTGTGAACCACTGTAGACCCGAGAATAGCACCCAACACTGTGGCAATAATAGTCTATTGACTACAAAGAGCTTAACTCAGCCCTAAGAAACACATGGATGCCTTCTCATAAGAGGCAAGTTCAGTATTATGAAAACGAATCTCTTCTGCTGTAGACACCGGGAGTGTTGATCCTCAACTCCAGAGAATGTGCTGGAGAGGTCAGTTTCGGTCCAGCTGGCACCACATTGCATTTACGGGTTTCCATTGCATCCTGTAGCATCAGCTTTATCCAAATGTACAGGGTTGTGTCCATTGTGAGAACTTTAACAAACAATGAGAGAAAATGCAATACAGGATGACAAATGTTTAAAACAAAACAAAAAGCCCTAAAGCCAGAGGACAGCCAATGAGGACATAAATATCTTTTTTTTTTTTTTTTTGGAGACTGACTTTACCCAGGCTTTACATTTGTAAGTACAGCATTAAAAAAAGTTTTAACTTCCCATTGACATCTATTTTATCATATACTAAACCACATCTGTTTATCTTTTGAAAGCCATATCATTTCATAACCCCACAGATTAAAGTAAGATTTTCCTGTAGAAAAACAAAACCTGTCAAGAGGTAAGGAAGCTTTAGGTGTGTTTGCTTTTCTCTGTAGTTATCTGCACAAAACAGTCTGATCCAGAAAAATCTCAAACTGTACAAAATAATTCCTGTCAATAGGTCCCAGACACACAGTGGAGGAACAGAACAGAATTGCCTTTTGCTTCTGCTGTCTGATATTGTGCTTCAAAAGACACTTAAAAAATGAGCAGAGCCCTGTGGGTTTCTGACTCTAGGAAAGAAGAGCCTTACAGGTGATGTAAGCCCACCTTATAGCAGATGTGCCTGCCCTGTGTAAGCCTTGAGCTCAGGATTCCATCACCAGGGTCAGCCACTGTCAGCGGATACATGAGCAGCAGCTAACTAGCCAGGCAACAGAACTAGTGGCAGCAATTGCCGGGGTGTTTTGAACCCAGGACAGGAGGGAGGGAGGTCTGTCCAGTCATTTTTGCTGGTCTCCGGGGCCAATTATGTCAATTTGTTCTTTTAGAATCTTATTTATCCTATCTATCTGACCATGAGCTTTGGGGTTGGTAAGCTTAATTTCTAATTGATCCCCAATGTCTTGGCCATACCCTAACTTACCTGGGCAACAAAGGCAGGTCTATTATGGGGCATGATTATCTTGGGCATCCCAAACCTTAGGATGATTTTTTTTTAATGATCTTCTTAGCCATTACATTGGGTGTCTCAATCTTGGTCAATGTATGGTGGCTATCTTCTTTGGCAAATGTGTGGCCTCCTGGAGGCTCAAAATTTCCGCAGATGTCAACAGTCCTTTTTGTCTGTATATTGCTTTGTGTATATAGGTGAGGGCAAAAGCATACCTGCTGTTAGTATAGACGTTCCCTCTGCCATCTGTAGAGCTTGTATCAAAGCCACAAGTTCAGCGTTCTGGTCGGGCCGCCATCCCTGAAGGGAGGCTACTGGCCCAACATTTGCTTCCTGTCCACCAATGTTGCCCCCGCCTTCTGCTTACCTTCAGTCTTGTGTACCTGCTTAGCTCGGACCGCCAGCCTTGCGCCCCTGGCAAGCTTCGCCCTCATTTTCGGCTCTGCCTGGCATAGCTTAGCCTGCCATTTTGCCATTCGCCTGTCCTTTATGCAGATGCTGGTAGGATCCATAGTCCATTGCCGTCAGCCCAGCTCAGGAGCAGTAGTCTGGCACAGGAGGGCACCTGTGGTAGCATTGTGACTGCTGTATCGCAGTCTGACATGGGTGAGGGGAGCAAGACTGTAGAGTGAGCAGTCAGGGCTCATGCAGGCTTTAGAGCAAGCACAACACCAAGGCAGTTGCTAGGAGGTGAGGATTTCTTCAGCGGTGAAGGCAGGGAGAGGTGGTCATCCTGGTGAGGAGGGCATGGTAGAGGCAGAGGCAGACAAGCAGCCTGCGTCTCCTGCAGAACTGAAAACAGCAGCGAAAGCAAAAGTCCCTCGTTTGGTCAACAAAAGGCTTTGGTCATACATTCAGAAGTGACCAGGGAGGAACGAGTCATTTATTTGTCTTTTTCCCAAATTTATAGTTCATAAGGTGTCCAGTTTGTATTCTTTACTCAGTTCCAGTGTTCCTCTTCATTTGTCTTTGATCTTCTGTTGCCCAGGCTCCTTATCTGTCTGAGTCCTATCTTTCTTTTGCTTCCCGCCTCTCTCTCTTTTGCTTCCCTTTCTCTGTCCCTCGTTTAACTTTTTTTTTTTGTCTCTCCAAATTTTACTAGGTATAATCTTGTAACCCATCTACTTGCTGTAACTTTTTTGTTCTTATATCTGATGTTGCCTGTCCTTGAAAGATCCCCAGAGAGGACCTTCCTCTCTGATGAAGACCCCAGAACCAGGACACTCCGAGACCAGGCCACAGGATGCAATTAACAGGAGGTTTATTGAGTAGCACAGGTACCTGTGGGCAGCAAGTCTTTCATAGGGCTTGCACACCTGCAGACTGGGGGAAAGTCTTTTTATAGGAAAGAGGGTAGCAGAAGCAGATTACAGAAGCAAATGCATGGTTATTGGTCAGCTGGAATGGGCAAGGGGCACAGGTGGTTCTTCCTTTCCCAGAATAGATGTATGGGGTCAAATATCCTGTTTTTTTTTTTTTTGGTTCTTCCTTTCCCAGCCCAGATGTATGGCAACAGGCTTCCTGTTAATTGATTCTATATTCTGCCTTGCAGCCAGGAACCCTGACCTCACTCTGCATTTACGTTGTTCGTCAAAAGCCTTATGGAATGACGTTACAGCAGCTAAGCTGGGATCTTTCGTAGGGGGAATTGTTTCTCCTGTGAATTGCTGATATATCCTAAATTGGGCACATGTGCTGGCTATAGGCATCCTGTTTCCCCTAGGCAAACAGGATGTTCTCATGAGAGCCGGCTAGCTGCAGGACCTGAGAGGGTCCTGAGGGTCTCAAGCAGACAGGATGTTTCTCATGAGAGCCGGCCAGCTGTGGGTTATGGGGGGGGGGCGGCTGGGCTCGTTATTGCTGCTAACTTAATGCTACTAGGTAGGGGTCTGCTAACTTAATGCTACTAGGTAGGGGTCTTTTATTCTTTCATTTCCCCATTTTTTTTGGGGGGGGGATAGACTACAAAGGGCTTAACTCAGTCCTATGAAACACATGGATGCCTTTTCCCAAGAGGCAAGTTTCAAATCTCTTTTGTTGTAGGCACCGGGAGTGTTGTTTCTCAGCTCCAGAGAATGTGCTGGAGAAGTCAGTTTCGGTCCAGCTGGCACCACATGGCATTTACGAGTTTTCATTGCATCTTGTAGCATCAGTTTTATCCAAACATACAGGGTTGTGTCCATTGTGAGAACTTTAACAAACAATGAGAGAAAATGCAATACAGGATGACAAATGTTCAAAATAAACAAAAAGCCCTAAAACCAGAGGACAGCCAATGAAGACATAAATATCTTTTTGAGACTGACCTTACCCAGGCTTTACATTTGTAAGTATAGTATTAAAAAAAGTTTTGACATCCCATTGATAATTTATTTTATCATATATTAAACCATATCTGTTTATCTTTTGAAAGCCATATCCCTATAGATTAAAACAAGATTTTTTTGTAGAAAAACAAAACCTGCCAAGAGGTAAGGAGGCTTTAGGTGTGTTTGCTTTTCTCTGCAGCTATCTGCACAATATGGTCTGATCTGGAAAAGTCTCAAACTGTACTAAATAATTTCTGTCCATAGGTCCCAGACACACAGAGGAGGAGCAGAACAGGATTGTCTTTTGCTTCTGCTGTCTGATATTGTGCTTTAAAAGACATTTTTTTAAAAAAAATGAGCAGAGCCCTGTGGGTTTCTGACTTTAGGAAAGAAGAGCCTTAAAGGTGATGTAAGCCCATCTTATAGCAGATGTGCCTGCCCTGTGCAAGCCTTGAGCTCAGGATTTTATCACCAGGGTCAGCCACCGTCAGCGGATACATGAGCAGCAGCTAACTAGCCAGGCAACAGAACTAGTGGCAGCGATTGCCGGGGTGTTTTGAACCCAGGAAGGACAGGAGGGAGGGAGGTCTGTCCAGTCATTTTTGCTGGTCTCCAGGGCCAATTATGTCAATTTGTTTTTTTAGAATCTTATTTATCCTATCTATCTGACCTGAGCTTTGGGGTTGGTAAGTTTAAATTTTAATTGATCCCCAATGTCTTGGCCACATCCTAACTTACCTGGGCAACAAAGACAGGTCTATTATGGGACATGATTATCTTGGGCATCCCAAACCTTAGGATGATTTTTTTTTTTTGATCTTTTTAGCCATTATATTGGGTGTCTCAATCTTGGTCAATGTATGATGGCTATCTTCTTTGGCAAATGTGTGGCCTCCTGGAGGCTCAAAATTTTTGCAGATGTCAGTCCTTCTTGTCTGTATATTGCTTTGAAGCATACCTGCTGTTAGTATAGACGTTTCCTCTGCCATCTGTAGAGCTTGTATCAAAGCCACAAGTTCAGCGTTCTGGTCGGGTTGCCATCCCTGAACGGAGGCTACTGGCCCCGATCATTTGCTTCCTGTCCACCAATGTTGCCCCCGCCTTCTGCTTACCTTCAGTCTTGTGTACCTGCTTAGCTCAGACCGTCAGCCTTGTGCCAATGGCAAGCTTTGCCCTCATTTTCGGTTCTGCCTGGCACAGCTTAGTCTGTCATTTTGCCATTCGCCTGTCCTTTATGCAGATGCTGGTAGGATCCATAGTTCATCGACGTCAGCCCAGCACAGGAGCAGTAGTCAGGCACAGGAGGGCACCTGTGGTAGCATTTGACTGCTGTATCGCAGTCTGACATGGGTGAGGGGAGCAAGACTGTAAAGTGAGCAGTCAGGGCTCATGTGGGCTTTAGAGCAAGCACAGCATCAAGGCAGTTGCTAGGAGGTGAGGATTTCTTTAGCGGTGGAGGCAGGGAGAGGTGGTCATCCTGGTGAGGAGGGCGTGGTAGAGGCAGAGGCAGACAAGCAGCCTGTGTCTCCTGCAGAACTGAAAACAGCAGCAAAAGCAAAAGTCCCTCATTTGGTCAACAAAAGGCTTTGGTCATATATTCAGAAGTGACCAGGGAAGAACGAGTCATTTATTTGTCTTTTTTTTTTTTTTAAATTTATAGTTCGTAAGGTGTCCAGTTTGTATTCTTTATTCAGTTCCAGTATCCCTCTTCATTTGTCTTTGATCTTCTGTTGCCCAGGCTCCTAATCTATCTGAGTCCTATCTTTCTTTTGCTTCCCGCCTCTCTCTCTTTCATTTCCCTTTCTCTGTCCCTCATTTAACAATTTTTTTTCTCTCCAAATTTTACTAAGTATAATTTTTTTTCTATCTACTTGCTGTATCTTTTTTTTTTATATCTGATGTTGTCCGTCCTATGTAGGCTATGGCTACTGCTGTCTGCTGACCTTCAGAGGTTGGGTAAAATGCCTGTAAACTTTTATTAATCATTTAAGGAACACAGATCTTAACTGGCCCCTGGAGAACCTCTCTTACCTTGGCCGAATTAGTGGGGTGCCTTGCAGGCCCCCTGAGATTTGCCATGAGCCCAACATTATGACTGTCAGTTTCTCCCTTTAAGAATTAATTAGACGTTATCATGTAGAAGAATGAAAATAGATCCATATTTATCTCTATGCACAAAACTGAAATCCAAACAAATTAAAGACCTTAACATAAGGGCAACAATATAAATAGAATTTTGAACATGGCCTCAGTAGCGTAGACATTAAAGGAAACAATCAGTAATTGAAATCTCTAGAACTGAGAAGCTTTTTTTATAACAAAGGATATAATTAACAACATAATATCAGCCTGTACAATGGGGAGGTATCATGAGACATATAAGGAACTTAGGAACTTAATTCTCATAAAAACAAATATTTTAGTACAATTACATCACAGACCAAAACTGTAAATTCTCAACAAATGAACTTGAAATGACTGAAAGATATTTAAAATCTGCTTAAATATAACATCTTTAATCATCAGGGAAATGTAAATTAAACAATTTTGAAATTTTATCTTATTCCTGTAAAACTGACCAAGGTTAAAAATATCATTTGACAATTTATGCTTACAGCTACTTTGAACATTAGCATGGTGGATTTTCAGAATTAGGTAACATACTACCTTAAAAACTTAGCGACATTTTTTTATATTATCATAGACAGAATCTGAAAACAACCCAAAATGTACCTTTTTATATTAATAATAAATGAGAATCTTTGTCATGTTTTTTTTTTTTAAGAAATATCCATAAACATTATAAAGAGTCAAAAGGGCCATTTTAACTCAACCTCATCATTTAGTAACGCCCCCTTTGCCATTGTAGTGGGGTGAGAGGCTTTAGCAGATCTTTGCCTTGTGGGGCAACTCGGGGCCCCCACCTTATTACAAGCATTGTGAGCAGACAAGTGTTAAATCCAGATCTAAACATGGGCTGGCTTAGAAGCTCATCTGGGCTGTTCATAGGGCCCCAGCCCTGTGCCAGGACTTTTATAGCAATAGTTCTTGAAGACAGTGTAGTCCTGCACCCATCTAAACAGAGCTGGGAATTTACTTTTCTCTGGACACACTGCATAGTAAGAAATAGAAACCAACAATCTGTAGTTTTTTTATAAGCACATTATTTTAAAGTGACTTAATTTAATTTTTTAATTTTTAAACCAGAGGCTTTTACCTGGATGCAGCACATGATGACTGGAATAGAGCATCCCCAGAAGACAGATGTTATTAGGGCTGGTAGGCCCTTTTAATGTCAGCTTACTCCATTACCTGCAGCTTCTGAATCCACATTTGTCATTTACCAACAGCCACAGGGATATTTACTTGCAATCTCTTGCCCTACTGCCAAAACGGAAAGGTCCAGGAGGCCTTAGTTCCGTGACCCTGGCGCTAGCATCAGCTACTTTCCCTGGGCAAGGGCCATAGATCTTTGGCACAAGGCTTTATATGGCATTTGTAGAGGGGAGGCTGCCATTTAATCCCTAGCACCTTATTTTTCAAGGAAAACAAGCCTTATCTTTGGAAAGAAGACCCCATAGGGAACCCCACTGGGGATCCTCCCAGGACCTGGCTTCAGCAGCTCCGTCCACAGTGAGCTCCTAGTTGTATAGCACAAGCATCCCCCATCCACACCTCAGTACTCACAGCAATTTAGCAGCTTTTCTCTGAATGGGATTCCAGAGGCCCCAGGAGGCATTCCCTCCAGGGAACTCGTCAGGTCAGGTTTGGTCGGCCATCTGGAAGCCTCAACTCAGTTTCTGGGGGATGCCACATCGGTCACCACTGAGGCTCCTCTTTAGCCCTCACACTGCCAGTAGCAGCTGGGAAGACCTGTGCATTGGCTGTAGGGGGAGGGAACATCCTGGACTGTCTAAGGCAGCCCTCCTCCCCCAGTCCTCCCGTGCGGTGCTGGTAGACTTCAGGTCAACAAGGGAGGACGTCACTCTCAGCACAGGGATTTCAGGGGGGGGGGGGCAAGCATTCCCTTCTCGTGGATGTTCCAACCCCAGTCTCTACCTGACGTAGCAGGGAGAGCAAATTGTGAGCAGAGGTGGGCAGGATTACATGGCCCAACTAGTCATCAGCTGGGCTTATTCCTGAGCAGCGTCTAACGGAGCTAAAGCCTTTGTTTGGTTTTGACACAGCTAAGAGAGCTCTCCCGTCAGTGAGCTCCCCTGTGGGGTGGGGTGTGGCAGAGGCTCAGTGTTACCCCAGCACCTGGCACTGAGGGGAGAGTTATGCTCCCCGGGCTCCTGCAATGATGCTAAGGAGTTTAAGCATCTCTGCATCGGCGCCCATGGTAACAGCTAAGGCGGCCGCTGTTGGGCCGGGGAGGGGACTCACACGCAGATGTGGGGGCCACAGCTACCCCCTTCTCTGACTCTGGCCAGGGTTGCTGCCATGCCCCGCCCTGCGTCCTGCTGAGAAGTTTGCTCAGAGCTGGAGCTGGTTGCCCCGCCTAGGCCTGGCTCCAGGCTGTGCTGCAGGAGATCACAGCCCTGCTCCCTCCCTCCTTGCAACAGCAAGCAGGACAGTTCAGCAGCACAGCCTAGAGAAGTAAAGGAGGGGCAGACTGTCAGCATTTCTTTTGGATTTTCATAGAGTTAGGGCCAAAGAGATGGTTATTTACTGCCCCATGGTACCAGATTTAGACTCGAGTACAAACAGATATACAAAACAAAGAACATATTAAGCACAAAAATACACAAACAATACAGATGCGCAGGCGCAGTTTCGGCGTAATACCCAAAACAGACTTTCAGACGGAGACCTCTCTCCTCCCAGAAGAATCACGTACCCTTTGGACTGTGGGGGTGCCCCGAACAGCCCTTCCTGGGTAGGACTCACCGAATACAGATGGGCCAAGAACCTGGCCCCAGACACCTCTGGGACGTCTCCCAGGGCTGCGGTCGGGAGTATGAGCTCGTCAGCTCCTCCGCGGGTCCGCCAGATACAGATACACCTCTGCCAGATACGGATACAGATGGGCCAAGAATCTGGCCCCAGACACCTCTGGGACGTCTCCCAGGGCTGCGGTCGGGAGTACGAGCTCGTCAGCTCCTCCACGGGTCCGCCAGATACAGATACACCTACAGATACGGGCCCCAGACACCTCTGCCAGATACAGGTCTAGTTAGCTAACTAGTACGGTCGCAAGCGCAAACATAGAAACACAAACGGTCACACAGACAAACGCAAAGACTAACGAATCAGCGCTGGCCAGCTTACCTCCCTGTGGTGGATCGGTAGTTCCTGGGGGGTGTCTTCAATTCCCGGCCAACGCACCAAATGAAAGATCCCCAGAGAGGACCTTCCTCTCTGATGAAGACCCCAGAACCAGGACACTCCGAGACCAGGCCACAGGATGCAATTAACAGGAGGTTTATTGAGTAGCACAGGTACCTGTGGGCAGCAAGTCTTTCATAGGGCTTGCGCACCTGCAGACTGGGGGAAAGTCTTTTTATAGGAAAGAGGGTAGCAGAAGCAGATTACAGAAGCAAATGCATGGTTATTGGTCAGCTGGAATGGGCAAGGGGCACAGGTGGTTCTTCCTTTCCCAGAATAGATGTATGGGGTCAAATATCCTGTTTTTTTTTTTTTGGTTCTTCCTTTCCCAGCCCAGATGTATGGCAACAGGCTTCCTGTTAATTGATTCTATATTCTGCCTTGCAGCCAGGAACCCTGACCTCACTCTGCATTTACATTGTTTGTCAAAAGCCTTATGGAATGACGTTACAGCAGCTAAGCTGGGATCTTTCGTAGGGGGAATTGTTTCTCCTGTGAATTGCTGATATATCCTAAATTGGGCACATGTGCTGGCTATAGGCATCCTGTTTCCCCTAGGCAAACAGGATGTTCTCATGAGAGCCGGCTAGCTGCAGGTCCTGAGAGGGTCCTGAGGGTCTCAAGCAGACAGGATGTTTCTCATGAGAGCCGGCCAGCTGTGGGTTATGGGGGGGGGGGGCGGCTGGGCTCGTTATTGCTGCTAACTTAATGCTACTAGGTAGGGGTCTGCTAACTTAATGCTACTAGGTAGGGGTCTTTTATTCTTTCAGTCCTATGTAGGCCATGGCTACTGCTGTCTGCTGACCTTCAGAGGTTGGGTAAAATGCCTGTAAACTTTTATTAATCATTTAAGGAACACAGATTTTAACTGGCCCCTGGAGAACCTCTCTTACCTTGGCCGAATTAGTGGGGTGCCTTGCAGCCCCCCCCCGAGATTTGCCATGAGCCCAGCATTTTGATTGTCAGTTTCTCCCTTTAAGAATTAATTAAACATCATCATGTAGAAGAATGAAAATAGATCCATATTTATCTCTATGCACAAAACTGAAATCCAAACAAATTAAAGACCTTAACATAAGGGCAACAATATAAATGGAATTTTGAACATAGCCTCAATAGCGTAGACATTAAAGAAAACAATCAGTAATTAAAATCTCCAGAACTGAGAAGCTTTTTGTATAACAAAGGATATAATTAACAGAACATAATATCAGCCTGTAGAATAGGAAAGGTATCTTTATCAATTATTTTAAAACTATACAAGGAACTTAGAAGCTTAATCCTCATAAAAACAAATATTTCAGTACAATTATGTCACAGACCAAAACTGTAAATTCTCAACAAATGAACTTGAAATGACTGAAAGATATTTAAAATTTGCTTAAATATAACATCCTTAATCATCAGGGAAATGCAAATTAAACAATTCTGAGATTTTATCTTATTTCTGTAAAACTGACCAAGATTAAAAATATCATTTGACAATTTACGCTTACAGCTACTTTGAACATTAGCATGGTGGATTTTCAGAATTAGATAACATATTATCTTAAAACTTAGTGACATTCTTTATATTATCATAGACAGAATCTGAAAACAACCCAAAATGCACCTTTTTTTATATTAATAATAAATGAGAATCTTAGCCATGTTTTTTTTAAATAGCCATAAACATTATAAAGAGTAAAAAGGGCCATTTTAACTCAACCTTATCATTCAGTAACACCCCTTTTGACATTGTGGTGGGGTGAGAGGCTTTAGCAAATCTTTGCCATGTGGGGCAACTCGGGGCCCCTACCTTACCACAAGCATTGTGAGCAGACAAGTGTTAAATTCAGATCTAAACATGGGCTGGCTTAGAAGCTCAGCTGGGCTGTTCGTATGGCTGCAGCCCTGGGCCAGGGCTTTTACAGCAATAGTTCTTGAAGACAGTGTAGTCCTGCACCCATCTAAACAGAGCTGGGAATTCACTTTCCTCTGGACACACTGCATAGTAAAAAATATAGAAACCAACAATCTGTAGTTTTTTTATAAGCACATTATTTTAAAGTGACTTAATTTAATTTTCCAATTTTTAAACCAGAGGCTTTTACCCTGAATACAGCACATGATGACTGGAACAGAGCATCCCCAGAAGAGAGACGCTATCAGGGCTGGTAGGCCCTTTTAATGTCAGCTTACTCCACTACCTGCCACTCCTGAATCCACATTCACCATTTACCAACAGCCACAGGGATATTTACTTGCAATCTCTTGCCCTACTGCCAAAATGAAAAGATCCAGGTTCTTTAGGGGACCTTTGCTTTTAATAGGGTATCCGACCCCAGAGAAATAGCCTACTGCAGGTTCCCAGGCTTACTGGGTCCTGTGGGGAGGAATTAGCACCAGCTTGGACCCCACTGGCTGGCATGTGTCTCGACAGGAGGCCTTAGTTCTGTGACCCTGGTGCTAGCACCAGCTACTGCCCCTGGGCAAGGGCCACAGATCCTTGGCATAAGGTTTTACACGGCATTTGCAGATGGGGGGCTGCCATTCAGTCTCTAGCACCTTATTTTCCAAGGAAAACAAGCCTTCTCCACAGGGAACCCCACTGGGGATCCTCCCAGGACCTGGCTTCAGCCTCAGCTCCGTCCACAGTGAGCTCCTAGCTGTGTAGCACAAGCTTCCCACACCCCACCTCAGTACTCACAGCAATCTAGCAGCTTTTCTCTAAATGGGATTACAGAGGCCCCAGGAGGCATTCCCTCCAGGGAACTTGGGAGGTCAGGATTGGTCAGCCATCTGGAAGCCTCCACTCAGTTCCTAGGGGATGCCACATCGGCTCCTCTTTAGCCCTCACACTGCCAGTAGCAGCTGGGAAGACCTTTGCATTGGCTGTAGGGGGAGGGAACACCTTGGACTGT
Source organism: Microtus pennsylvanicus (assembly GCF_037038515.1). Classification (NCBI taxonomy): domain Eukaryota; kingdom Metazoa; phylum Chordata; class Mammalia; order Rodentia; family Cricetidae; genus Microtus; species Microtus pennsylvanicus. The sequence goes on along the minus strand of NC_134590.1, from coordinate 97,128,347 downwards.
CTAAGGCAGCCCTCCTCCCCCAGTCCTCCCGTGCGGTGCTGGTGGACTTCAGGTCAGCAAGGGAGGACGTCACTCTCAGCGCAGGGATTTCAGGGGGGGGCACAGCTGCCCCCTTCTCTGACTCCGGCCAGGGTTGCTGCCATGCCCCGCCCTGCGTCCTGCTGAGAAGTTTGCTCAGAGCTGGAGCTGGTTGCCCAGCCTAGGCCTGGCTCCAGGCTGTGCCACAGGAGATCACAGCCCTGCTCCCTCCCCCCCTTGCAACAGCAAGCAGGGCACTTCAGCAGCACAGCCTCAGCAAGGCACAGCCTAGAGAAGTAAAGGAGGGGCAGACTGTCAGCGTTCCTTTTGGATTTCCATAGAGTTAGGGTCAAAGAGATGGTTATTTATTGCCCCATGGTACCAGATTTAGACTCGAGTACAAACAGATATACAAAAACAAAGAACATATTAAACACAAAAATCCAACAATTAGACACAGACAACAGCTGCGTGGCTTTGGCATGAAGCCGAAAGCAAAATTTCAGACGGAGACTATGGGAGTCCGGACCTCCCTTCTCCAACCAGATCCACGTATCCTTCCGACACGGGGTTGAGCCCCGAAGGCTCCAGACACCCTTGGAACGTCTTCCACGGCTGTGAGTCCAGGCTCGTCAGCCCCTTTCTACCTCGCCAGATTCAGAGCACTCAGATTTGAGTGTACAGAGCTTAACAAAGAACACAAATGATGCAGACACAGACTAACGAATCTGCGCTGGCCAGTTTACCTCCCGGTGGTGGGTCGGTAGTTCCTGGGGTGGGGGTCTTCAATTCCTGGCCAATGCACCAAATGAAAGACCCTCAGAGAGGACTTTTTCTCTGATGAAGACCCCAGAACCAGGACACTCGAGACCAGGCCACAGGATGCAATTAGCAAGAGTTTATTGAGTAAACATAGGTACCTGCGGGCCACAGGATGCAATTAGCAAGAGTTTATTGAGTAAACATAGGTACCTGCGGGCGGCAATGCGAGCCTGCAGACGGGGGGGGGGGGGTCTTTTTATAGGGAAGAGCAAAAAGCAAGTTTACAGAAGCAAAAGCGTGGTTATTGGAATGAGGCGGGGGGCATGACTGGTTTCCTCTCTCAGCATGGGTGTCAGCAAAAGTCACCCTGTTCCTATCTTATAGATATCCTGTTTTGCAGTCAACCTGCTTTGTTGATGTCCTATCTTATTGACATCCTGCCCTCTCAAGCACATGGGATGTTCTTACGAGAGCAGGCTGGCTGCTGATCCAGAGAATTTTTTTTTTTAAAGCAAACAGGACGTTACCCCGGGAGCATGCTAGCTGCGGATTTTGAGGAGGGGGTCTGTAGGGTCTTTCACTCCTTTTATACTTTCTGCCTGTGTGGTGCACCTTTCCTTGCTTCTGCCTCACTATTGGCTCTTCAGCTCTTTATTAGACCCTCAGATGTTTTAGATAGGCAAAGAATCACAGCTTTACAGTTAATCAAATGCAGCATATACAAAAGTAATACACCTGAAAACAATATTCCTCAAGAGTCCTTAGACAATGCCTTACAGCAGGTATTCAGTGTCAGGTCTAAGCAAGGGCATAGATTCCCTCAGCTATTCTCAAAAGACCCTATACTCACAGGGAGATCTTACTTCTGTACCTCACTTTACTCAAGGCCAGGCAAAGAGCTGAGATAAGAGAAGTATCCATATGGCAGGGTGGCTACCCCGAGAGGATTTGGGGTACTCTGGGAAGCAACGATTGTTGATGTGGTCTTTATAATATCTTTTATTACAATAAATAATTACTTATTTATGTATTAAATTATTTGAGATAAGGTCTCATGATGTAGCCCTTGATGTCCTGGAACACACTTTGTAGATCCCCAGTCTCTGAAGTCACAGAGATCATACTGCTTATGCTTCCTGGAGTGCTGGGATTAAAGGCTTGCACCACCACTTATGGCATTTGATGTGTGTGTGTGTGCCTGTATGCATTCACAGATACCAAGGTGTACATATGATGGTCCCAACTTGTGAGAGTTCATTCCGCCATGTGGATCTTGCAGAATTAACTCAGGCTACCAGGCTTACTGGCAAGCACCTTTGTCTGCAGTATCATCTTGCTGGCCCTTGTTGGTCTACTCTGACAGAGCTAGGATTCCCTGCGATGGGCTACTGTCTTAGCAACCACAGGGAAGTAGTGGGTAGCTTCAGAAAGGGCTAAGAACCCGATGTCACAGTGCTGTGAAGGAGGGCTGGACCCTCATCCAAACAGGGTTTTTTTTTATGATTATGCAGTAGATGGCCACTTGGTTCACAGATGTTTCCTGGGCTGGGAGGTGCTAGGGATAGAAGTAGAGCTGAAGCCCAGGATCCTCTTCTCCATTCTTCTCCCAGTGTTGTGAGGCATCTTGGAGAGACAGGAAGACCTGGGTGGGATACTCAGGCCTCCCAAGCACACCCAGGAACCTCCCATGCACTCCAGGGTGAGCAAGCAGACCCTAATGGATCTATGGGTATGGGAGCTCTGCTGTAGGGTTATCTCCTCAAGGTATAGTCTTCTCTTTGCCAGGGCTCTGGAAGCCAAGGTAGCATTGACAGGGCAGGAAGCCCAAAACCACAGCTCAGAAATGGAGCCTAACCCTGGCTGAATGTGCTGGCTATTGTGTCCACTGATGCTGGGATAGAGGGCACCCAGACCACCAGTGCCTATGATAATGGAAAGAGTACCAGAGGAGGCCATGGTGAGTGACTGTTCCTTGACCGGGTAAATCAGAAATAAAGCTATAGCCTTAGGTCCCTATACCCTGAGCCTTTTGGGCTTGGGTATATCTTTCCATTCACCAGACCAGGGTTCCTGGGTGCTGGAGTGGGGATACTAAGTCACCCAGAATGTCTAAACCTCAATAGGTTACTCTCCCAGGATCTTGTGTCCCCAAAGGCAGCGTATGTGGAGGCCCACAGAAATGGCTCTGCTCCATCTTGATATAAGGTCAGAGAGTTCAAGCATATTATTGATCCTTCAAGGTCAAACAACAAGATGTTTGGCCTAAGATGTAGCTACTGGATATTTTGTTTCAAATTATAGGATGTTTGCCTTAAGGCATAGCTGTTAGATGTTTTGAATATTAAGGAAGTAATCACTCTTGTTTTTTTTTATATCATGATTTTAAAAAAACCAGTCTTTTGCCCTCCTCTTTGGCTTGAGGTATAAAAGGGCTAGAAAAATTCACTTGAGGCAGATTCCGTATTCATTGGAATGCCTTCCTGACTCTGTCTTCAGACTTTTGTGTTTTCTTTCCTCAATTCACACTCCACTTTTCAGGAACATAGGCTCAAGTCGGCTGGACCAAGACAAATGGTGCTGGATGCTGGGGCTTGAGAATGGGATTAAATTGATGAACACCACAAATTAAAAGTGAGCACTCGATAAAAACGAAGTAATGGTATGCTGAGTGACTCAGGAGTAAAATTGTCAATATATAGCAAAGGCTTTTGTATTCTTGCTGGGCTTCTATGTATAGGTTGTATGTTACCAGAGACATCATTGTAAATATATATGATTTATAAATAATATTTTTATCATTGGCCTTGTGTGTTGGTTAGAGTGTAATATTTTTAATATTCCCAAATATGTATAATGTCTATGGTTATTGTATGGGCAGCAACTTCCCAAGGTCTTGCTTTGGTGAGGTCTACAAACTTTGTTTAAAGCTCTAAGACTGTTTGTTGCAAAGCTTATGTAGAGAAGGACAAGGGCAAAGAGACTGACCTGCTTTGGGGGATGATCATCAGAGCGTGGCATGAGCCCTGCCCAATGGGATACCAATTGTGCAGATGGACAAACAGACAGACAACACCTTATTTGGTCTCTTCCTCTGCCTGAGGCTGACTGCCAGCAATCAAAATTCCTCTTTGGCTCATCTAATTTTTGCTTAACCAATTAACAGTAAATACCTCATCCTAATGCAAGATTTCCCATTTTACCTTTATCAACCACCATGCCTGTGGGCTGTATCTATCTCTCCTCTATTGAGAGGCAGTCCTTTGTCCCTCTGGAACAAATATCCCTACCCCCATTGTCTTGTTCCCTTCCCCTTCTCTCTCATCTTCTATCTCCTGTGTTTGTTTCTTATTCACTGCCCTCTGTTCCTTTGATGCAGAGAAATATTCTTTGTGCTGAGAACTTTACCTTGGGTATCCTGAGCAGATAATGTTTTTCTTTCATACACTGTACCCTTTTTTTTTCTTTTTGAGACAAGGTCTCACTATGTAGCGCTGGCTGTCCTGGAACTTACTATGTAGACTGAAGAGTCCTAGAATAAGAAAATAAAAATATAGATTTTAGAAATAAGAATGTATAAAATTATAAAGTTATAAGTCCAGAAATATGAGAACAGACTGTCAGCAGCTTTCTTAGCAGATCAGTGATTAATAATTTACAGTGAGCTCTTTTTTCAAATGCTTAAAAAGCCTCCATTCATGCCACAGTCCCCAACCCCGATAATCTCCCTCTCCCTGGAGCTTCAAGTGTATTCAGTTCTCAATCTTAAGGATGCCTTCTTCAACCTAACACTTAAAGCCAGGGCTTCATTGCTCATTCCCCTGGACTCGCCTGCTGCAAGGATTCACAGATTTCTCAGCTGGCTCTGACACAGCCACAATGAGACTTAAAGGTTGTCAGTCCTTATGCCTGGAGGTTTCTCATCCGATTCTATCACTTCTAGGATTTCAGGAATCTAACAGTAGATTTTGCCAACCTTCCCTGCGCCTCTTTTCCTCAGGACGCCTGGCTTCAGCAGGCTTCTGTCTGTGCTAGCACTGCAGGCAGCCAGGGAGAGGGTTGCCCCTCCCCCCACAGGTACTGCAGTCTCAGACCCAAAAGCCAACGAGGAGCCAGGAGGACAGAGGTGAGCAGAGATGACTACAAGGACAGGTACCAAGGATGGCCACCGTCCATCACTTCTCCTGGATGATAATTGGTTTTGGCCTCACAAGATGACTCCTGCTTCAAAGTGGCACAATGGGAAGCACCAGAGCAGAGCAGCTGCAGGAGCAGACCCACCAGGAAAGGACAAATGGCCTGCAGCCCCTCCCCCTGCCAAAGAACTCAACTGGAAAGAAAAGTTTTGTCTGGTTTAAATGCATAAACATGCCCACTAACTGTTTGTTAACTGTATAAGTTAACCATGTTCAGTGCGTACTGGCTGTAGCCCTTATTGACTGCCCAAGCTTAAAATTTACCTCTAAATATTCTGATTATTGTCTGATATAATCACTTTTCTTTGCCTTCTCAAGAGACAGTCTCAGTGTGGTATAAACTTGTTCTCCCATTACCCAAAGAATGGTTATCCCAATTTCTTTACTAGACTCTATAATTAATCTATCTATCTATCTATCTATCTATCTATCTATCTATCTATCTATCTATGTAATTAATCTATATATAATCATCTATAATTAAAAGGTTTTATTTTGATACTAAAAGAGTTTTAATTCAAAATTATTGTTTTTGACTAAATCTGACTATAATGTAATGTGAAGTCATAGTCTTATAAAAGCTGCTAACGCTTTGTTTGTCATAGCCAGAACCTGGAAACAACCTAAATGCCCCTCAACTGAAGAATGGATGAGGAAAATGTGGTGCACTTACACAACTGAGTATACACGGCAGAAAAAATATTGACAACTTGAATTTTGGAGGAAAATGGATGTAGCTAGAAAACATTATTTTGAGTGAGGTAACCCAGACCCAGAAAGATAATTATCCCATGTACTCACTCATAAACATAAAGCAAAGAAAACCAGCCTACAAACCACAATCCTGGAGCACTTCAATAACAATGGGGACACTGACAGACACTTACACAGATCTAATTTACATGGGAAGTAGAAAGTAGAAAAAGGCAAGATCTCCTGAGTAAATTGTGAGCCTGGAGACCTTCGGGAGGGTTGAAGGGGCAGAGGGAAGAACTATGTGGTAAGGCGGGACTTTGTATTCAGGGTCTTGATGACCCTCAACACCAGCATACCCTTGACACTGATTCTGGATTCCCCAAAGTCAAAACTCAGACAGGTTCTGTTTTCTGGAACATGGAAGGCCTAGGTTTAATCTCCATCATGACATCATAGCCAACAAGCCAGGTTCGATGTGGTAACCCAAGCCTTTCATCCCAGCCTTCCTGAGGCAGAAGCAGTTGGATCTCTGTGAGTTCCAGACCTGCTAGGGCTATGTAGAGAGACCCTGTCTGGAACGGATAAAGACAATTCCATAATGGAATATTGGTCTTTTGAAAACAAATCTAGAAATTCTGTTCATTAAGACCAAGAATCACTGGCTGCAGCTGCTGACAACTGGGTGAAAAAACCCTCAGACTCAATAATGAGAAAATGCTCAATTTAGAAAATATTTGAACAGAAAAGTCAGAAATAATATGAGAATTTAATGGCCAACAGTGGGGCTGTGGATACTTGGGGGGTCCAAGCAGTCACTCTGCAAGCCTGAAGACCTCAGTTTGAATTCTCAGCACCTATAGAAAAACAAGCTCTAGAATGCCTTGCTCTAAGCTCATCAAGGGATGAGTTACACAAAAAGGTCCTGAGAGCTGAAACCCTTGTCACCGAAGGAAGACACATGATATTTCACTCTGGTGTCCACATTTGCACACATAGTTATACAATCTGGCATAGGCACACCTTCTCTCTCTGTCTCTCTCTCTCTCTCTCTCTCTCTCTCTCTCTCTCTCCCTCTCCATCTCTCTCTCTCTCTCTCTCTCTCTCTCTCAAACACACACACACACACACACACACACACACACAAGAAAAAGACAAGCAATTGGTATAGGGCAATGGCCAGAATCAACTGATGTCCCAGGAGGACCGCTGCAGTGTACCTGGAATGATGTGGCGATTTGAATAATCACTGGGTAGGTTTGGTGATGCCAAATGTATGCGTCTCATATGAGCTAGCTTCTGGGAGGAATGGAAACACAGCACAGCCTGAACATCCCTAATCTGAAATCTGAAATTTGAGAAGACTGAATTTCAAATCCAGGTATTCACCTGTGCCTTACTACGGGAAAGGCTGCTCAACTAGAAGTGGCTTCACTCAGGATATGGAGATGAGATCCTCTAAGAATCTTCAACCACTGAGAGGACACCACCCTCGCCCACCCCTTCAGGAGATCCATTCAACCTCAGGAGAAAGCTGCAGGCATTGCCATGACAACATAGACACTGAAGGCTCCAGCCTGAGCTAGGGACCACTTGATGGGATGGGGGGGGTGACTGTGATCAACCCTTTAAGGCAGCATCATCAACAGAGTGAATAGAAGCTGGGATTTCCCTCAAACCAGACATCCAGTCACAACACCACCATCCCCAGAGCACAGGCCAGGCAGAGGCAAACATAACATTCTGATTATCATAAACCAAGATTTTAGCAGGAGATGACATTGTGTGTGCTCAGCAGTAGGCCGTGACTTTGCCAGACAACCAGGAACGAGAAGAATCATGCTCCAGGGTTGCGGTGTCACTCTAGGAATGAACTTGCAGCTGACTGAACTCTCCAGGATACTCCCTGACCTGAACATGTTTTCCCCATTCTCTCTAAGCACTGCAGTTGAAAATATCATACAGGAAGGTCCAGAGGTGAACACCACCAAAGTTGTACATTTAAACTTTCTGGTTGGGATAGCAAAATCTCCCATGCTAGCTGTTCCTGTGACCCACATCAAATGCCCGCTGTCAGGGCCCATCACAGGAGAAACTTAGGATATAGAAGGGATGGTGCTGAAGGACAGACTTAACATAATGCGACCCCCAAAGCAGGAGGGGCCACAAATAAGGTGCGGGTGCTGAACAGAGACTTACTAATGCTGAGACTTGTGACTGTGCCCTGAACCTGGAGGCAGCAGTGGTGCCTGGCAAAGGTCCATGAGGTGTCCTCCTGAATCAGGCTGTGGCTGCCCATGTGTCCTCTACTCATAGTGGTTCCAGGAGTAAAGGACTCCATTACCTTCCTAGTTTTCTTCTCAAATTGCAGGTATTGGACTGAACCACTCTTCCTTCAGCAAACGACACAGTGTCATAGAACATGAATGCTGCAGCATGAAGACACCGAGCATGAGCAGGACCCCACAATGGAGAGTAAAGCACCAGCCCTTCTTCAGACTGACTCCTTCAACCTCCCCAGGTATGCACAGGGCAGCTGCTGCATGTAGTAACCTTTATAGGATACTTAGTGTTTATGAGACATTCATAGAATGCCCTTGCATGCAGTTTCTGGGAGTAGGAGAAAAGAGCAAGTAAAAGATAGGAACATCCTAGAAAGTGAAAACTAGGGGCCACTGGGATGGTTCATTATGTAGAGGGCATAATTGACAGCTCAGTGGGTAGAGGGCTTGCCATCCATCCTGACAACCTCAGTTCAATCCCTGGAATCGAAGTGGGAGGAGAGAAACAACTTTCAAGAGCCATCCTCTGACCTCTACATGTGCCGCATGGCATCTCCCCCACACACTCCCAAGTAAACTGGTCTAATTTTTAAAGAGAGCAAGAGAGATCACTTGGTGGTTGAGTGCTTGATCCTTCTGCATCAAGTTCCCAGTACCCACTGAAGGGTCACAGCCATTTTAGTTCTTAGGATTCAGTGGCCTCTCTGGCCTGTAGGAGCACCTACATTTATGTGCACATTCCCCCACCTCCCTGTAACACCTGATTTTGTGTTACCCCCCTTTTTTAATGTGTCCTGATCATTTGTATTGAAAACATTTTTTTTTTTTTGTCTAGCTCCACCTTGACTCTTTTTAAGGCAGAAACAATTACCTGACCCATCAGGTGAGTGCCATCAATGTCCCTTGTATAACTGGATAAAATCATTTAAATTTTTATTTTTATAGGGGCGTAGAGCCTCTTGACAGTATTTGTTAAAAATTTTAAAAGGCCAATCACGAGCCAGGCGGTGGTGGCGCACGCCTTTAATCCCAGCACTCGGGATGCAGAGGCAGGTGGATCTCTGTGAGTTCGAGACCAGCCTGGTCTACAAGAGCTAGTTCCAGGACAGGCTCCAAAACCACAGAAACCCTGTCTCGAAAAACCAAAAAAAAAAAAAAAAAAAAAGGCCAATCACTTTATGACTGGCATAGCTGAGTTCACATCCCCAAAAATGTGACAGGTGGTCAACAAACTCAGAATAAGGTTTTGAAGGCCCTTGAAGGGTCTTAGACAGTTGCTCCCCTGTTCCTTTGTTAGGTAAAGCTTCCCACGCTTTACCACAGCTCAGCATAAACAGCAGGATCGTGAGTGATCTGTGCTGCTAAACCAGCATACTGTCCTTTTTTTACCAGTTAACATGTCAAGGTCACTCTGGGAGGAAACCCATTACAATCCTCCTGTATTTTACCTCTCCACAATAATTTTCTCCCAAAAGACAGCCTTGGCAAAGTTGCCTTTTTTTTTTTTTACTAACTTTTTTATTAGTGTAATCTCCTTTTTTAAAGTTTTTTTCTCTTTTATATTTCTTTTAGTACTCTTAACTTTCTGCTCCTCAAAACTCTTAATAGAACTCACAGATTTTATATCCTGAATCTCCTCAAAGGTTTTCTTTAAATTTTTTAATTGCTCTTTTACTTTCTGTCATCACTGAGAAGAGCATCTCTGACTAAGCGTCATAATGAAAATATCGCTATGGAAATCCTTCTGGCCCTCACTCTTTTAGTACTTTTACCTTTACCTGCTCCCAATCAGTAATATTAAAACCTCCTGTGTGTAGAAACCAGGGACTAAACTCTGTCAAAAAATTAGGCAATTAACTACCTTATACGAAAGAAAATTGTCTTAAGGAACTCTTGTGTTCTATTATTTTAATACAGGTGCCTTCCTTGCCTTGCTTCTCTAAAAGCACTATCAATTTGCCCTTTATCGGCCATCAATACCAAAACAGAATTACTTGCACCCATTACCAATACACCCTCATCATTTAATTTCTTACCTGCTGACCAGCCTTCCGAGGGCACCCTCTCAAGGATCCCTACTTCGCGATCTCGCTGATGAGATTCCGACTGTAATTTCTGATCATCCTAGCTGGGCCTCCAATTGTAACACCCAGCCGGGCAGTGGTGGCGCACGCCTTTAATCCCAGCACTCGGGAGGCAAAGGCAGGTGGATCTCTGTGAGTTCAAGACCAGCCTGGTCTACAGAGCTAGTTCCAGGACAGGCTCCAAAACCACATAGAAACCCTGTCTCGTAAAACCGAAAAACAAAAACAAAAACAAAAAAACACCCAATTCTGCGTTACCCCCTTGGTACAGTTTGCATGCCACTGTAGCGTACGTGAGTAGGCCAAGGACCTGTAGATTGAAAGAACACACAAAGAGACCTGGGTCATTCGAAAGGAGATCAGCTGAATGCATAATGCCGTTTATTTAACCTTGGGGAAATCCTTATATACCTCTCTTCCAGCTGTATGAGGATTTCCACCTAGGCAGGTGGGAAATTACCACACCAAAGACGGAGTCAACAATGCCCTACAGCTAATCACCAGATGTGGCAGAGGGAGCACAGGAACAAACAATGTTTTAGCTAGCTGACCAGAAACTGTCCTCAAGATGAACCCCAAGAACAAGGTAGACCGGGCCCTACACCTCCCACACAAACAAAAACAAAAACATTCAAAACAACAAAACTCCACACCATCTTTATTGGTTCCTCCCTGGTGGGGTCTGTCTGGTTTTTCCTTCACCCTTTGTCTTAGTCAGGATTATTATTGCTGCTATGAAACACTATCACCAAAAAAATAGCAAGTTGGGAAGGAAATGGTTCATTTTGCCTACACATCTATAGCACTGTTCATCATTGTAGGAAGTCAGGACGGGAAATCAAACAGTGCAGGAACCTGAAAGCAGGAGCTGATGCAGAGGCCATAGAAGGGTTTCCCCCCAGAGTGACCTTGACATGTTAACTGGTAAAAAAAGGGCAGTATGCTGATTTAGCAGCACAGATCACTCACGATCCTGCTGTTTATGCTGAGCTGTGGCTTGCATACTGGCTTGCTTCCACTGTGATGATTCTGGTTTCTGTCAAGTTCACATAAAACCAGCCAGTATACCCCTAGTAAAGCTTGACTGACTGAATGCTGAGATCCTGCTTTCCCTGCCTTCTTATTCTTTAAATCATCAGAAGAAAAAAGATTCATTCCTGTAACTGTCTAGCCTGTCCCAGCATAGACCAGCAAGACCCAACTACATGACAGCCTCACCCATGGCCCCTCTTTTCCCACCACTCTACAGTCCCTCCCTTGTCCCCTTTTCCTCACCTCCTAGGCCCAGCACTTCAGGCTCTGATGAAGACTGTCCTGGGAAGAACAGAACCCCCTCCTCTGGGAGACCATCTGGCCCCATTATGCTTAACTCCAGGATAGTCCCCGGGTTCTGGGACCTCTCCCCTTGGACTGCCCCAGCTCTACAGACACAGCCTGCTGCTCCCCTTCACCTGTACCTCACTTCCCAGCTCTGCTTTGTATAAGCACTAAAAGATCTCTGCCACCTTTGTCTGTTCTCCTTTGCTCCTTGTCTGCCCTTCAGATGCTCTGCTGCACCCTCTGATCACAGCAGGACCCCAACATGGCCCTTCTCCTGAACCCAGCAGCCCACAGCAGCCCAGGTCATGGGGCCACAAGGAGCTTGGGCCCAAGACTCAGGGCTCCTTCCTCCTTAAATGGTCAATTCAGGCTGAGACAGGCTGGCCTGCTGCTGGGTCTTTCTGCCCCTAGGCCTCAGTGTCTCTTAGCATTCCTGGGCCCTGTTCCTCACTGCAAACCAGCAGCAGCTGCTGCCTTCCTAGCCTTTCCTCTTCAGTCACAGCTGCCCCATTGGAGCAGCCTGGGTCTCACTGGGTTTCTTGTGTGCCTTGTGGTTTTCATCTCAGGAGTGGGGAAGTCTGCATGATTCACTTGTGGTTGCACCTGGCTGAGTTGTGCAGGCTGAGAATCTCTCCATGAGATTCTCCTGCTCCCCAAATGCTGGGATGACATGTGTGCTGCCATGCTGGCTAGAAAATAAGTTCTATAAAAGGCAGGGATGTGAAGTCCTGGGACTTCAACAGCAGGGGCACCAAAGTTGAATGCCAAGACATCTTGGACTACGTTTAACAGTGGGGGTCTCTGTGACTGTCACCCTCAGGACATGGCTATGTTAATAAAACTAGGCAGTAAGCAAACCTGTCAGAGGTTACAAACAAGACTGCCAGGCACAGAAAGTGTAGTTAAGAAAAACAAGAAGCAGGGCAGTGGCTGGCGCACACCTTAAACCTAGCATGTGGGAGACAGAGGCCAGTGAGTTTGAGGCCAGTTTGGTCTCCAGAGCAAATTCCGGGACACCAGAACTGCACAGAAATCCTGTTTCATTGCCGGGCGGTGGTGGCGCACACCTTTAATCCCAGCACTCGGGAGGCAAAGGCAGGCAGATCTCTGCGAGTTCAAGACCAGCCTGGTCTACAGAGCTAGGTCCAGGACAGGCTCCAAAGCCACAGAGAAACCCTGTCTCAAAAAACCAAAAAAAAAAAAAAAAAAAAAAGAAAGAAAGAAATCCTGTTTAGCAAACAATACAAAGTAAAAAAGAAGAAGAAGAAGAAAACAAAGAAAAAAGAAAGAAAGAAATTGGGTCTGAAGAGCAGTTGCTGCTCTATCTGAGTTTATTTCCCAACACTCACACTGGGAGGCTTATCTGGTTTCCCAGTGCAACTTGTATCTGTGTCCCTGTCCCGCTGGAACACATTCAGCATGGGGACTGCATCTTCTTATGAAGAATGCAGATCTGACCTCCAGACCTACACCTTCAAGGGGCCTGTTCTGCGTCCATTCAAAGGCGAATTTTAAAGGGCCCCACCTGCCGGAAGGAAGGGAGTACCACTTAGAATAGAGACTGTTAGAGGGTGTTCTTCACATACAGAACACACGGCAAGTCCAGAGGCCCTACTTAGTATCTCCGGCTAAGGTGTGGTGTGAGTGGGCGTTGCTTCAAAATGTCTCTCTAATACCCTGCAGGCTTCAGAGCAAGCTAAATGCTTGAGTCCTAAGCTGGGAAGGAGGTATAGCGCCCTGGTCCTCACAGCTCTATGGATCCTGTACCAGGAAGAGGTACACCTACACAAGTCCGAGTACTGGGGTGTACGAGAGACCTGGGGTGTACGAGAGACCTGCTGGGGACTCAGAGAACAGGACAAAATCTGTGGCACTTCTATATTAGGCGTGAAACTTGCAAAGGCTGGACCTGAAAAGCCACAGAGGAACTGCTTCTAAGAGGGCCCGAAGAGGGGAAAGGAGGTGGAAAGAGCTCCAGCAGCCCAGGAGATGATGGGGTGCAGCCTCTGGAGAGTCGCCTCCTCATTCCTCCATTGGTTAAACACAGCACAGACTTTTCTGTCTCCTGCCCTGCAATTCTGGTGGTAGAACTTAGAGCACTAAGCATACATGCTGGGTAAGTGTTCCACCATGGGGCCATACCCCCAGAAAGGTATCCAGTATGCTTCTCCAACAAGTGCAAAGTGTGGCTTGAACTTCCTAGTTGGGCAAAACCCTCTTTTGAGTCCAGCTGGTGACTGTCTGTGTCAGGTGGGGACTCAGGACTCCTGGTTTAACTCCCCTCCTGACAAGGAGGCTCCCCTTCCCTCAACTCTCTGAAGTAGCATGTGCTGGGTGGGTCCAAAGTCCAATCCAGAAAGACCTGCTTGTGCCTACTTCTTGGCTGCCTCCTGAGAGCAGAGCTGAGCCAGCCGAGATCTCCTTATGCCACAGAGGTACAATAACTACTGTCCCTTTATTTTTTTTAACTAATTTTTTTGAGAGTCTGATGACAGGTAGTTTATTAGGTATATTTAAGCACAGCACAATTTGATGAAAATTTTCTTGGTGATAATTAACTCAGTCCTGTATGTACAATAAAGCTTAAAGCATTGACTACATTGAAATTCTTTGTAAAGTACATGTGACATCTTTCATAAAGATGGGTTTCATAGATTGACTACATGTGAAGCTCACAGTAAGGGCCTACGGGAGGATCCGGTGTGGTCTCAGCCACACAGACACTGCAAAAGTCACCCGGCTATTAACCACATCTGCTCACAGACTTCTGGGCAGTTGACATTCCTCATTTGGAAGGGACAACCCTGTGTTTAACATTTCTGTTTCCTATAGAGTTTATCAGTGAGCACGTAGTCCTTCCTACCTCCCACACACTTTCACAGCAAAAATCTAACATGGCGATAGTGGGTGACTTCTATATAATAAATACTATCACCAATAGACAGGTCATTTGACAAATAAACAGAGTTGAGTTAATATTCTTTTTTTAAACAGGCCATACTGTTCTTTTTTTATTTTATTTATTTATTTATTAAAGATTTCTGCCTTCTTCCCTGCCACGGCCTCCCATTTCCTTCCCCCTCCCCCGATCAAGTCCCCCTCCCTCATCAGCCAGAAGAGCAATCAGGGTTCCCTGACCTGTGGGAAGTCCAAGGACCACCCACCTCCATCCAGGTCTAGTAAGGTGAGCATCCAAACTGCCTAGGCATCCACAAAGCCAGTATGTGCAGTAGGATCAAAAACCCATTGCCATCATTCTTGAGTTCTCAGTAGTCCTCGTTGTCTGCTATGTTCAGCTAGTCCAGTTTTGTCCCATGCTTTTTCAGACCCAGGACAGCTGGCCTTGGTGGGTTCACGATAGAACATCCCCATTGTCTCAGTGTGTGGGTGCACCCCTCATGGTCCTGAGTGCCTTGTTCGTGCTCTCTCTCCTTCTGCTCCTGATTTGGACCTTGAGATTTATGTCCGGTGTGTAGTAATAGGGGCGGCAGGGCTGTGTCCCCCAACACCCCAAGCCACCTGCTCTGCCCGGCTAGCTTATGCCCGAAATAATTACACAGACACTGTATTCTTTTATAAACTGCTTGGCCCTTAGCTCTAGCCCTTACTGGCTAATTCTCACATATTAATTTAGCCCATTTCTAATCATCTGTGTAGCGCCCCTAGGTGCGCTTACCGGGAAGATTCTAGCCTAAGTCCTTCCTGGGTCGGAGTGCGTCTTCCCTGGAGCAGGTAGCATGGCGTCCCTCCTGCGTCTGCTCCGGAGAGCAGAGCTGTGGAGTCTGAGCTCACTTCCTCTTCCTCCCGGCATTCTGTTCTGTTTACTCCACCCACCTAAGGGTGGGTCTATCCAATGGGCCTAGCAGTTTCTTTATTGCTTAGCCAATGAAATCAACAGATTGATATATGACACTCCCACATCACTTCCCCTTTTTCTGTTTAAACAAAAAAAAAGGAAGGCTTTAACCTTAACATAGCAAAATTACATATAACAAAACAGTTATCAAGTAAAAGTTACATCAGAAACATTTATACATATAACAAAATTGACCGTAAATCTCTATCAATAAAGCAAAATCTATACTAATGCAAATTATTCATGTCTATATCATATCCCCCTTTAAATGTAAAAGAACATTTATAAACAATTTTTGGGAACATGGGCGCAGTTTTTTCTCTCCAAACTGCTTCCTGCTGAATGGGGGCGTCGTTAATTAGGTCTTTCTTGGTATAACCTGTGTGCTAGTTTCATCTCAGTTGGCAGTTGAGCAAAGCAATTTTCTGAAGATGTTCACAGCAACCCTTCAGGAGGACGTGGTCCATCATACCAAATCGGGATAAATGCAATCCACAAGGTCTGATCCTCTGTGAAAACAAAAGCAGAATCTCTTTTCCAAAGTATCATATCCTTAGATCCAAATTTTGAAATCATACCCTCATGATATCCGTTCTGGTTCCACTTGGCAGCCCTTATAATGAAATGTCTCTCTGTACTTAGCTCCTTCACAGTCAAAAATTTTAAAGAAAACACAATGTACATAATCCAGACTCTCTGTGAATTTTTTATTTTTACGCGGCTTATTTTTATTTATATCTATAACTATCTGTACTCTGTCTCTTTAAAGACTTTACTTTTACTTTTTTCTTTTTAAACCATTAACTTTATTCTCTATATTCTTTTTCTTCTCTCTCCAAAGCCAACATACATTCATCCAACAGTGTGACTCATTTATTGGTCTGAATCTGTCCTATTGTGAATCTGCAATTTTTTACCATCCAGGAGCACTTTTGATTTGCGCCTTTAAATCACTAGGCGCTTAAGAATCTCAGCTGTGACATTTCTAGGTTAACTTTTTGCTTTTTGAGCATATGTCTTTGACCTGTAGACCAGGCTGTCTTTGAACTCTCAGAGATCCGCCTGTCTCTGCCTCCCAGGCATTGGGATTAAAGGTGTTTGGTACTACACCTTGAACTCACAGAGATCTGTTTGTCTCTGCCTTTTAGGCACTGGGATTAAAGGCGTGTGCTACCACACCTTGAAGTCACAGAGGTCTATCTCCCTCTGCCTCCCAAGTGTTGGGATTAAAGGTGTGTACACACAACAACTCTCTTCCTTTTTTTGTTTTTTGCTTTAAGAACTTCAACTTTCAGCTTGCATATATTTTTAACACATTTTAAACCATTCAGAAATTTTCTCTGTCTTTGAATCTCTCTTTACTGTATATCTCTCTTTTTCTGACCACAAGAGCCTTTACTTTACCAAGCAATATCAGTAGGACTAAAGGCGTGGCTTTGCCGGCTGGATCCAGCCCATTCCTTAGCTTTCCAGCCTCATGGCTGATGTTCAGGCTGCAGCCATGTTTATAGCCACAACTGGCATTTCAAGGTCCCTGCCAGCCTGAGAGCTACAACAGACAACACTCAAGTCCTCTCTCGGTAGCCGGCCCTCCTGCCTCAAACAGTCAGAGTTTGCCATGGCAGGAAAGCCCAGAAAGCCGGCATTTTTAAACGGCACAGCTTTTTTCCTGGTACGGCTGAAAACCGAAAAGCATGCGTTCAGCTTTTCATCAACACCGTTTAAGTGTTTTGTGGCAGGACCTCTTAATGAGCCGCAGGGTTTTGCAGCTGAAGCTGAGTCAGGAAGCCTCTCTTAGATGAGAGCGCTTGCTTGCCTCTAGCAAGCAGAGTAGACCCAAGAAATCGCTACTATCAATAAAACATGCTTTACTCTTTCCCAAGCTTTTTCAGGCTTTCTGTGGATTCAGTTGGCCCCACGTTGGGCGCCATTTGTAGTAATAGGGGCGGCAGGGCTGTGTCCCCCAACACCGGTGCTCCAATGTGGGTCTCTGTCTCTGTCTCCTTTCATTGCCTGATGAAGGTTAATATTCAGGAGGATGCCTATATGTTTGCCTTTGGGTTCACCTCCTTATTTAGCTTCTCTAGGATCAAGAATTATAGGCTCAATGTCCTTTATTTATGGATAGAAACCAAATATGAGTGAGTACATCCCATGTTCCTCTTTTTGGGTCTGGCTTACCTCACTCAGGATAGTGTTTTCTATTTCCATCCATTTGTATGCAAAATTCAAGAAGTTCTTGTTTTTTACTGCTGAGTAGTATTCTAATATGTATATATTCCATACTTTCTTCATCCATTCTTCCATTGAAGGGCATCTAGGTTGTTTCCAGCTCTGACTATTACAAACAATGCTGCTATGAACATAGTTGAGCATATACTTTTGTTGTATGATAGGGCATCTCTTGGGTATATTCCCAAGAGTGGTATTGCTGGGTCCAGGGGTAGGTTGATCCCGAATTTCCTGAGAAACCACCACACTGCTTTCCAACGTGGTTGCACAAGTTTGCATTCCCACCAGCAATGGATGGGTGTACCCCTTTCTCCACAACCTCTCCAGCAAAGGCTATCATTGGTGTTTTTTATTTTAGCCATTCTGACAGGTGTAAGATGGTATCTTAAAGTTGTCTTGATTTGCATTTCCCTGATTGCTGAGGAAGTTGAGCATGACCTTAAGTGTCTTTTGGCCATTTGAAGTTCTTCTGTTGAGAATTCTCTGTTCAGCTTAGTTAGTGCCCCATTTTATAATTGGGTTGATTAGCCTTTCACGGTCTAGGTTCTTTCTTGAGTTCTTTATATATTTTGGAGATCAGACCTTTGTCAGTTGCAGGTGAAGATGTTCTCCCAGTCAGTGGGTTGCCTTTTTGTCTTAGTGACAGTGTCCCTTGCTTTACAGAAGCTTCTCAGTCTCAGCAGGTCCCATTTATTCAATGAGGCCCTTAATGTCTGTGCTGCTGGGGTTATACGTAGGAAGTGGTCTCCTGTGCCCATGTGTTGTAGAGTACTTCCCACTTTCTCTTCTATCAGGTTCATCTACTGTCCCTTTATAAGGAAAGAATGACATTTCCATCAGGCAGGTCCTGATAGTGACAGGTGACATGCATTATAACTGGGGCAGAATTGGGGACACAGGGATCAAGGCTTGGAATGAGGGGAGTCTATTATGATTCCTGTGAAGAGGGGGCTGACTCCAGCCAAACACAGAAAGCAATGACAAGGATTAACCCATGATGACAAGAGCAGAGACCCCATAGCTCTGCTCTTTGGGACACTTGCTGTGGCCCCTGCTTTTGTTTGTCTCAACTGACTTTTCCAGTCAACTACCAGGACAGGGTCCTTGTTCATTCCTATTTTCGCAAAAAGGACTCAGGCAGGTTTTGGCTTTGGAGATGGACCTAGGATTTCTAGGACCAGGCAGGAAGTGTGGCTAGGATGCTGGGTTTGTGCTCTGGATCTTAACACATGCAAGGCCCAGGCTTCCTCGGCTCCCCAGGAGATGAAAAAGACAAGTGCTTGTCTAGAACCTCATCATCTACAATAGCTTTTAATCCAAATTTGGCTGTCAAACTGTCCTGATGCTGGGTCCTTCTTTGACCCCAGGACCACCCTTTGCACTATGTGATGCTGCAGTGTTTCCAGCTTGCATCATAATGAGTGTCGTGACCAAAGATGATGACAGTTTTGTGTAGAATGGGCCACATGGAATGGACTGAGGGCTAAAATAGATGCTGTGTATAAAGTCTGGCTAAAGTTCCTACTGGTCTCAGTGTTCCTCTGGGGCATCTGCAGGAGTCAGGGGAGAGGTGGGAAGAGCTTGGTTTCTTGTGGTGGTTGCTGGGTGGTAGAAGGGATTGCCCATGCGTGACCATGGAAGGAACGCCAGCTGAAGCAGCCTGTGGGGCACAGTAGGACCATTGTCTCTCTAGCTCTTGGATTCCCCACTAACCTGGGTTTCTGGATACTTGGTCCCCATCTGGGAACAAACTGTCACTTTTCTTGCAGGGTTAGCTGTGTGAGACTCCATTCTCAGAGACTGCCTGATCACCATGCCTCTCATAAACTGCATTATTTCCTCCACAGTCCCAGCCCCCCAAGGTACCTATCTTTTTCCATCTGCCTACAGTCAAGGTTGTGTGTGTGTGTGTGCACATGCTCTTCCATCTCCATTGCAGTCCCTTCTCTGCCTGTGTCTTTTGACAACTTCCTCACCAATGACCATGATATTGCTATTTCACCTTAGTTGGGGAAGGTTGCCTACTCTGGGGCTCACAGCTGATGATCCTCTCTCAGATGTGGCCCGCCTATGTCCAACCTACCAGCACTTTTTGTCTTTGAAGTCCCCAACCCACCTGTGCTAGGAAGCCCCTGCCCGGCTCATCATTCAGCCAGGGTCCCCCAGCCATGGCCTCCTCACAGAATAAGATAGCCTCTTCTCTTTTGCTCTTGTGGTCTTTCAGTTCCGGACAGTGCCTACAGATCAAAATTTTACCCATGACCAGCATGGATTGCAAATATTCCAGAACTAAGAACTTTGCTATCCTCAGTGTGCTCCTGTGCCCTTCCTCAACCTAGACCCCAGGAGGGCTAGTTGGACTGCGTCTTTCTGATGCTAAAGTGGAGGCTGATTTGCAATAGGATCTTGTAGAGATCACAAGTTGAGGCCACATTGGATTTAAGTTGATCTCCTCATGGACAGCAAGGTATGGATAAAAGACTATTTCAAATACTTGGGTGGGATACCAGGGAAATCAAGCCCTTTGAGCTCAAAAGTAGTGCCGACATTGCTCATTTTTATTACTAGTGCGCCCTCTAGTGGCTGTCCTTGGTTGTTAACCTGACTGCAAAGGAAATAACCAAAACACAAATGACTGGGTACAGTTGTGAGAGATTTTTTTCTTAATGTATTTAATTTGGGAAGACACAATTCTATTTGAGGCTACAGGAATTATGTTGTCACTGGCTCCTCACAGACTGACCACACAGGATTTTGTCACAAAGCCAAAGGGCACCTGAAACTTCCAGCCAGAACTCTCAGTGTGAGCCGTAGGTCTTTTGTCTATCTCACTCGCCTATTGACACTTGTTCTTAGACACTGCCAATCTCTTCCTCTAGCATAAGCACTGCCTGGCCCACTGCTGTTTCCATCCTAGACAGACAGAATCTATACATTTTATTTTAAGAGGCAATAACCAGAAGTCTGTTCCCCAGCACCTTTGCTGGCCTTTTCTTTGGGGCATCATGTCCCCTTCTGTGCCTTTTTTCCTGAAGCACAGATAGAGCCAGGCTCCACTCTGAATACAAACCCATGGGCTGGCCAGACACCCGGATGATATCAGAGACTTTCCCCTAAGCAAGCATCCATGGACATCACCCTGGGTTGGCCTCTGATCAAAGAGATCATTGTTTCCAAGGCCACCAGGTAGCTGCTCCCTTGTCTGTTTCTTGAAGAGCAGTGTTGTTTCTTGTGCTCATGAACGCTTGTGATTTTTTTAGCAGGCAGTGTCTAGTGTCCAGAGGGGAGCTTTGCTGGGTTGATCAGTGTTTGGATTTTTGAAAAGTTGGTAAATTCAAAATTGGATACATTCAGAATGGAATCTGTGGTCCTTCTTTAAAACACCTGTTTCATGAAAGAGAAAATACTAAATGAGCTAGCAATATTGAACACTAGCTCAGTAGATATTTCATCCCTTTGATGTCATTACTTCATGCCTAAATAATCCTGGTGGTTGATATTTTTCCTACTTAGTTTATGACTATTCTTTGTAAACCCCTATTGCTTTAGTCAGGTTTTCCAGAGACCTGAGACGAGAAGAACTAGAGATATATCACATTGGTTTAGAGATAAAAATAATTTTGCCTATTGTCTAAATCTTGTGGAACAGCTGTTCCTGATTGTAGAGGAGCAATTTAGATAACCAGGGATTTGGAGGTGTGACTACCTCCTCCAGACTGGTGACTTTGTGAAGGGTGTGCTGGTCCCTGTGAAAATAAGCAGATGATAGTGTTGCTTATAGGAGTAACGGTGTTGCTGGAGAGCACCAGAAGGAGGCAAAATGCACAAGGAGTCTGTGTGTAAATCAATATAAGTTTACTCAACAGATAAATAAATAGATAAATAGATGCTTCCTGGGGAGCAAAGTGTCAAGAACTGCTTCTCAGGTGCAGAGAGGAAGAGGGAGGACTCCCTCTGTCAGGAAAATGTCTTTTAAGTTTTGTCTTAAACAGAATGGGTTCTCTTGAAACTAGTAAGCTCCTGTAAGAAGTCTGAAGTTCTCTGTTGCAGTGAGTTCTAGCACTTAGAGTTAATGAAGTATTGCACTGTATCCAGTCCTGCACCCTTCCTCATGTACTGACCTCTTCTCCTTCTTGAAGCACTGATGATACAGATTAATCCAGCCCTGGAAAAGGCAGAATTGAGAAAACCTTCTTATGGGAGGTAAGGAATTCTTCTTGATAACAGGAAAATAAATTTCCTCTCAGTGGGGTTGAGGAAGTGGCAGAGCCCCTGCTGTGGATTGAGCCAACAACAGAGGTCATGTGCCTTGGTGAGTAGTGTGCCTTTGCAGATTTGGTTTGGGAGAGGGGACACAAAGCTCTCCTCTTTTGCCAGGCAAATTTCAGAGGTTTTGTGTACGTGTTTCTTCCCAATGACTGGTTTATTCTTGTCGAGGTGTGTCTGGAATAGATCTGCCTTCTGAGACTCTAGGTGATTCAGAGAGTGGATGTGTGGAGGTGGGTGACAAACCAGGGCTTTTCAAAGCTCAACTAGAACAGGGGAGTAGAAGTTTGACTGGCTTTGCCTTTCTCTGACTTTGTTTTGCAGTGCTTGGTACTAAACGTAGGCTTTGTAAATGATAGATAAGGGGCTGGAGAGATTGCTCAGCAGTTGAGAGCACTGACTGCTCTTCCAGAGGTCAAGAGTTCAATCCCCAGCAACCACATGGTGGCTCAAAACCATCTGTAATGAGATATGGTGCCCTCTTCTGGCCTGCAGGTATACATGCAGACAAAACACTGAATACATAATAAATAAATAAATCTTTAAAAAATGGTAGGTAAGTGCTCTCCCAATAAACTGTATTCCCAGGCCTCCACGGAAACTGTATAAACATATTTTCAGTCTGGAGTCTTCGGGCCTTCAAGTGCAGTGGTCTGAGAATGGTGCATTTAGACGCATACATTTCAGTGTTTAATCTGTCCCTTGTCAATTCTCAGTTACTTCTATCTGGCTCTTGCTTGTGAACCAAGTTGGTACAAGCTTTCAGTTACTGATCCTCCATGTGCCTTCCTGCTGCCATGCTCTCCACCATGATGGTCATGGAATCATGAGCCCAGAATTAAATGGTTTCTTTTTGTGAGTTTCATTGGTGCCAGTGCTTTGTCACAGCAATAGAAAAGAAACTAAGGCAGCAGGTGAAGGCACTTACCACCAAGCTTGATTCCTAAAACTTAGAGGTGGAAGGAGAGGACGAACTCCCACAAATTGTCTTCAGACCTGCACACATGCCTCATGACATACATGTACCTATACATAAATAAACAAATCAATAAATTTAAACAAGACATATTTTAAAAATTGTCTTAAGAGACTTTAGGGCATTTGAATGTTGAGAGTAATATTTAAATAATCTTTTGACCTTAGAACAAAACATATGACTACTTACATATGGTGCATTTGGGTTTCTCAGTAATATCTGTAGTTTTAGCATATGGATCTGTATCTGCTCAGCACATTTATCTCTATTAATGATAAAGTATAGTTTTAAATTCTGCTTATACATTTTTATAGTTAAATAATATATGGTTGTATTTATCATGTGGTCCAATATGGCATGCATGTGTCCCGCATGGGTGATTAAGTGTGAGTGGTTGTCATATCTCTCGCCTCATACATTTGCCATTTCTATGTTGTCATAGAACCATCAATCCTCTCTGTTATTTTGAAATAATCAGTCAGCTGTTGTCATTCTTAATGATCTTATTGTTCTATGTTATATGGGCTCTCCATATGTACATTCAGGTCCTGGAGGTCTGATTCTTTCTTCTACTTCCATGTGCACCCAAAATTCATGTGATGCACAGATATACATGCAGGCACAACACCCATGCACATAAAAATAAAGTGTTAAAGTAATAGAAACAATTAAAATTATTGTTGGAAATGCTATCCATTTTTTTTTTTTTTTTTTTTTTTTTTTTTGGTTTTTCGAGATAGGGTTTCTCTGTGGTTTTGGAGCCTGTCCTGGAACTAGCTCTTGTAGACCAGGCTGGTCTCGAACTCACAGAGATCCACCTGCCTCTGCCTCCCGAGTGCTGGGATTAAAGGCGTGCGCCACCACCGCCCGGCTGCTATCCATTTTTATATACAATATTTCTAATAATGAAATTACTATTCCATTTTTCCAAAATAAGAATAGCAATACATAAATATTATGGTAGTTTTCATGATTCTGATACTACTAATACTTCAAGAAACATAATTTATATATTTTATAGTATTTATTTTGAATGAATGCTTCAACATAATTACTAACTGCAAAATGTAGGCACCTTTCATAAGGGATTAAGTTGTACCCAAGTTAGTTCACATTAATTTTAAGTATACCACAAGAACGTAAATGACCATTTTCCTGAACCAAGTTTATTTTCCTAGAATATAATAAATAGTTGTAATCTTTAGCTAACTTCACTACCCAGGATCAACTATATGATAGACAATCCAGACCATTTAGACACTTTTCTTTTTTGCTTTGTTCTTTTATCCTTCTTTTTTTTCCCCGTTGGTTTTTTGAGACACGGTTTCTATGTAGCTTTGGAGCCTGTCCTGGAACTAGCTCTTGTAGACCAGGCTGGTCTTAAACTCAGAGATCTGCCTGCCTCTGCCTCCTGAGTGCTCGGATTAAAGGTGTGGGTCACTACACACACCTTTAAAAAAGGTGATTTTTCAATTTGCACCATGGCTGAATAATTACAATATGACTTTTAAATATTCTCTATCAGAGTTACTTTAAAACAAACTTACCAATCAATAAAATGTTATTATTACCTGTTAAGTAAACATGCTATTTCAAAGATTCTGAAGTGAGAAGTAAAATCATGAGAATTAAATGGGAAAAGTAGTGGTGACAAAGCAATTTTATTAAGTAAATAAGGATGTTGATTTATTAGTGTAATGAAAGTCTCAGTTATAAAAATGAATATTTCTGATGATTACACCATCCTGTTCAACAAAGCAGAGGCAGACAAGATCTTCCAAGAGTTGGAGCAAGAAATGGAGTATTTTACTGGTGCACTGGCCAAGGTCCAAGTATTTGGAAAGTGGAACAGCATTCCCAGGAAGCAGGCAACCTACACAGGGATGATGAAAGAGAACTGGCTCCTGGGAGTCCCATCGCATTTGTCTCCTTTCGGGCCTGCAGAGACTTCCTCTTCCAGCACAATGACTCTCGAGGGAAGAGACCCCAGCAGACAGTGAAGGTAGTCAAGCTGCAGCTGTCCCATGGAAGCTTACTGATGATGAACCACCCCGCTAATACCCACTGGTACCACAGTCTCCCCGTCCGCAAGAAGGTCCTGGCTCCTCGGGTCAACTTTACTTTTCGGAAAATTTTACCTACTAAGATATAAAACATTTTCTATTAAAAAAACATTTCTGTTATAAAATATGAATGTTTTATTTACTTTTCTATTGCCATAACAAAACATCATGACCAAGGCAACATAAATAAGAAACGTTTATAATTTAGGGCTCACGGTTCCAGAGGGTTAGAGTCTATGACTAGTGTAGAAAGGAGAATGACATCATGAAGACAGGCATGATGTTAAAGCAGTAACTAAGATCTTACATCTTCAGACACAAGCTTAAAGCAGAGACAGAGTGTGAGCTAACTAGAAATGGTATGGGAGTTTAAAATTTCAAAGCCTACCCCCTATTGACACACTTCCTCTTAACAAGACCACACCTTCTCATTCTTCCCAAACCGGTTCACCATCTGAAGACCAATCATTGAAATATCTGAGCCAATGGGGACCTGTTCTCATCGAAATAATACAACGAATATTATTATTGTATTTAATTGCAGGTCTTGCTTAATAGAAAAAGTGAGAAGCAAGAAAATGATTATTGGGGCTGGAGAGATGACTCAGAGGTTAAGGGCACTGACTGTTTTTCCATAGGTCCTGAGTTCAATTCACAGCAACCACATGGTGTTTCACAACCATCTGTACTGAGATCTGATGCTCTATTCTGGCATGCACTCATAACTAAAAAAAATACAGGTGCTGGAGAGATGGCTAATGGTTAAGAGCATTGCCTGGCGCTCTCCTCTGGTGTGTGGGCATACATCGAGGCAGAATGTTGTATACATAATAAATAAATCTAAAAAAAAGAAAATGATTGTTGGGGGCTGGAGAGATTAGCTGGCTCAGCAGATAAGAGCACTGACTGACATTACAGAGGTCCTGAGTTCAATTCCCAGCAATCACATGGTGTTTCACAACCATCTATAATGAGATCTGATGCTCTATTCTGGCATGCACTCATAACTAAAAAAATACAGGGGCTGGAGAGATGGCTAATGGTTAAGAGCATTGCCTGCTCTTCCAAAGGTCCTGAGTTGAGTTCAATTCCCGGCAACCACATGGTGGCTCACAACCATCTGTAATGAGGTCTGGTGCCCTCTTCTGGCCTGCAGACATACAGACAAACTATTGTATACATAATAAATAAATATTAAAAAAATACATAAATAAAAAAAATTTAAAGAAAATGAAGACTGACTTAAGAGGCAGGGAGAGGCAATAAGTCCCCTCCTGGGACTGGCCTCAGGTCACCAGGTCAATAAGAGACCACATGTGGTCCTCGCAAAAGTGGTGGCATGTTGGAGGCTTGCCACAGCACCTCTCTTCCCCTTGAACATTTAGTTCCTAGGTCTCTCGAACCTCAATGAACAGCGCCTCACACAGTGAGGGGTCAACACTTCGGCTGCCAAGCTTCTATGACACCGTGCTACTACCATTTCTCCACGCTCAAGTGGGCACATATTCAGAATACTCAGTCTGTCCCTCAGTTGGTTCTTACCACCCTCCAGTTCTCCAAGATGCCACAATGAAGCGCCTATCTGCTCTTCTTCCTGGCACACACATCTTTGTTAGTACAACAAAAACAGATGATAACAATCTATTTTTTCTCCTAGCAACCTGCCTTCTCATTTCCCTCAAGGAACAAATGCCTGAGGTCTCCAAAATGGCAGTTAAGTGTATATCTCTCCAGCCACGTGTCCCATTGTCGACCAACTCCCAGCCCTCCCCTCCCGCACATCACCCATGCCTACAGGAAGCAGCCAGATATGAACTGGTGTGGGTCTGGGATGCTTGGGTGAAAGCTTCGCCTCAGTCCCTGTAATCCATATACCGAAAGAGTCTGGGATGTTTGATGGAAGTTTCATTCCAAACCCCCTCCCCTGCGAGTTTCCTCAGTCCAGACTCCACCTCTGAGCAAGCCCATCATATGATGATTCCCTCCCCAGAGATGCTCAAGACCACTCCCATGGGGTATTTAAATTGTACCCCAGAAAATAAGCACATGGTTTTCTCTTCTTTGTGCACTTAGGAAAATAATAAAGAGATGAGTACTTATTGCTTCTTTTTTTTTAGATTGTTTATTTTTCTTGAAGAGGCGAGATGCTATTTTGTCATTGAAAGAAGGGGTGCATTCTCTGACCTGCTGTGGACTTTATTGTTCAGGAACAGTGTATAATTTAAGGCAAAAATTTAAAAATGCATGTTTTCTGAAAAACTATTTTCATGAGATGATGTTGAATAAAATAAGTTTGAAAAACGCTCCATATGTTGTCCATTTCTTTTTTTAGATTTATTTATTTATTATGTATGCAGTGTTCTGCCTGCACATATACCTGCTTGCCAGAAGAGAGCACCAAATCTCATTATAGATGGTTGTAAGCCACCACCATGTGGTTGCTGGGAATGGAACTCAGGACCTTTGGAAGAGTAGGCAATGCTCTTAACTACTGAGCCATCTCTCCAGTCCTGTTGTCCATTTCTTGAGCATTGATAGTGTTTGTTATTCTTCCCTCATTGTGTGTATACATGCAATGTGCATGTCCCCATGTGTTAATGACATCAGCCAACATTTCTTGATGCTCTAAGGGACATTGTACATAATCCTGGCCTGAGAAATGCAAGAAAAGTATGAGGGACAGCATTTTCTAGTGGAAGACTATACAGTCTATATTTAAGAAATTTACAAGTTAATATTGTCCATTTTGATAATATCTGTGATAACAAAAATTATCATTAAAAATTTATTTTTTATCTTATTAGAAACATTAATAGTCAATAATTGAAAAAGTGTGTACTTTGCTTGTTCCTTTAAACTATAAATCATACTTTGTATAAAGAAACATATATATTTGACTCATGGATAGATTAATTGGGATATATACAAAGAACTCAAGAAATTGGTTACCAAAAGAACAAATAATCCAATAAAAAGTGGGTGCAGACCTAAACAGAGAACTCTCAACAGATGAATCTAAAATGGCTGAAAGACACTTAAGGAAATGTTCAACATCCTTGGTCATCAGAGAAATGCAAATCAAACCAGTCTGAGAATTGCCAAAATTAAAAACATGGATGACACCTCATGCCTGAGGAGATGTGTGTTAATGGGAAAAGTCCTCCATTGCCAGAGTGCAAGCTGGTACAGCTGCTTTGTATATCAGTATGGCAATTTTTATTTGTTTGCTTTTGTTTTTTGTTTTTTGAGACAGGGTTTCTCTGTAGCTTTGGAGCCTGTCCTGGAACTAGCTCTTGTAGACCAGGCTGGCCCTGAAATCACAGAGATCCGCCTGCCTCTGCTCCCCAGGGTTGGGATTAAAGGTGTGCACCACCACCCATCATTATGGCAATTTCTTAGAAAATTAGGAAACAGGCTGGAGAGATGGCTCAGAGTTTAAGAGCACTGACTGCTCTTCCAAAGGTCCTGAATTATAGTCCAGCACCTACATGGTGGCTCACAAGCACCATTAATGAGATCTGGCGCCCTCTTCTGGCCAAAGGTTGTTATGTGCTTGTCCTGTTGAAAATGATGTTCATACCAGGTATTGTGTAACATACCACCTGTGGTAGGAAAAATTTGGTGCACCTGAGCAGTGTCTTCTCCCACATTTGCCTTGGCCCACAAGAAAGCAAGTTTCCTCTCCCAAAAAGAAACCCAACCTGAACCCTAAAATAAAGGCACATTTGTTCTCCATTGAGGCTCATGCTCACCCCTCTACCTGGCAAAAATCCAAAGGTCTTTCACATCTTTGAAAATTCTAGGGAAACCAGGTGGCTGAATATCATTAGACAGCTCAGGCCAGGGACTTCTGTCTAGTCCGATGTGACACTGTTCTCCAAATACCCAACTAAAAGTTGTGTTAGAATTGTAGTCATCATCCTGAATCCCACAATCAATGGTGTATGTTATACTGAATAAATAGGATCATGATTGTGTGTGATTGTAGGACACCGAAGACACACCGGCTGCCGTGATGGTGCCCACAATCAATGGTATATGTTATACTGAATAAATAGGACCATGACTGTGTGTGATTGGAGGACACCGAAGAGAACCCGGCTGCCGTGGTGGTGCCCACAATCAATGGTGTATGTTATACTGAATAAATAGGATCATGGTTGTGTGTGATTGGAGGACACCGAATAGAACCCGGCTGCCGTGGTGGTGCCCACAATCAATGGTATATGTTACACTGAATAAATAGGATCATGATTGTTTGTGATTGGAGGACACCGAAGAGAACCCGGCTGCCGTGGTGGTGCCCACAATCAATGGTGTATGTTATACTGAATAAATAGGATCATGGTTGTGTGTGATTGGAGGACACCGAATAGAACCCGGCTGCCGTGGTGGTGCCCACAATCAATGGTATATGTTACACTGAATAAATAGGATCATGATTGTTTGTGATTGGAGGACACCGAAGAGAACCCGGCTGCCGTGGTGTTGCGCACTGTTAGTTGGAGAACTCGAGGAGGAGGATAGAGGCAGGCAGGTATCGGGGAGTAGGACATCCTGGTCCACATAAATAGCTCTAGGCTAAATACATATGAAAGAAATCTGTTCCAAAATAAATTTTTCAATAATTGACACCCAAGACAAACATGTCGTTGCATATATTATACTGTGTGTCCCTTCTGTCTGCAGAGTGAGAAATCAAACTTTATCATGCTAAGAGAATGGTTATGACAAACTCAGAAATCCGAGCAACCAGGAAGATAAAAACAAAAGGGGCTGTAGAGATGGCTCAGAGGTTAAGAGGACTGACTGCTCTTGCAGAGGTCCTGAGTTCAATTCCCAGCAACATCATGGTGGCTCAAAGCCATCTGTAAATGAGATCTGGTGCCCCCTTCTGGCCAGCAAGCATACAGACAGAACACTGTATACACAAGAAATAAATAAATCTTTTAAAAAAAGAACAAAAGGGACTGAAACATTAAGATAAAAATATAGGTAGGTCAGGCACATGCCTTAAATCCCAATACTCGGGACAAGCAGGTGGTTCTCTGTGAGTTCAAGGAAGCTTGGTCTACAAAGTGAGTTTCTGAACCGCCAGGACTGTTACACAGACCAATCCTGTCTCAAAAAAAATGTAACTAGGGCTGCAGGACGGCTCAGGGCTCAAGGACACTTGACCACTCCTCCTAAGAACCTGGTCTCAATTCCTAGCACCCAAAATGCAGTTCACAGTTGTTTATAATTCCATTTCCAGGGGACCAGACACCCCTGGGAAAACACCATAGCACAGTTTTAAAAAAAAATACGAGGGGGCTGGAGAGATTGCTCAGTGGTTAAGAGCACTGACTGCTCTTCCAGAGGCCCTGAGTTCAATTCCCAGCAACCACATGGTGGCTGACAGCCATCTATAATGAGACCTGGCGCCCCCTTCTGGCTTGTGGGCACACATGGAAGGAATGCTGTATACATAATAAATAAATAAATATTTAAAAAAATACGATTTTTTTGGAAGCCAAAGTAGCTAATCCAATACTATTACTAAGCAAAACCACAACCAAAACCAAAACAAACACCCAGTTAGGGCTGGAGAGATGGCTCCACAATTAAGAGAATTTACTGCTTTTCAATAGGACCCAGGTTTATCTCCCAGTACTCACATGGCAGCTCACAATTGTCTTTAAGTCCAGTCCAGGGGAATCCAACATCTGTCACTGTCTTATTATACATGCAGGCTAAACACCAATGTACATGAAACTATAAAGTTCATTAAAAAGAAAATATCAGGATAGAAAGTCTCCATTTACTTTGTTTAGATCTATAAGTTATAAAGTATAAGTTAGATATCATTAAAAGTAGATTTGAAAACTTAACATTTAAATTCAAAGTGTAAATGAAGGTACACTTTACTCTTATGTAAAACTCAAAAAAAGGACACTGGGTGATGGTGGCAGACACCTTTAATCCCAGCACTCAGAAGGCAGAGGCAGGCAGATTTCTGTCTCTGAGACCAACTTGGCCTATGTGAAGAACAAGCTCCAAAGACAGATACAAAACACAAAAACAAGACAAAACAAAAAAAAAAGATTAAAAAAAAACCTAGCTGTATATTGAGACTCGCTGGTCTCTGAGTATCCATGCAAAAGGAGTTCTTTTACGGTTATGGTGAGCACCTTTGCCTACCATGTCCCATCAAGCAATTCTTTCCATGTAAATTAGGCTATTGCCGATAATTCTGATTGGCTGCATGCTCTGACAATTTTGTGGCACTAGTTGAGTAAATAGAAATTCTGGGTTTTCTGCCCATAATGCTTCTAATAACTTGGTTGAAGCTTGGATATGTACCTTATGTGCTTTCTCCCTCCACCATCACTTTATTATTTTATGTCTATAAATGTTTTGCCTTTTTTTTTTTTTCAGTAGGTGAACCACATACTTGCCCAAGCTGGGCTTGAACTCACTTGCTCCTCCAAAGTGCAGGGATAAAAGGCGTGGGCAACCACCACTGGCTTTGCTTGTTTGTTTGTTTTTTTAAGTTTCTGTTTATAGATCACCAAGCCCAGCCCAGAAGCATTTTTATCCCTTGAGACAGTGTTTCTCTGAGGAACACTGTATTGAAACTAGCTCTGTAAACCATGCTGGCCTCAAATGCCACCAGCCTCTGCTTCCCAAGTGCTAGGAAACACAGGGGATCCAGAACGCTTTATCCCCAGCATTCTATGACTCACCAGGCCGAATTTCAAATCAAAGATCTCCCTTCCTTGGCCTCCTCAGTGTCTGGATTAAAACATAGCTACCACACCCATCCCAGGAAATATTTTTAAAGGAATGTGAGTAAAGTCCTGAAAACCCCTCCCACCTGTGTGACTAAGCAATTAAAGTGAGATTTGCTTTGCCTTAAAATCTTATCAACAGATGTTATCAAAGTACTTAACTTTTGACCAGTAAGTTCACCAACACCGGATTCTATCCAGCACTTCACTATCAACTCAAGGCTCCTGGAAGGAGTGTGGTTCTCTCAGGGAGCATGTGCCAATCACCAAAGACGACTTCCAGGGCAATGATTCAGGTAAGACATGCGTATACTGATTGCTGTAATAGCTCATCATAAAATTTCTGAGGCAGGTGAGGTGGCTGCCTGATGACCTAATTTGATCATTAATTTGCTTATTCGTATTTTTGCATGCCTGTGTGCAAAATTCTCAGAGTGTCTGGAAGTAGTTTCCTGTGCCAATGCTTTCAAGGGTAACTTCCCGATTTCTCTTCTTTCTGGTTCCGTGTCTTTCAAGTTTTTAAACTGGAACTCATTTTATCAGTGTCAGAAGCCCAAACTCTGCCTGTGGTCTCAGCTAGCTGATAAGCTTCTGTGACTCGCGGTGTGTTTGTATTTTTAAGTTTGTTTTTGGTTTATTAGACTTGGTGGTGTTCTCATCTTTGCATGACCCCCCCCCCCTCGACCCAACATTTAAGTGTCTTTCAACCATTTTAGATCCCTCTGTTGAGAGTTCTCTGTTTAGGTCTGTACTCCATTTTTTAAAATTGGATTATTTGTTCTTTGGATGACCAATTTCTCGACTTCTTTGTGTATTTTGGAGATTAGTGAAGATCTTTTCCCATTCTGTAAGGCCGTCGTTTTGTCTTCTTGGCCATGTTCTTTGCTTTACAGAAGCTTTTCAGTTTCAGGAGGTCTCACTTATTAATTGTTTCTCTCAGTGTCTGTTTTTTTTTTCTTTTTTTCTTTTTTCTTTTTTTCTTCTTTTTTTTCTTTTTTTCCTTTTTTTTCTTTTTTTTCTCTCTTTAGTTTTTTTCTTTGTTCTTTTTTTTTGTTTTTTTTTCTTTTTTTTTCTTTTCTTTTTTTTCTTTTTCTCTCAGTGTCTGTGCTACTGGGGTTCTATTTAGCAAGCGTTCTCCTGTGCCAATGTGTTCAAGTGTATTTGATATTTTTATTTTTATATTCTTTTATTGTGGATGAAGTCAATTATTTGAACTCTCAAATATTTTTATTGTTATTATCTCTCTATTTGTTTGCTTATTTGTGGTTGTTCAACATAAGGTTTCGTTGTGTACCCTTGTATGCCCTGGGACTCACTTTGTAGACAAGACTGGCCTCAGACTCACAGAGAGTCATCTGCCTCTGCCTCCTAGTGCTGAGATTAAAGGCATGCACTAAACACCTTTTCTATATATTTATTTTCCTAATAATTTATTTATTTTCATTTTATTGTCATTGGTGTTTTGCCTGCATGTATGTCTATCTGAGGGTGTCCGATCTTGGAGTTACCGACAGCTGTTGACTGCCATGTGGGTGGTAAGGAATTGAACCTGGGTCCTCTGGAAGAGCAGTCAGAACTCTTAACCACAGAGCCATCTCTCTCCAGCCCTCACCTTTTTTTTTTTTTTTTGAAAACGGGGTTTCTCTGTGTCACTTTGCCTGGCCTTGAATCTCTATCTGCAGAACAAGGGAGCCTTAAACTCACAGTGATCTGCCTGCCTTGGTCTCCCTGATCTTGGAGGTGTTTTTATCATCTCTCTGTCTGGCTATCTAGCTATCTATCCATTCATTTATTTATTTATTTTTTCTGAGACAGGATTTCTCTCTAGCTTTGGAGTCTGTCCTGGATCCAGACCTGGTCACAGCTGTACCTGGAAACAAACCAAAACAAAAACAAAGCAAAGCAAAGCAAAAGCCAGGCAGGACTGTCTGGTTGACCTTCCCTTTCCCCCTCCCCCATGGGCTCCTCAGAGGCGGTGAGGCCTCCTGCAGGGAATCCACAGAGCCTCTGCCCAAGGCTCTCCAGGGAACCCACTCTCTCCCTTTCCCCCAGCCCCAGGGCTGCCGGCCACATCTATCTCAGGCGTAGGTGGCGGGCACTCTGGCTATCCAGGACGTGACAGACACAGACACACAGAAGCAGGGAGGAACGGTGCCCACTCTCTCACTAGATGCAGGCATGCAGGAGGAACAATGAAAGAATGAGAACTGGAGAAATGGAATTTCTGGAATGTCCAGAAACCACATGGTGGGGATCTAGTGCCCTCTTCTGGTGACAGGGAGTACAGCACAGATTTGGGTTCTTGTGCTCCTGAGACCTACCCCAATTTAATACTGACATTATCCTATCATACCCTATATATCACATATAGGCTTGCTTGATATCACACACATACACTGCCTGCGTTTCTGCCTGACCCCTGTGAGAGAGCCTGGTACCTTCAGAAGACAGAAGATGGGGTGTGGGTCTGTCTGTCTGTCTATCTGTCCATCTATTCTTCCATAAAGTATTTATTCCTTTTTTGTTTGTTTTGTGACTGGTTTCTCTCTAGTTCTCTCTAATTGAGTCAGTCCTGGAACTAGCTCTTGGAGACCAGAACGAGTGCTGGAATTAAAGGCGTGTACCACCATTACCCGGTTAGAAGTCTTTTTAAAAAGTAGGCAATCAGAGCTACAAATTTCCTCATAGGACTGATTTTACTGTGTGCCAGGGTTTGTGTAGGGTTTTGCTTTCATTTTCTTGAGTGAATCTCTCCCCCCCCCCCCGTCTCTCTTATTCTAGAGATCTGTTTTGTCTTCCATGAGCTCTGAGGGGCACTTGGCTTGAGTGTGATACACACACAGACTTACTATTAAGGAAAGTTCAAGATCAAGATCCTTTCCTAACTCTGTGACCTTGCAACAGAGAAGTTTCAAGGGGTGTGAAGGGTGTGCCTACTGACACTGGAATTCATTTGATCTGCTAGGCAGCAAATGCTATGGATTGTGTATGTGTGTGTCTCTGTTAGTTTAGGTGTCTTTCCAGTCAATGTTGGTGTAATTACCGTGAGTCTGTATATTCAGTGCTGTGATCCTTTCAAATGGTTGTGAAGGGAGCCCTAGCCTAGGAATGACTTCAGTGACGCGTTATTTTCCTTTCCTAACTCTGTGACTTTGCTACAGAGAAGTTTCAAAGGGTGTGAAGGGTGTGCCTACAGCTCCACTGGCCTTCCTTGACGTGTACAGCTGTTGCCTTTCCTGTCAACATTCTTGTTGGAGTTGGGAAATTGCTGATTTGAACTCAGCCAATTTCATGGAATAGCCCTGGCTGTCCCGGAACTCATTTTTATAGACCAGGCTGTCCTTTTGGTGACGTTCTATTTTTTTTTCTTCCTCTTATTTTTCTATCTGCAGTCAACATTGGTGTAAGGACTGTGCACCTGTATATTCACTGCTCTGATCCTTCTCTCCTTCGTTCCTTCGTTCCTTTCTTCCTTTCTTTCATATGTCTGCCCACTCACGAAAACCCAAAAATTTCTAGCCTCCCAACGCAATTAAAAATAACTAAAATTTTAGTAAACTGGCATTTAAAAAAGGAAGGAAGGAAGGCAGGCAGGCAGGCAGGCAGGCAGGCAGGCAGGCCTGGATGGTGGTTGTGAAGGGAGCCCTGGCCTAGTCATATCCTCTGCCATGACTGTAACTCAGGAGCTCTAAAGGGTCTGAGAAGCTGCTTTCATGCTTCTGCTGCTGGGCATTTATTTATTTATTTATTTATTTATTTATCTGGCTTATGTTGGAGGGGAAGGGAAAGCCAAAGCCTTGTCCTATGGGCTCCACGCTCTCAGTAGTGTCTCATAAACTCGAGTGTGAGGGCCCATGTCTGTCATGTCAGCAGCACTCAGAAACTGAAAACACGAGGATCAGGAGATCATCTTCAGCAACTCAGCAAGTGCGAACCACCGTGGTGGGGAAACAGACCCTCTCCAAGAAATGACTAAAGTGACCTGTTTATTTTTTCTGTTCTAAGTGAAAATGTTCACAACATATCACTATGACGATATTATTCCCGGAAATGAAATCCGAGTGGGATTTTTGAAACACTATTTTTATTTCATTATTATTATTATTATTATTATTTAAAAAAACTATTCCACGTCTGTTTTAATTTTCTCTGACTCGGTATTTAGTCTGAGAAGTGTGGGCTGAGGGCGTGGGGAGTGGGGTGAAGAAAAAGAACCACAAGCAAGCAAGCAAGCAGTGGCCATGGTGAAAGGAGACCTTAGATGGCAGGGAACTGCCGTTGCCGCCTCCCTCCCTCCCTTCCTCCCTCGGTCCCTCGGTCCCCCTCGGTCCCCCTCGGTCCCCCTCGGTCCCTCCCTCTCACCATGCCCTAATGGTTGCAGAAGCCCCTGGCCCATCTAGTCCTGTCACCGATCTGTCAGACACGCTCTTTGTTTCCCCGTGAGCGAGCGAGCGAGCGAGCGAGCGATCGGATCGATTCGCCTGCTTTCCTAGCTGCCTGTGGTCTCGGTCGTACTTTCGTTTTCGTAGCCCCGAATGTCCAGCCCGGCCCGCCGTTCACCGTGTTCGGGGGTGGGATGGGGAGGGGTGGGGGAACCGACAGGGGAGTTCCCTGTCCTGTTGTGGGCCCGTGCCACCTCCGGGCGTGAGCGTGGAAGGACGCTGTCACGCCAGAGAAGGTGAAGACGCCGCCGCGGTCGCGGCCGAACGAGCGAGCGAGCGAGCGATCTATGGCGGTCGGTTGTCGGGCGCCCCCTAGCGGTGGCCTTTTTCTGCAACGCTCCTGGTCCTCGGTCGTTGACGAGGACGGGGCGAAATGGCTTTTGTGAGGCGGAAAGAATGACGAGAGTCCCGGCCCGGCAGGCGGGTGTGTCCCGGAGTCGGTGTCGTGCTTGGGGACGGTCTCTGTGTAGGAGGTTGTGCCGGAAGAGTCACCCATGGGTGTGTGCGTTGGGGATGGAACCCAGTGACGGGACCAGCTGGAGAGGGTGCTGGGAGACTTGAGCGGGTCGACCAGAAGGCTTCAGTCGTTTGCGTACTCCCGCTAGGTGTCGGGTCCACCCGGGCCCAGGATCGGTGAAATACCTCGGCTTTAAAAGTTGCTTTTCCCTTGCTTTTTCTCTCTTCTAAAGAGCCCTGGGACCCGGCGACCCGAGGCCGAGAGGAGGCGATGGTTGATCCTGGCTTTCCCGCTGCCCCGTCACGGACTCGTTGGGGGTCTCGGACCTTTTTTTTTTTTTTTTTTTTCCTTCCTCTTGCCAGGAACCCTCGGTCCTCAGCGGCGGGCCTTGCCATCCTGAGGCCGAGAGGAGGCCGTGGTCCCGGCTTCCTCGCCTCCCTGGTCCGGACTCTCGGAGCTTTTTTATTAATTTTCTTCCTCTTGCCAGGAACCCTCGGTCCTCAGCGGCGGGCCTTGCCATGCTGAGGCCGAGAGGAGGCCGTGGTCCCGTCTTTCTCGCCTCCCTAGTCCGGACTCGTTGGTGTCTCGGAGTTCTCCCCCGCCCCTTTCTCCTGCCCTCGGTCTTGCGAGAGCCCAGCGGCGGGCCTCGTGTTCTCGAGGCCGAGAGGAGGTGGTGGTCCCAGCTCCCCTGTTCACTGGTCCCCGGTTTCTTGGACTCGAGATCCCCCCCCAAGTTTTTCTTCTTGCCCTTCTCCATCCCTAGCGGCTGGTCGCAGGGTCCTCGGCCGGGAGGAGGCTGGGCGCCCGGCTTTCTGGCATGTCCACCTTGCTCTCTCGGTCCTTTCATGGTTATGAGGTCGACCAGTTGTTCCTTTGAGGGTCGGTTCTCTTGTTTATGGGGACATTTTTGGGACATTTCACCCAGCCTCACTTTCAGGAGTTCTGTGTGGTCTGTGAATGACTCCCCGTACCTGTTGCCATTCTTCTAATAATTGCTATCTGTCCTTATTGTACCTGCAGATAGGTGCTGACACGCTGTCCTTTAATTGGGTGACATTAAAGGATGCTAGGTGGCGGTCTCTCTTCCGAGCCTCACAGGGTGTGATTTTTCTCCGTCTAGCCCAGCCCGTGTCTCGCTGCTGTGCTTTCCTGTGAGGCTTTTTGAGATGACCTGCTTTCCTTGCCTTGCTTTTGCCCGTGGTGAAGCGTGTCAGGCGTCCCCGCTTCGTGGTTTGTCACCCGTTCTGTTTGGATGGTGGGACCCGTCTCTCGATGCTTCTCCCTTGCCATCCCGGTGCTTTTTTTTTTTCTTTTGCATGCAGGGACCAGGTTGTGGAGCTCCCGAGTCTCCTCCATGGTCCTCTGCTCCCGTGTGCCTCCCGAGCGCACCGGTTTTTTTTTTTACCCCCCCCTCCCAGCTTGTGGAGCTCCCGAGTCTCCATGAGTCCTTTTTGGGTTGAGGGTGGCCCGGCCCTTCTGCTGCCTCATGTTATGTGCCTCCCGAGTGCACTCCTCTTTTATTGGATTCCCCGTTGACCCCCCCACCGCTCTTTTTTTGGTGTGGCGGTGTGAAGGGTTTTCTTTTTTTTTTTCCTTTTTTTTTTTTCCTGTGGCATGTGTTGGGTCTGTGGTGATCTCTCGCTCGATTCTTCCCGGTTCTGCTTTGTTGATCGATGTGGTGCGCTTGCCCTGTGTTCATTCGGGCCGGAGGCCTAAGCCGCGCCAGGCGAGGGACGGACATTCATGGTGAGTGGCGGCCGCTCTTCTCGTTCTGCCAGCGGGCCCCTCGTCTCTCCTCCCCACGTTTACCGGTGGTGTGTGGAAGGCAGGGGTGCGGTTATCCGGCCCGAGCCCTGTGAAAGCCCCCCCGCACTCCTCGCTGTGGTTCGTGGGGGTTCCTGTGAGGCGCGCCGGGGGCTTTGTTCCCCGTCGCGCGTTTCGCTATGCCCACCGTGTGTGGGTCTGTTTGGCCCTCCTCCCTCCGAGCCGGGGGAGGGTCGGCTGATTGCCGCGTTACGTGCCCCTCCCGACCGGGCTCGTGTGCACGCGCCTTGCTTGCGATCCTCGTGGTGCTCCTGGAGCGTTCCAGGCCGATCTTCAGAGGTGCCCGGTTCTGAGCGGCGGCGGCGTTTCCCGGCTCCCTGACGTGTATGCCTCCTGTGTGCGGTACGGCCGTTAGCGGTGTTCCTCTGCGAGGTGTGTGATCCCGAGGATCAAGAAAAAAAGGGGGTCGAGGCGAGCGGGTAAGAGAGGCTCGCTGTGGTAAGATGGCTCTCTCACGGCCATCTTGTGAGATCGGGCGAGCGGCCCACCACGCGCTGCCTTCTCCCGTAGGCGGTGAGCCGTTGGGTGGTGTTGAGCGGTCGCGGCCGGCCTTTTAATTTTCTTCTCACCGTTAAAGGTGGTCCGTCGGTGACGGACTGAGAATGCCTCCCCGCCTGGTGCAGACCCGGTGGGTGTTGCCGGAGAGGCAGGCCTGGCTCTCGGGGGACCTCTTGTGTAGTATGCTTTTTCTCAGTCCGGTGTCCCCTGTCCGCGAACGCTCAAGAGTACGCCCCGGAAAGGAAGAAAAAGCCTTACCGATACCGCAGACCCCCCCGCCTCGCCGCGCTCGAGATCATCGAGCGGTGTGTGTGTGTCGCTTCCCCTGCTCTTGCGCTGCCGCGACCGGAGGCTCGTCGGGCCGGGTCCGTCCCGCCCGCCCTCAGTGAGAAAAAGTGCCTTCTCTAGCAATCCGATGAAGAGAGGGCGTGCTTGGGGTCGCCCCGGCACGCCCCGACCGCCCGATGCGCGTAGCTTCGGCCGGGTGCCCCTCGCCGCGTCCCGTCTTTGGGGGGGGAAAACCCGAGCGTTTGTGTCACCCGCTGCGGCCCGCGCCTCCGCGCTCCGAGTCCGGGGAGGAACCACGCGGGGCAAGAGAGCGTGTCGTGGATTCGGCTGGCGTGCCGTGTCGGAGCCTGGGACGTGTTACCCGTGGCAGGGAAAGAAGGGGTTGCGTGCGCGCACGCCCGAGTGCCGCGGGACCCCGATTCCCCCGCTCCCCCGAGGGTGCGTACGTGCCTCGGTCGGGGCGCAGAGCCGAGCGGGAAGAGCGGGGCTGGGTGGCGGTGGGCTCCCGGGCCCCACCCGTCCACCGTCCGTGCCCGCCGTGAGCGGTCCCTTCCGCGCTTCCCCGTCTTTGCCGTTCCCGCGGACCGCGGCTTCGTCGCGCGCGTCGCGTGCGTGCGTCGCTCGTGTTGTGTGCCGTGTGGAGGTCGCCTCGCTCCCCCTCCCCGGCAGCGTTCCCACGGTTGGGGAGCAGCGGTTGACCCGTCCCTCCTCGGGGTCGGGGATCCGGTTCTGGCTTTGCGGGGTCGTGACCTCTCTCTCGGGTGCGGCCTTTGGAGAGAAAGGCGGTCGGTCGTCTCCCGGCGCGTCGCTGGACGCGTCGGGGCCCGTCGCCGCCGGAGGGCCTTCCTTCGGCGTCGGCGGGCGCGTCTGTCTCGGCGGTGGGTCCGTGCGAGAGGGTGCGAGAGGCAGGCTCTGCGCGCTTCGGGAACCTCGCGAGGGAAAAGGAGGCTTAGCGGATGTCCGTCGTCTGCGGCGTGGCGGTGGGTCCGCCGGCCGAGGTGCGTCCGGGGACTCTTCCGGCCCCGTCGTCGTCGTCCTCCGGGAAGGCGCGTCTCGTGTGGGGAACCGCCACCGCACCGGGTTGGGTGCCTGGCGGTGAGATACCCCCCACTTGCGTGCTCTTTTCCTCCGGTGCGGCGGCGGGGGCTCCGGTCGATGACTCTCCCCGTCCCCGAGGTCCGGGCCCGTCCGAACGTCGTGGGCCGCGGCGTCCCCCCTCACGTCCCTCGAGGGGAAGACCGTCCGCGTGTCGTCGTCTCTTTCCCT